>NC_142360.1:27405843-27725486 GCF_059441175.1 Urocampus carinirostris
AATAAGCACGATGTCATGTATCATCTTAGATGGTAAGATATAATATGATAATCCTTACTAGTCATTCAAATGGCAAAATATGCTCTGCGTCGATGCACAGTAAACTTCACAGTAAAGAAGGTCATTATTATCCTTTGTCCATAAATGCTGTATTGCAGTTCCTCATTTGAGACAGGATTGATTTATCCATTAACATACACATACTAAAGAAAAATTTCCAGTTTTTTAGATTTTGGTTTCCATGTTTTTTCTGAAATGAAGACGAGCAGAAAGTGACATAACATTCCAGCAGATGTCGCCCTAAACTAAGAATAGTGTGTTGCTCTGGTCAAACACCCAAAATTACCCAGATTGGATTAAAGACTAGGAAGGCATTGCATTCCAGACTGAAAGACATTATGGTAGACTACTAAATATGAATATGTTAATAGAGACAAAGAGTGCGCTTAAGTGTGTATTTGAGAAACAAAAAACAAATGTCACGATCACATGTAATGAGCATTCAGGCCAGTGGGGCCGAGTAACTATTCCAAGCATGAGGGTTTATTTTGAGGGTCAGTTATATTATTGTTTCCCCCTATAGCACTCTCTGTTAGTGCAGGCTACAGCTGTTGGGTCAGAGACTTGGTGTATGGACAACAGTTTGAAGAGGAGGTTGGATTTACTTATTGGGATGCAATCTAAATTAACTGGGAATTGCTTGGACTTCACATACTGATGGAAAAAATATTGTAATTAAAAAAACAAAACTGAAATAAGACTCACCACTCCGATGCTTGCAAATGTTCAATTAGCTTTTCCTTCATCCAGATTTCAATTGAAACAATTTAAATTTAGTGAGTGTGCCTTTGCCAGCAGACTTTGAGTGGGAGAGACGGAGTGCACCCAGGATAAGTTGTCAGCCAATTGCAGGTCAGAAATAGCCAACCACATACACATTAACCCTTAAGAACTGTTTTAGGGAATGTGAAAACAAATCAGAGATAATTATTCATACAAAACCTGCACCATGGGTATCCAATGTGGCGCTCACAGGCACCAGCTATATCCCAAAAGAACACCTGGGTAACCCATGTTTTCACAGAAAATACACAGTTAAACCCGGGACCTTAAATCTGTAGCATGGATGCACTAACTATTTTAGACAGCACCTCTGTATTCATTTAACATGAATGTAAATGTAAATGGTCTGCATTTATATAGCGCTTTCCAAGTCAATGACGACCTCCAAAAGCGATTTACAATGTGCTTCACACTATTCCCTTTTACACAGTAACTAACCGATAGCAGCGTCAGCCATGCAAGGCATCTACCTGCTATCGGGGACATTAGGGATTCAGTGTCTTGCCCAAGAACACTTCGACATATAACACAGATAACACATAACACTGAGCTAATACCGCCCAAGTTTAGGAGGACTACAAAAAGTTGAGTTATTTATTATTATACAACTTTATGCAGTGATAGCAGCCATTGGTTATAGCATGTCTATTTGGCCCAGACAAGATATTTGCAGCAGGATACATGACAATTGAGAAGAAAGCCTAACAATCCAAACCCAGCTTGTTTGAATATAAATCAGTACACGTAATACGAAAAACACGCACAAAATAAATGATAACAATATTTGTTAAAAATATTTTCAAGCCCTGACTAATATTCTATGAGGTTGATAGGACTAAGTAAGTCCCTGAGGCAAACATCTGCCACACCCGTCAATTAGAATACTTTAGTTGACGACAAGCAACTTTAACCTTCCTTCTTGAGGAATGTAAATTATATTTACGTCGATTGAATACTTTTATGTAAAGTTTCAAAGCTTTAAAAACTACATGAATGAAAATATGTTTCTTTTCATTTGTTGAAAATGTTAGCAACAAAACAATAAGAAAACCATTTTTTCCCCCCCAGTAAAAAAATGGAATTTTATATGGTGATGTTTGCTGAATAACAATGAACACGATGGACAGAATTGCTAAAAGAGCTAGCAAACATTGTCACTCTTGTCTTTTACTCTCAAATAGTGGTTCATATGGCTGAGCAAACATTCTCTCTGAACGATGCCAACAAAAAAAAGGAAAAAGGAGCAAACCTACCCCAAGCAAGAGTGCCGTCTGCCATGTCCAAAACCTGCAGGTAACCCTTTTCTTGCCAATCTAGAGTCTTTGTTCATTATCCTACACAACCCTTAATTCACACTCCCAACTGCAATGACAGTACCTCCGAACCAAGCCTCTTATGGAAATTCTTGAACTTGTGTTGTTATTTTAATTAATGGATCAGCGGATGGGTGTGAACTGACTCCATGGTTTTTTTTCTTCCCCCTCTCCAACGTTGACAGGTAAGACACGGAAACAAGGGTAATGCAAGACGATGCAAGATCAGATTAGTCCTCTGCGCCTCGGGATGCAAAGGGGAAAAAAATAACATAGAAAAATGTTGGACAGATGATCCAGTAAGGCAAGTCGGGACAAGATGAGCTGGAGAGTAAATGTCAATTTGTCTTTCGGAAAGGAAGTCACCAAATATTTGTGAAGGACTTTTCTCACCTTTACTCTAAGCTAGTGAGTTCATATTTTCTAGGAAATGCCATAGCACTATGGTAAATAAAAACAAAAACAATGTTTTTGTCACTCGATTTCTCTTTCAAATCTCTTGAGTAAAAGGGAAGTCTTAGTTGTTTCTCTTGCAGCGCAATTTCCAGGAGGGTTAGTTAATCTTTTCGTCAAGCAATGTGCTTGGCCCGTCCCCCTCAGCTCGCCGTAGAGGACTGCCCACAAAGTCCTCCGAAGCTGCCAGTGAGTCTGTGTATTTACAGGGTATCCAGTACCATGGCAAACACGCCAACTCACTATTGTATAGACATTACATTAAATTACAATTACCTTTTAACCTGTACTTTACCATAGCTACAATGGCAAAACACTCAACTAGACAGTCCTTCTAAAATGGGGGTAGTTGATAGCACACAGAGGGGTAAGAGATATTTTAAATGAACTTCATACCAAAATAATTTAAGAGTGATTAGTTAAAAGTTTTAGGATTATATGTGATTTTCTACCATGTGGCCCCTGAGCTAAAATAAGTTTGACACCCCTGCAGTACATTTTAAATATTTGCCTCTTCATCCTAACATTTCTTTAATGTATTTTTCCTTTTTAAGTCTTCCATTGAATTTTTACCTAGGAGTGCCATGCCTAAGCTGGCTGTAAACAATGTTTACTATGTTGTCATTGATGAGTTTGAAAAGGAATGTATGAGAAAAATACCCTTATCAAAAGTGGACCTTTTCTCAACTCGTTAACATTTCATACAATACACGATAGATAGAGCAAGTGCTGCAAGCAAAGTAACACATCGATACAGGCTGCTGACTTGGGAGCGAGGTTACACCCGGAACATACAAGCCACAAATTAATAGAGTGAAGATGAGTATGACAATTGAGAAAGAAAATCAAAATCCAGGTATATTATTATGTAGTGTGGAAAAATAATAGCAACTAAATTTCTCTCGAATGTCTCCAAGACCGTACCTGAAATTTAATCAAATGTTGTCATTAAATGTTCTTTTAGTATTTTCATAAGCTATTTTTGCAGACTCAGGTCTGAGAATTCCTTTGCGGTTTTCCTAATGCTTTCAGATGTTGTGCTTAGGGGTACGTAAAGAACATTGATTTGTAGGAAATATGCTATCAAAACAAAGGTTTGTTTTCCTTGTCTTGATGTTTTATACAGTACCCATATACAGTAAATTCCAAAATGTTTTCAATACAACAGTCACAAATTGATATTTTTGTTAATTTCAAGAGAGAACTCATAGTCTATCAAAAACCCACCTTTTTTAAAAGCTGGGACTAAAGTCTATGTCACCGTCAAAATAAACCTCTGGCTCCATCTGTTGGCATCTTGGTGACACGAACCTAAGTTGAACCGAAGGGAGGAGCTTCATTTCGAAAGGTTGTCTAATAAGAATAATATATATATATATATTATACGCACACACACACACACACACCGTATACATAATTGCAAGCTTTCTTGTGTGGGTGTCAATCACTCAGTAAGTGCCTGTCTTTTTGAGCAGTGCTTTATACTTATCCCCCACATACAGTATATTCATGGAGTCTGCATTCACGTGAAGCAATTACATGCAGTAGAACAACAAAAATGACCATGAAAACATAACTGTTCAAAATTTGATGAGGAAGATAAGGCAGGGTTTTCAAAAATGTACAAACTCTAGAGCAGGGGTCTTGAACCTTTTTCAAAGCTAGAGCTGCTTTTTGTTACTAATTAGCACAAAGGGAAGTTGTATATGTATTTCTTAAAAAAAACTTCATCATCTTAATACCATGTTGTTAAAGCCCCAGTGTATAATATTTGACCAATAGATGGCACTGGATTGTCTAATGCGAAAGAAAACCAGTGCCGCCAAGCATTGCGTAGCAGCAATTTGCCAGAGAAATATCAGGAAGGGCATCCACAATGTAAAAGAGATATGTATTTCTTGACCTTTTTTTTATCAAAATAACATTGGTATGATAATTCAGGTTTTTTTTGCCTAGTATTCAGATCAATAATTTCTTTTTTTAAATGAAAGTTTTTTGTACCACTATGAGGCAATAAATATTACAGACTGTCCCTTTAATGTTATAACGATGATAATATTTTGAAGTATGGTTAACTAAACTCAGTCAAGCCCTAAAAAAATAATTTTACTAGATAATCACAAATGACCCTGCTTTAGTTAGCTATTTTCAGAACAGGTCAGGCACCTCAGCTGGTCTTAGGGGGCACGCTGGTGCCAGCAGACACCACTTTGGAAACCCCTGCAAACTGGTGACTGTTGAAGGTGGTCCTTCATTGGCAGAGAATTTTGATTACTTCTCTACCCACTTTGAAGATGGCAGGCTGTCGACAATCAGCAGCAGCACACTGATATAAGAGCATAAGTGAGACATGTGATGAAAACTGTGAACCCCAGAAAGGCGGCTGATCTGGATGGAATACCAGGGATGATGGTTAGGGACTGTACTAACCAGCTGGCTATTGTCTATACCAAACTTTTCAACCAGTCCCTCTAAAAGGCTACCATTCCAACCAGCCTCAAAATCTGCACCATCATCCCAACCCCAAGAAGTCATCAGTGATAAGCCTCAAAGAATGCCTGTTGCACTTACTCCTGTGATCATGAAGTGCTTTGAGAGCATATTGTTCCAACACAACAAAGACTCCCTACCCCACCTTAAACAGGACAGTCATCCTGATGATGCCATAAACACCGCACTTCGTACTGCACTGAGCCACCTGGAACTTTGTCTGGATGCTCTTCCTGGACTTTAACTCAACCTTCAACACCGTCATGGAGGTGATCCTGGTGGAGAAACTCGAAAGGAGCTCTTCTCTTCCATCTGTTGATTGATTATGGAATTTTCCTCTAACCGGCCACAGTCTTTTTAACTCGTTCACCATATACCTAAGAACCGGTTACCAAGGATCGACTGTTATGGCCGATAATGATTATTAGTATTAAGAGGAGGCCGATATTTGGAGCCAATATTCATTTGCTGCAAAAGCACGTAAAAAAATTTAATAATGCAAAAAAAAACAACAAAAAAAACACATTTGTTATAAATTCAAACAAAACATTAATAGTGCTCGAAAACGTTTACAGTAAATAAAATAGAATTTAAACGGAACTAACATGACAAATCTTTCACTTTCACATGACTATCAAGTGTGGTAAATTCGATAATAAGCCCGCCCAATAATTTCTTGACCTCTAACGGTTACCAGCCAGTATGTGTGCTGAGCCCTCTGCTGTTTACGCTCTCCACCTGTTCACTGGATCACCCACAAATACAATTGTTAAGTTCGCCGACAACACAATTTTATTTGGTTTTGTTGCTCATGGGGATAAGGTAGTGTACAGGGAGGAGGTGACGGCACTGATAATGTCATGTTAAAGGAAGAAACTCATACTGAACACCATAAATCAGAGGAATTCATACATGATTCCAGGAGTAAAGGCATGGACACAGCTCCAGACATCAATACTGTGTAGAGACAACTCCTTCAGGTGGGTGTGCACCTCTCCTGGTCTGTAAACACCAGAGTAGTGTTAAGGCAGGCACACAAGAGAGTGCTTAAGAAAAAATCACGGAACGTAAGCTGCTGCTGTCATGCAGAGCCACAGTGGAGATCATACTGGCATACAGCATCACGGCGTGGTATGCTAGGAAAATGGAGACAGACAAAAAAACCTTATAGAGAGTAATAGACACAGCCCAAGAAATTATTGGCAACTGTCTGCCAATTTTGTAGGACATTGCCGGCTTGCAATACTCCATCAGGGCAAGCAATATTTTAAAGGACTCACCAGTTTACCACCTCTGAAATGCTTCTCTCTGGCAGATGCTCCAGAGCCCTTAAAACAAAGACTAACAATCTCAGAGACAGTTTATTGCCCACAGCCATAGCTCCCCCAAACAAGGACACAATACTATTAACTACTATCAACTAAATCTTGACTATGTAAAGAAAAACCTGTATTCATATTTCATTACTCTTATTACAGAAAATATTGTGTGCTGTTGCTAATGCCGTTGCAATATTTTACATTGCACTATTGTATTAAAGCCCTTAAAATTAAGGCCAGCCTACGAGCACAACCTAACAAGTGTCAAATGCCAAATAAATTTATGTGGCCTGGGAGACAATTCCAAGAGAAGCACAAGAGAAAAATGAGCACATCCCGTCAAACAATTACTTGCAGTATTAAATATTTCCGCTGGATGTCGCCAAAACAAGGGGTCCCTTGCAAAGCCCCCCACTGTGTAATAAACCTGAGAATATTGAAGAAAAACATTCTGATAATATATTAACTAAAAAAAAGCCCCAAACGTGCTGTTTGAGGCAATACGGAAAATGAAAAATAAAAATAATAGCATCTGGGTGTCTTTGCGGAAGTTTTAGGAAGATATAGCTCCTTTATGTAATAGAGATGTAATCTATCATCAAATTTCTTAAATTCAGGTTAAACAATTTCATCAAATAATAAAAAGCAGACAGGCTTGTCACAAATCATTAAATCAACCTTTTGAATTAATGTTTGTATGCTATTTTTGTCCCTTTCCAGTCTGCATGTCTTTGCCCAAATTAAAAAAAACTGGAGTGGAAATGAATTAATTTGTTGTTTTTAACAAAAGCACAGTTAATACACACTTCAATAGATTAATTTTTATTGAAGGAAAAATATAATGAGGAAAAAAAACCATCAATAATTGTTTTATAATCAACTCGTACATCCCTGAATCATTATTTAATTGTGAGCCTCCAAAAAGACTCCCAACCCTCTGGATAAGGCACACTTTACAGGACTGTCTCAGAAAATTAGAATATTGTGATAAAGTTCTTTATTTTCTGTAATGCAATTAAAAAAACAAAAATGTCATACATTCTGGATTCATTACACATCAACTGAACTATTTCAAGCCTTTTATTATTTGAATATTGCTGAATTTGGCTTACAGCTTAAGAAAACTCAAAAATCCTATCTCAAAATATTAGAATATCATGAAAAAGTATACAAGTAGGCTATTCAACTAATCACCTGAATCATCTAATTAACTCGAAACACCTTGCGAGGGTTTCCTGAGCCTTAAAAACACTCAGCTTGGTTCAGTAAACTAAATCAGAAGTATGGGGAAGACTGCTGATCTGACTGCTGTCCAGAGGACCATCATTGATACCCTCCATCAGGAGGGTAAGACACAAAAAGAAATTTCTCAAAGAGCAGGCTGTTCACAGAGTGCAGTTTCAAAGCATATCCACAAAAAGTCTGTTGGAAGGGAAAAATGTGGCCGGAAACGCTGCACAACCAAGAGAGATAATAATAATAATAATAATAATAATAATAATAATAATAATTTCCTTTGTATTGTCATTCTTTGTAACAATGTACACAGAACAAAATGTCGATACACCTGACCCGTTGTAGCGAGCCGATGCAGCCGCAGCCAACAGAGGGCGCCGCCATTTTACCAATTAGGTATGACTCGGCCGAGGCGCGAACCAATGACCGCAGCCTTAACAAAATTGTGAAGAAGAGCCGCTTCCAGAATTTGGGGGAGCTTCAAAGACAGTGGGCTGAAGCTGGAGTCCAGGTATCAAAAGCCACAGTTCACAGACGTGTCCGGTAAATGGGCTACAATAGCTGTATTCCCATGGTCAAGCCACTTCTGAACTCAAGACAACGGAAGAAGCGTCTGACTTGGGCTATGGAGAAGAAGCACTGGACAGTTGCAGAGTGGTCCAAAGTCCTCTTTTCAGACGAAAGCAAGTTTTGCATTTCATTTGGAAGTCAAGGCGCCAGAGTCTGGAGAAAGGCTGGAGAGGAGCAAAATCCAAGTTGCTTGAAATCCAGTGTGAAGTTCCCACAGTCAGCAATGGTTTGGGGAGCCATGTCAGCTGCTGGTGTTGGTCCACTGTGTTTCATCAAGTCCAGAGTAAATGCAACTGTGTACCAAGAGATTTTAGAGCACTACATGCTTCCATCTGCTGAAAAGCTCTATGGAGATGAGGATTTCATTTTCCAGCATGATCTGGCACCTGCCCACAGTGCCAAAACCACCAGTAACTGGTGCACTGACCATGGCATCACTGTCCTTAATTGGCCTGCTAATTCCCCTGACCTGAACCCCATCGAGAATTTGTGGGGTATAGTTAAGAAGAAGATGAAAGACACCAGACCTACAAATGCAAATGAGCTGAAGGCCGCTATCGAAGCATCCTGGGCATCAATAACACCTCAGCAATGCCACAGGCTGATTGCCTCCATGCCACGCCGGATTGATGCAGTAATCCGTGCAAAAGGATTCCCAACCAAGTACTGAGTGCATCAATGGACATTTTCAAATGTTTGATTTAGTTTTGCTGTTATAAGATTATTTTTTTACTTGGTCTGAGGAAGTATTCTAATATTTTGAGATAGGATTTTTGAGTTTTTTTCAGCTGTAAGCCAAAATCAGCAATATTCAAATAATAAAAAGCTTGAAATAGTTCAGTTGATGTGTAATGAATCCAGAATGTATGACATTTTTGTTTTTTTAATTGCATTACAGAAAATAAAGAACTTTATCACAATATTCTAATTTTCTGAGACAGTCCTGTATATGCCATTAATTTACAAGGTCAGTATGATTGCTTGTTTACAAATAAAAATATATTGGTCCTTATCTCATAAACGCAATCTGTTTTATCCCGATGTGAACCTCTTAATAGTTGGTGGCTTTGTTGGGTGAAGTGAATGTTCAACCCTTTAACGCCGGCAAACTGTTGATAAACAAATACGTGTTTGTACGATGTCACCAGTTACCGAAATACATCATGCCACGTATCATTGGAACTCTTAAGATATGCTAACCATTTCAAAATATACTCATCACAGAAACATCACAATCAGTCTGAAGCAAGATACCCCAAAACAATACAGCCGGAGTGGCTCACCAATTGCGACCCCTGGCAGTCATCAAATGAGTTGAATGTCTGCAAACATGGAGACTTTACTTTGTGCACTGTCCACTAAATCCAACCGTGTAAAACATTTACTCCAAGACACACGATAATGCAGACAGATTAAAAAATCCACCTAAAAGCATTCCTGCATATTCATACATTCCTTCTTGTAATCCGTTCGTTTCGCTACATAATTTCAGTATACAATTTAACTGAATTGTAAAATTATTCCCAATATGGCCGTTTGCCACTGTCCTTTTGATTGCCACCACTCTTGGCCAATAGATTTGTTTTTCACGGTCCACAGCCCGCATTAGCCTATAAGGGTCTGTATTGATGAAACTGATTGCCCTTTTTTTTACCCTCAAATGCCTTTAGCCAGTAGTAACCGAATCAAATGATGATTGAAACATTGGTTAGCCAATGAAATTACCAACATAAATGTATGCAAATTTTTTATGTGTATTCAAATCAGTCGAAAATAATTGTGCGTAAATGCAACTCAGGATCCTTTTTTATGCTCCGGTCTTACACGCAATTGTGTACAATCGTTGATTGACTTCTGGAAAGAAAAGTCAAACTACCATTGGTCCATCTAAATGCTGTGACTTGTTCTAAAAAACTGCTCTGAATATTGACAAATGTAATATCACCCAGAGTGACTCAGTCAAATCTTCCGATGGAGGAATCTGCCCCACTCAACTGTGGAAATTTGGAAGCCTGTCTTATTGAGATAAAAAGGAAGGATGTCCTTCAACTTCTTGTGCCTCAACCCTGAAAAGACGGGGTTTCTTCATTTTTCTCATGATGAGGTTTTTGATATTTTCCTTGTCCTCATGTAGGTGGTAGATCAGGGGATTCTGTAGTCTGTAGTTTGCAATAATCTGTGGTCTGTGCAGCCCTTTGAGACTCCTTGTGACAAAGGGCTATAAAAATAAGAATGACTTAACTTGACTAGTCTGGGCCCCGTGAGAATGGTTTTCTGCCATGTGGCCCCCGGGTTTGACACCTGAGTTCGACAGTTTGACATCCCTCCACCACATCTTAAATATTCTGTAGTCATCTTAGCATACTTAACTACAATTTTTTAAAAAAATGAAGAAATATACTCCTATGAAGGTGAAGAGCAAGAAGCACGTTATCTTTCTCAACTCATTAACATTTCACATAATACACGATAGATAAAGCAAGTGCGGCAGAAGAGGTAACACTTTGATACAGGCTGCGTACTTGGGAGTGAGGTACATACTAACAAAGTGAAGACGAGTCAGATAATTGAGAGAAATCCAGATATATTAATGTGGTTGTGGAAAAATAATAGCTACTGTGTCAGGTTTATTTTTCCCACTATCACAGCAGCTCAGTCTGTAATAAAAACACTGAGTGCAAAGCAATCAGAATCAATATACTGCAAACGAGACCAGAATTTTCTAAAATCTGTCAGGAGGACCAGAACAGAGCAGGAGACCCCAGAGCGTTCGTTACAAGTCTTTTATTTGGGGAAGCGTACAGGGTTAGCGGGAGACGCGATGACCGTCGAACGTCAGCAGCAACGCCGTGAAGACAACTTCGGAACACGTAGCCAATCGTAGCGTGGGACGGAAGCAGGTCGAGTTTACCGGGACTGGAGAGAAGATCGTAGCGTGGGACGGAAGCAGGTCGGATCGGAGGCAGGCAGGCAGAATCAGGTAAACAAGAAGGCACAGGTAAACGGGAGTCATATGGGGTACAGAAGTAATCCTCAGACAACCAGGTCTCGGCGTAGCGTGCTTAAAAAGGGAACATAAACCAATCAGGAAGCGCATTTCCGCACGTCAGATGATTACCCCAGGTGGCTCCACTTAGGTAATCATGACAAAATCACCATTCTTCAGATCCAATTAATAACACAACAGTGTTGCCAAGAAGTCATTATCATCAGAGCATGGTGAAGCCAAACAAATGTTTTCTTGCTTCTTCAACCTTATTGACAGATATCTATATATTTTTTGCAATCTAGAAATATTCCTCAATCCTTTCCATACAAGCAATAATTTAAGTTTTAAGCAAAGTAAAATCAGTGTTTCTCAACTGATATACCAGGGCACAAGCATGCGCAGAGAGACCTTGTATTGCAGACAGCAACAAATTGATCACTTACATTGGCATAACGTGTAAGTAAGAGATCTCCCCGTTAAAACGTGCTGTGACTCAATGACATCATTATTGCTGAGAAAAACAAGCCAACTATTGTTAAATAGCTCTTTTTCAGAATGTGAGTGAAATTGCAAGGATCAACTCTGTGTGTTAAAGCTAGGGAGGTTTTAAATCAAAGTCTCTACCTGATTTACCTGATGTGGGCTGTGGTAAATCATGATTAACACCCAATTCAAAAATTAAACTGGAACCAAGAGTTGATTTTTTTAAATGATGGTGAGTATCCTGGAAGAGGGATTACCTCATGTGCGGTCCCTTCTCAAGGTTTTTTTCATTTTCCTCATGTTGAGGTTTTTGAGTTTTCCTTGCCCCCATGTAGGTTTTAGATCAGGGGATGGTGTTATGATAGTCTTTGGTTTGCAATCATCTGTGGTCTGTGCAGCCCTTTGATACTCTTTATGATTAAGGTCTACACAAATAAACATGACTTGACTTGACTAATACTTCACCATGAGAAGTCACTGCAGCATAGAATGAAGCCAGAGCTGTGCATTTTAATAAGTCGCACTGGGGAAGATACCACTTCACAAAATTTGCCGGCCTAATTCAAATCCTTCATTGAAAAGAATTTAAGCAAACTAAATGTCATGAAACCCAGTGTGATCCCGTAGAGCTACAGCGAGCTGGATTTACCCAAGCCACTAAAAAGTGCACAAAAGCAGCCGTAGGGTGCAGTCAAGTGGCTAACAATAAGGGCTGCGTCCTAAAAAGGCCAGGAAAAGTCAAGTCAAGTCAAGTCATGTTTGTTTGTATAGTATCAAAGGGCTGCACAGATCAAAGACTACTGCAAACTACAGACTATTATGACACCATCCCCTCATCTAAAACCTACATGAGGGCAAATAATACGCATATTATCAACACAAAATATAGGTTATTCATATGCTATAGAGTAGAAGTGTGTTTTAAGCTTAGATTTACACATTTCCACTGAGGTTGCAGATCGAATCTTCAACGGGGCCCGGTTAGAGAACGCTCTCAAACCTGCGGATCTCTTCTTGGCCCCTGGGATCACTAGCAGACCAGCATTTTCAGAGCAAAGACTCCGGACCGGAACATAGGGGGAAATTAAATCTGAAAGATATAAGGGAGCAAGTCTCTGCATGATTTTGTATAATACCAACAGAGCCTTAAAATCACATCTTAAACTAACAGGGAGCCAATGCATGTTAGCTAAAATTGGGGTAATGATATGAAACTTTCTTGTCTTAGTTAAAAGCCTCGCTGCAGCATTTTGTACCAGCTGAAGGCTCTTGATTTTGGACTTTGGGAGACCAGAGAATAGTGCATAACAATAATCGAGACGGAAAGTAACAAACACGTGAATTATGATCTCTGCATTTGACTGAGACAGCATAGGACGAATTTTAGCAATGTTGCGAAGATGGAAGAAAGCTGTTCTAGTAATACTCTTCATAACCGGTGCTAGATGCGCTACTGCACAGGGAACATGTCACCTTCCTTAAGGGGCTACTAACATTAAGTTGTAACTCACAGAAATAGAGGACGAAAAATAGTGCAAAAGAGTGTAGCATGGGCATCTTAACTGGAAAGGAAATGAGACAATAGCTTGAAGCCTTACCTGGTACCTTGTCAAATTTGTTTACAATCTGAAAAACTAAACATTGTATTTACACATTTGTCTAAGGGTAGGTCTAGGCGTTTCCAAAAGTGGCCATTTGGAGACAACGACTTTACTAAAAAATTTGCAACTTCATACTTTATTTTGGGAATTTTTTTTAGCCATTGTTAAAAACTTGTCAATGTTTGACTTCACCTTCCAGAAGTCAAATCAATGATTGTGCACATTTGCGTGTAATAATGGTGCGTAAACATGGATCAGATTGCCTTGCTTATGTTATTATAAGCTCTGATTCGAATACATTCCTGGAAAATGTCGTGAAATTATGTTGGAAATTAAATTGGCTAACCAATGTATCAATCAACTTATGATATGGTTACTACTGGCTGAAGATATTCAGACCTATGGAGACAATATCCGTTTAATCAAAGAGGCCCGTATAGGATGATGTGGGCTGTAGACCATGGAAAAAAAGTTCACCAGGAAAGGTGTCAATGAAATGTGAAATGATCTGCATTTATATAGCGCTTTTCAAATCAATGACTTCCCAAAGCGCTTTACAGTGTGCTTCACATTTCCCAATAGCGGCCTTGTATTGCAGCCATGTAAGACAGCTTATTGGGGGTATTAGGGGTTCAGTGTCTTACCCAAGGACACTTCGACATGTAACATGGACAAGCCGGGATTCGAACTGGGATCCCTTGATCCCAAACAAGCGCTCTACCTCCTGAGCTACTGCCGTCAATCGAAAGGAGTGGGCTAACTACCATATTAGGAATAATTTTATCAAAAGTCCGGAAGCCCGCCAGCGGGATGTCGGAACGTCAAGGGATTAAATTTATTTTAGAGACTTGTAATACAATACTGGATTGAAAGTACTGTATGTTTGATTGCTCTGAGTATACAAATTACAGAAAGTCCATTTCAGAAGTTAGCCGAACAGAAAAACATAGAAATGGCCTTACAAATAACACATAGCTAAATCTATCGAATGAAGCACAGTACAACAGCTACCCAACAATTACTACCAATTAGGTATTTTGGGAAAAAATTCCAGGACATTTCAACCCTGCCAAAGAAGAAAAGGTTGATTCCCATTAAATGTAACAATACCTGGGAGTGTGTGCCAACGTAGTCTGAGAAATAGCTGGGGAGAGTTGCGAGGGGAGCCACAAGGGGACATATTTGCAGATCCACAATGTGACACGCACGTTGAACGTGGCCTCAGTTGGCCGGTCTGAGTGCCGCTGAGTAAGAAAGAGCTTGTCTCGCTGGTACTAACCCTGAAAGCCTCACCCATCTCGCCGTAGCAAGCTTCTATGTCCCAACACAAAGGACTTTCCTCGTACACCTTTTCTCATATCAGCATGCAAATGCTAAACTCATAACCACACACTCCAGAGTCTGTGATAAGACAGAGGCTAGGGAAAAAGAAACGTGAGGAGACGAATCCCTCCTTATATGAGCTCTGTTTAGAAGGCACTGAGCCTTAATATGGACAAGATTCAATTTTAGAGTCTCATACACACAGGTGCCACTTCAAATAGAAATATTAAAGTAGCGCTAGTCTACATCTGTGTCCTCCTTCAACCCATGAGGCCACAAACGTTAATCAGAGATAACAGCCGTGGCGGTGGACAAATAGCAGAGTTGTTATGTGTCAACAGGCTGCAGCAGAGATCAGTGGTCAGTGGGCCCCTTACTAGAGACAGGAACCTTTTAAGATAAAAGATAAAGAAGAAGCCTGAAATTACCCCGACTTTGAATCATATCTCACGGAAACCATTCTTTCCATGCTGGTTTCAGGGTGACTGAAAAATAATTCATTAATGTTAATTCTCACATCACCCGATGCTGAATGAGAGCCAAAAACCAACTGAAACTTTAATACTGTTTATCTAGTACTAACATAAATGGTGAATGCCACACAGCCTGGTGTTAGCTATGTGAAGTGTACTATTACCATGCACTCAGACAAGCACACTAATAACGTACAGCACTGTTTAGCAGACACTTGGCTAATTTATTTCAAACACTGAGATTCAGCTTCTCTTTCAAGGTTCTTCACATCCTATAAAAAACATGTGGATCAAACTGTGTACAATCAATTATTTTTCCATACATATCTTCCACAATGCTCTGTGCAAATTAAATTATCTTAATGGTCAGAGCAAGAGTTTCTAGACATAGTAGCACAAATGATGTCTGATAGATGGTGATAGCTCACAAACACACAGAATGGGTTGATACACTATCAATGGAGCCACTCGCCTCAGATATTTTCCATACAACACACACCAAGTATTTTAAAATTTGGAACTGACAAACAAGGATTGCCTCAAATCAACAAATTAATTACAAAACATTTTGAGACAGAGAAGTTGAGCACTGAATCCCATTTCTATGACTAATAAAGCGATTGAAGCCATATATTGAAGTGAGTCATTTATTGTTCCTCCTACCATCATCGCACTAGAAACAAACAAAACATCTTCACAAAGAGCCAAAAAAATCCATCCTCTAACACATCCGCAATTCTGTGTCAAAACACCTTAAAGGCCTTGAAATTGAAGTGCCAATGCAGCTTGCAAAAGCAAACATAGCAAAATGCTCAGGCAACCAGGTTGCATCAGTCTTCTAAAAGCTTCTACCGCAAATTGGATGAAATTAAACTATTTAAAGTGCATCCAATATTAATGGATTTCCATATTTGATGATTTGATATTATATGATGTTTTCAGGCCAATACCAATGCAGCTATAAAACACTTGAGTGGTCGGTAATAGCAAGCTGCTTTCATTTTAATAAGGATTAGCAAAGTCTTGGCAAAGTGTCACCAAGCTTGTTAAGTACCAGTTTACAATATCTGCAGTCAATAATCTTTTGAAACAAGAATATGCTCATATTCAAGTTGTAAAATGAAGAAAAATATGATCTATGGGTTATCTAACACAACCAAGTAAAATGTAGTTTATTCAGGTAGCTTAAAAATATTAACACTGCTTCAACACCTAGTTGGCAAGTGATTGATCAAATTTGAAACAGAGTCCGCATCTTTAATGTAAGTTTCACAGACATTATCAATGTAATGACAGTTGAAATGTTTTAGAATGAAATTAAATTCATGGACTGAACTGCATTTTATATGACACTTTTCAAGTCACTTCCAAAGAGGTTTACAATGTACTTCACACTTACACATTCACACACACACTGAAGGAATCAGCCATGGAAAGCGCCTATCTGTTTATCGGGGACATTCGTGGCTCAGTGTCTTGCCCAAAGACACTTCAATATTGAACTCGGAAGAGCCGGGAATCAAACCTGGGACCTCTTGATCCCAAGATGAGCGCTCCACATCCTGAGCCACTGACGCCCCGGATTCATCATGCACCAACAACAAAAACGGTATTTTGCACATACACATTGTTAAGTTTGGGGTGATGGGACTAAGAAACTTGAAGAAGGGGTGCTCACAACAAGGACAGTATTTATTAGAAACTCTAGGACAAAACAAGAAACCAAAAACAAAAACTAAACCTGGAACTGAAAAAATGCAAGTAAAAAAGTAAAAAAGTAAAAAAGAAACCAGAAACCAAACACAAACAGACCTGGTGCAGTGATGGTGCTAATGAAAATGAGACCTTAACACATATTCTGCAGAGTAAATGCAAACCAAATAAGGATTTAACTCAGTGTACATTGGCAAACCTAACTGAAGGGGACCAGCTGGTGCATATTGGCCTTAGGTCACAAAGCTGTTCTCTGATCATGAAGAATTCCCTCAAGTTGAACTTGAGTACAAGATGAGTTCAAAGGGAGGTTTGCCTATTTGAGATTAGACTTTGGCACCTCCTAGCCTTACAAACAGGAGCAGGGGCAAGATGGAAGGATTTAATGGATGGCTGCGTCAGACTTGCAGTGTTGTAAAAGAGAAGCACTGTATCATAGTGAGACATTTACTGGAAGCGGTAAAATGTTTTAGAATTCAAGCAGTAGGCAGGAAGGTAAAAGAGAAGTATTCCATCCTTACAACCCCAAGCAACCAAGATACCAGGTAAATATGTAGCAATTAGTAACTGACTATCGACAACTAAGAACCGTTGAGAAATTTTGTTTTGTAAGCATCAGTACACATGTTTTAGATGGATGGGAAATTATCTTTCACTTCAGTTTGAAATGAAATTATCTGACATTTCGTTCTGTGTACATTGTTACAAAGAATGACAATACAAAAGAAATTATTATTATTATTATTATTTATATAGCGCTTTTCAAGTCAATGACTTCCCAAAGCGCTTTACAATGTGCTCCACATTTCCCAATGGCGGCCTTGCAGCCATGTAAGGCGCTAACCTGCTTATTGGGGGTATTAGGGCTTTAGTGTCTTACCCAAGGACACTTCGACATGTAACGAGCCGGGATTCGAACTGGGATCCCTTGATCCCAAGACGAGCGCTCTACCTTCTGAGCTACTGCCGCCATCAATTCTCACCTTGAAGCAAACCAAGGCTATCACCTCTTCTGCCCCCTTTACTTGACTTCATATTTGAAGTAGGAAAAGGATGACTGTCTGGGCCCGGCAGTTACCTTGACTCAGTCATAACATTTTTCAAGATTAAATGCCAGTCTGGCTTGACTGCATTTGCTCAGCAACACCGAGCTTCTAAATCATAAATAGTGTCTTCATATTAAAACATTATTTGTCATACATAAGTGCTTTGTTTTGTTTGAAAGAAAAGAGGAATGCGGAAAAAAAAATCAAAATCCCCAATTATCTTGTCTGTCACTAAAGTTATCAAAGGAGTCCTACACAATAGTTCATGGGTGACCCTCAGTGGTGCATTTTGGTATAAATGCATCGTCTGTGATAACATTTAATAATATAGAATCATTAGATCAAAAAGTTTATTTTTGAACTGCTTCTGAAATATAATTTAGGTGGGGTCCGCTGGCAAGTCCCTGATGGCCAGGCCTTTGCTCACGGGGTCTGGCCGGGCACAGCCTGAAGGGACGACGTGGGTCCCTCTCATCACCTGTGGGAGGGGCCAAAGAGTCTTTGGCTGGGAAGGAGCCCGAGTTGGTGTGTAAGGTTGAGAATTTTCGAATGGTTATAGTTGGACTCACCTCCACACACGGCTTGGGCTCTAGTACTAGTCCTCTCGAGAGGGGTTGGACTCTCTTTCACTCTGGAGTTGCCCGTGGTGAGAGGCGCAGAGCCGGTGTAGGCATATTAGCTGAGCCACAGCTCAGCGCCAATACGTTGGTATTCATCCTGGTAGACGAGATGGTAGCCTTTCTCCGCCTTCGGGTCGGGGGACGGTTCTGGGCTGTTGTTTGTGCTTAATCACCAAATAGCAGTTCAGAGTACCCACCCTTCTTGGAGTCCTTGGAAGGTGTGTTGGAGAGAGCAGCCCCTCCTCTGCTGGGAGACTTCAACGCTCACGTGGGCAATGACAGTAAGACCTGGATCGGCGTGATTGGGAAGAACAGCACCCCTGGACCTAAACCCGAATGGTGTATAATTATTGGACATCTGTGCCCGTCATGGTTTGTCCATAACGAACACCATGTTCAGACATAAGTGTGTCCATATGTGCACTTTGCACCAGGTCGTGGTTCGATGATCGACTTTGTAGTCGTTACATCGGACCTGCGGCCGCATGTTTGTACACTCGGGTGAAGGGAGGGGCAGAGCTGTCAACTTATCACTATCTGGTGGTGAGTTGGCTCCGATAGTGGGAGGAGTTGGGCGAGTCCATGGAAGGCGACTTGCAAACAGCTTCGAGAAAATTCTGGTGCACCATTCGGCGTCTTAGGTGGGGAAGCAGTGTGCCATCAACATTGCGTATAGTGGCGATGGGGCGCTACTGACCTTGACCCGAGACGTTGTGAATTGGTGGGCAGAGTACTTCAAAGACCTCCTTAATCCCACTGACACCGTCTTCCTCTGAGGAAGCAGAACCACAGGAATCTGAGTTGGGCTCTCATATCTCTGGGGTTGAAGTCACAGAGGTGGTCAAAAAGCTCCTCGGTGGCAAGGCCCCAGGGGTTGATGAGATCCACCCGGAGTTCATAAAGGCTCTGGGTGTTGTGGGCGTGTCATGGTTGACACGCCTCTGCATGGACATCGAGACAGTGCCTCTGGATTGGCAGACTGGGGTGGTGGCTCCCCTTTTTAAAAATGGGGATCGGAGAGTGTGTTCCAAGTACAGGGGAATCATACTTCTCAGCCTCCCTGGTTATGTATATTCAGAGGTACTGGAAAGGAATCTCAGATTTAAGAGGATCAGTGTGGTTTTTGTCCCGGCCGTGGAACAGTGGACCAGCTCTACACACTCTGCAGGGTCCTTGAGGGTGCACGGGAGTTTGCCTATCTAGTCTACATGTGTTTTGTGGACTTGGAGAAGGCATTCAACCATGTTCCTCAGGAAGCCCTGAGAGGGGGTACTTCGAAAGTATGGGGTACTGCACAGTCTTATCCGGGCTGTGTGGTCCCTGTATGCCCAGTGCCAGAGTCTGGTCCGCATTGCTGCAGTAAATCAGATTTGTTTCCAGTGGGAGTTGGACTCCGCCAAGGCTGCCCTTTGTCAGCGATTCTGTTCATAACTTTTATGGACAGAATTTCTAGACCCAGCCTTGGCGGGGAAGGAGTCCGGTTTGGGGCCTCAGAATTGCATCTCTGCTTTTTGCAGATGATGTGGTGCTGTTGGCTCCCTTAGGCTGTGATCTTCAGCTCTCACTGGAGCGATTCGCAGCCGAGTGTGAAGCGGCCTGGATGAGGATCAGCACCTCTAAGTCTGAGACCATGGTACTCAGCCAGAAAAGGGTGGCATGCTCCTTCCAGGTTGGGGATGAGATATTGCCACAAGTGGAGGAGTTCAAGTATCTTGGGGTGAGGGTAGGATGGAACAGGAGATTGACAGACGGGTCGGTGCAGCGTCTGCCGTCATGTGGACCTTGTACCAGTCCATCGTGGTGAAAAGGGAACTGAGACGAAAGGCAAAGCTCTCAATTTACCGGTTGATCTATGTTCCGACCCTCACCTATGGTCATGAACACGATCCTGGATGCAAGTTACTGAAATGAGTTTCCTCCGCAGGTTGGCTGGGCTCTCCCTTAGAGGTAACGTGAGAAGCTCAGTCATCCGGGAGGGACTCTATGTAAAGCCATTGCTCCTCCGCATTGAGAGGAGCCAGTCGAGGTGGCTAGGGCATCTGATAAGGATGCCTCCTGGACGCCTCCCTCGGGATGTCCCACCGGCAGGAGGCCCTGGGGACGACCAGGACATGCTGGAGAGACTATGTCTCCAGGCTGGCCTGGGAATGCCTCAGGATCCCATTGGATGATGTGGAAGAAGTGGGTGGGGATAGGGAGGTCTGGGCTTCCCTGTTAAGGCTGCTTCTCTTGTGATGCAACCCTGGATAGTCAGAAGATAATGGATGGAAAAAACAAAACATCTGAAAAGCCGTTTCTGAGCCAAAAGTGAGCCGAGCAAAAAGACCTGGTTTTCGAAATAGAGCCGTCCCTTGGGTGCGATCAGTAGGGGGCGGTGACGCTTCACATGACAACGCCATAATGACAAGGCGTGTCTACATCATTTTTACGCATTTTTGGGATTGTTTCTTAATTTATTGCTTGGTCTTTAGTCAGACTGACAAGAAACATGACAATGACAACAAATTCAAGCAATTTCCTGACTTTGAAAACACAACATTAAAATTCAAGCTTTTTCAATGATTCCAAGCACCCATGCTAACCCTGATTCCATCAGTCGTCCCAAAAGATATAAAAAAGTCAAAAATATATTTACGACGCGAAATATTTTTTTAAGCGCACGCAAACCAATCATTACATTTTAGAAAATACATCTCATCTAATTACTGTAAAGAAACTTAGTTTTACCAGTGACTGCCTTGCTAGCTCTAAGCAATGTTGTATACAGAAAGTACCGCTGTTAGTCACTATCCAGGGAGATGGTAATTAGTTGACACCTTATGTTGAGGAATATAACACCCGAATGTGTTAGTGAAGCTGAGCAGTCCTTACTACCAGAGCTAATTAACAGCAAACAGAAAAATAGATATCTACTTTTAATGTGATACGTGATGGTATTACGCTTCATACTGTGAATATTGTATACAGTTTCATTGCATATTTATTATCTTAGGAGGATTTTTACAAATATGCTATGTGCTTCTGTCACAACTGATTTCCTCTGGGGATTGGTTATAGTTTTGCTATTTATCTTACTCTCATCTATGCCTTCTAAATGGTAAAATAGTGAGAATAACAATTTAGGATTGGCGAGGAAGCTATTTCACATCATTCAGCATTGGCAGCATGATATTGGAAAGCTTCTAGCAGTCAGTAGTAGCAAGTTCCATTTACAATGCCTGCTGGGAGGGCTGCGTCCGTGCCAAGAATGCCAGAAGGGCTATTTAAGCGAGTACAAAACATTGGTGGTGAATCTGGACACCATGAGATGAGATTTATGAGCAAACTTCTTAAACTGTCAAAAAAATTGAAATGACACCACACAATAATACAGTACAATTTGAAATTTGTTCTGACAGGATTTTATACTTTGTGATAAAGTTCCCGCTAAACACAATCTTAACTAAGGTAACAAATAAAAAAGTTGCTTCTACTTATAACATTGAACATTATTTCGGTTAAAAAAATGATTTCTAAACACATCCCCAACAGACTGGATTTTTTTTTCTAGGTTAAGAGTATCAAGAACATTAGCGTCAGTTCAAAGTCTAATGAGACCTCACTGAATGCTAGGCGGGTGGCCGTCTACCCCATCGGAAACTCTTCACCCCTTAGATATCTATTCACTTATTCTTTTCTCAATACAGTAATGGCCAATCAAATACAGAGTTTGTAATGAGAAAAATTAAGGTTTCAGTAATCACAATTGAAAAACAAGATCAGTTTTTTACTGAAGATCAATGATAATTCAACTAGAAGGTCAGACCAGTCTGCTCCTTTTCAGATCAGGACTGAGATTTACAATGAGCCTGCTTGTTATGTTGAAAGGTCACACCATTTGAGGGGTTTTGGAAGCGAGTCCTTTTTATTCCCGCGAGCAATCTTCCATTCCTTCTTACTTTAGAACTGCATATTAATAATTATTACATTCATTTCGACTTAAAACTTTAGCGCTAATTAAACTCGAGTTAGATCTTAAACTTTGACAGAACTAAATAAAGATTAATAAACTTGTTAATCAAATGGTTAAGGAATCAACAAATGTGTTCAAAAGCAAAGAATTGTGGGTACACAAGTGAATAGTGACTTTTATCATGTTTATAAATAATTAATTTAAGTTTCTCTGATGGGCGGATTAGTTTATTGCTAGTCTCCAATGTTTGTAGATCTGTTACCTTGACAAGTAACTTTTGTCACAAATTAATGCTCATATTCCAGCCACCCGAGGCTTTTAGTGGATCTATATTTTCAGTTCCTTTAGAGATGTGTCCGCATAATCTAGAGCAGGCGTGTAAAAGATATGGCTCGCGCCCTGTTGGATGGTTTAATCCAGCCCCCATAAATTTCCGAGTATGTTAAAAAAGAAGCAAGTCTTTTAGTTATTTCTATCAAAAGCTTTTTTTAAATGAAGGCAACTAAGTGCTCTCCCCTGCAGCTAGAGGGCAGTGTTGAGTTTGTATAGCGTGGCAAGTTGGTTCAGGTGTTAAATGCATTCACTTAATTGTTAAAATAAACCAGTTAACAATGTGTTTAGAAAGGATCTCTTGTCATTATAATATGTGGGGTAGGTTACTAATGTAGACTGAATGATAGAGCATACTAATTAAAATATAGCTAACAATTTGGAATTGACATACTTAGACTGATCCGGCACACCTGAGAACAGAAAGTCTGGATCTTTCCCCAGAGCCAAACTGATTTTTACATCCCTGATCAAAAGACTATAAGTGGTAGTTGGGAACCGGAGCATATTATTAGCGCATTTATCAAATGCATCCAAAAAGAAAGCAGAAATCATTTTATCAATAATATATGTATTTATGACACATTGGATACCTTCTCTAAAAGCTAAAAAGTTCACAAGAAGGAAAATGGCATCTTAGAGCTGACTTTTCTATGACCCTGCACTACCCGCTGCAAAAAAATGATCAACAGTATGCAAGTTAATAAAAAAGGGGGGAATAATGGAAATTAATAACCTCCATTACATTTGCTGGGTTAATTTCTCACTTTTAATGTCAAAAATTAACCATTGGATATAATAAAGCTTCATAATAGAAGGATGGCATTGACAGTTGAACTGATTTGCAAAACGGGCTTCGTGCCACAATTGAAGAGGTCATCTCTTTCTTCCATATCTTTGATGGCTTGACACCAAAACAACCCAGTTATCTCCAATGAATGACATCCATATGGTTAACATAATCCAACTCCAAATGATTGTCGATTATCGTCCTGATATTATCAGCATAAATTGTGTTTTGGTGGTTATTTCAAAAAAGCTTCTTTTGGTCATCTAGAGTGGATATCACTTACTGTAGCTCTACTTAAACCAGGATAATAATATCAATTTTCTTCCAATTGAATATCTTCAAAATACATATCAATTAATGGCAACCGGCCAAATTAAAAACATGAATTTTGTTTGCAAAGCTTTTTTTTCGGCATGTTTGATTATGTGGCCTGTCCTAACTTGATCAAATTCGTCCTGGCAGAAAAAAACTATACTGTGTGATAGCGCCAGATCCCCAAAGTGCTCAATCAGCAAGCAAGTGCTGTGCTAGAGACGAATGGATCAGAATCTCTATTTGCTGTCGTGATTGCTTTCTTTCCAGCAACACATTGAGCAAACCCCACCTAGCACAGATGCACTTGCTGATATTTGCGGATTTTCCTCTCCTGATGATCAATGTGACTGTATGATAAACAGTCATTAACAGAAATATAGTCTTTGCCACGATTTTCCAAATATATGCTGTGTTAGGTTTTGTGCAAATATATGTACTGGTAGGGATGTATAATTCAAGGTTGAAATAAACTGCATACCAGATCTTGTACATTTGTCATATTGGAGTGACTAACATCATCAACACCCACACAGCATCAGTTTATCACTTGTTTATTTTTTTGCAGGGAGAACCACAATGGCAACAGATTTTATGAAAGAGCAAATGGGCATCAGGCCATCATTAAACACCGCATCCAAAGTAAATTGAACAAACGAGTTGATCAAGCGAGCACAAGGCCGTTTCCTAGAAACATCTAAATGCTTTCTGTTATGGGTGAATGCTTTGCCTTGGAAATGAACAATGTTTACTCAACACTTGTTGCCAAAACCAGAAAGCGTTCAATGAAAATTATAAAACTATCGATGGTTAGTAGTTTTATTTAGAAATGGAGTTGTGACAAAACAGCAAAAAGCGGCAGAGAAATATTCAAGTTAATACCCTGTAGAGTAAATTGCTTTAAATTATATTTATTTAATTCAGAATCATACTCGGTGGCTACCTAATCTGTCAGCAGGCAGGGCACACGCTTTCCCACCCGAACTAACTCGATATATTATCATATATTGTCTCTAGTATTCATCATGAAGGAAGCAATACTCCAAAAGCATTTTAATTTTAGCCTTAAATTATCGAATTTTCAGTTCATTGATATGGACAATGGTTAATCAGTACAGAAAGAAAATAGTACAGACACACAAACAAATATCACACATGTTTGATTGTGTGTGTGTGTTGGGTGGGTGTTAACTGTATGTAGGCGTGACTGTTTATGGGTGCGACTGGATAGGCCTGTTTAGACAAACATCTGGGTGGGCGCACAAGTGAAAGGGTCCCCCTAAAACAAACTTGTGAAGCACAGAGACAGCTAGTATTTTAGCAGCTTGTTACATTAAAAATAAATTCATCAATTAAATCAGACTCTGAAAAGATTCAAAAGAGTGTAAAGAAATTATGTAAATGTACTTTATTTATACAGCCCTTTACAATAATCCATTTGGTGTACCAAAGTGCTTTGCGGTGATAATATAGGGACTTAAAGTAATAACCAATCAAAAAATAAATGCTCCGTTGATTGCTTTTAGGTCCACAAAGAGACTGAGCCGGCAGCGGAAGAGAGCGCAATAGCGGTACTGCATGTCCGGCCTACTGTGGATAGGCGACGTGATAACTCTCACAAACCCTCTCTGCTTAACCTGTGTCTCACCAATGCAAGATCAATTACCCATAAAACGGATGACCTGGAGCTACAACTCGTGGGAAACTGCTAAATCCATGTCTCCTGTATTTTAATCATAGCTGAGACCTGGCTCATGCTAAGGATTCCCAATGCTAGAGTGCGCCTAGCCAACTGCACTGCACATTTCTTTCTTACACTGAAATACAAAGCCCTCCAATTTTCTTGTATTGTTGTTTAATTAAAATAAAGACCATTCATTCATCTGCAATTCTTTGATCTGTCTTTAATTTGTAGATCTGTTGTGGTTATTTACAGTTACAGTCATATACATTATAAGTTACCGATATTTAATAAATAAATGTTTCTCCTATGTGGGTTTTTGTTACAAAACTCCTGCAGAAAACAAGGGATTACTGTAAAGCGTTCAAATTAGGGGTGACCCAAAACAAATGAATTTCAGGTCCAATACCGATATATCAGTCAGGATTTTAGTCCAATATTGATGTTATCCACTTCTATATTGGCAGAAATTATGCATGAGTTTTAGAAAAGCACATTTGATCTTTTTGAAAACACACTATAAACAGGGGCACCATATGGCAAAAAGCCATCTTACTTTTGTCATCATTGAATAAACGATGACAGACGAATCACTGAAGCAAGAGGGGCAGACTAAAAAATGGTCCAAAATGAATTATCACTATACAGTGTTTTTTGTCAACATGCAAAGAAATATTTGACTTATTCTCAAGATTTTGAGAATTGACAATTACATATTAAAACAAGTGGCTTTCTTTTTTATTATAAAAAACCTCAACTTTAATTTTCACAATATTAAGGACATTTTACTTATGAACAACATCTGGCTCTTACATGAATAAGTAGCTGGAATTGAACCCCGGACCGCTGCATCGCAGGGCTGCGGGTTAACCACCAGCCGCCGTGCCGCTTTGTGTGCCATGATTTTGCGTATTTTCCTATAGCTATGGGCCAAACAAGTGAAAAAATTATAATGAATGTTTGTATGCATGACACAATGATAACAGAGTATAAGACATATAAATGTTGAGTTTATCAAATTAATTGATTGATGTTATTGAATGATTAAGAGATTACTTTGAAAAAAAGGTTTGTTTAAGACCTGAACTAAATAAAGTGCTAGTAATACCATTGTATTTCAATTATTTTTTAAACTCAGGACATTTAATTGTAGCCAGATATTGTCTCAAACAACTTACAAATGGAAATATGTAATAAGTGAGTGTGGGAGCATTGCACGGTAAAAGGCAAAACATTTTTAATTATGAATATCATCTCTCTACACTTCTTGGGTATAACTAACGAGGGAAATAGTGTCATGCAATGATCTAATTAACTATCAGGGGATTAACAAAATACTCGCGAGCATGAAATGAGGCGCCGCATTATTTGTAGACAGCAAATGTCATCAAGAGAGCTCGACTAAAGGCGCCTGTCATGGCCCATCAATTCTGCAGCAGTCGATCACATAGGCAATTTTAATTGAAGTCTTTCTTTCCTTTGTGGTGCTGAACAAAAACTACTGTGCAGAAAAAAAACTGTTATGGGGTGATGTGACGTGGGATGTGTGATAATGTGAGATTGTGAATCAAAATGTGCCGTTATACAATCATCACAAATGTCAAGAAAAAGGATTGTCCACAGATGTTTCATAAGTTGGGGTTCTCAAACACATTAATGCAAATGAGAAAAAATTTTATTTAACTCATTGAGTGCCAAAACTTAAAAGTAACGTATTTTCCGCACTATAAGGCGCACCTAAAAGTCTTAATTTTTTTCAAAATCTGACCATGCGCCTTATAACACAGTGCGCCTTATATATGGCTCAATATTAAATTCGCAAGGTCTCGCAACTTACTCAACAGCCGCCGACTCGATTTTACCCCGAACGTGGAGTAGTCCGCGGTGTATGCTGGGATTTATATACCGGCGTTTCATTGGCTAACCAATGTGTCAATCATCATTTGAATCGATCACTATTGGATGAAGTTATTCGGAGCCTCGGATTGGCTAGATGGCCAAAACAAACCCTGCAATCGGCCGAGTTTAGCAATGACATAGCAAGTCCGCGGTGTATGCTGGGATTTATATACCGGCGTTTCATTGGCTAACCAATGTGTCAATCATCATTTGAATCGATCACTATTGGCTGAAGTTATTCGGAGCCTCGGATTGGCTAGATGGCCAAAACAAACCCTGCAATCGGCCGAGTTTAGCAATGGCGTAGCAAGTCCGCGGTGTATGCTGGGATTTATATACCGGCGTTTCATTGGCTAACCAATGTGTCAATCATCCGTTAAATCGATCGCTATTGGGTGAAGTTATTCGGAGCCTCGGATTGGCTAGAGGGCCATAACAAACCCTGCAATCGGCCGAGTTTAGCAATGGCGTAGCAAGCTTGCTAAAGTACGGCATTAGTCTGTATTTGTAAATATTCTACTCTCCTGGATTTACTTCACTTACAGTTGTAAGAAGACCATGATTGCTTATCATTATTGAACGTGAGAACTTAGGTGAGTTATGCGGCTTTATATTTTCCCGGTATCTTGTTTTAGAACGATCTTGATGTTGCTGTGATGAGTTGAGTGAATTAAACTCAATTCCAAGTGTTTATTGTCATATGCACAGTAAAGTTGTGAGCGAAAAAGAAAATAGAAACATAGAAATGTTTGGCATTTCTTGAATCCCAAGACTTTAACCTTCCGAATGATATTTGAAATGACGCATTTAAGTGACATCGTACGGACATCCGCACGTGTCTACGACACGTATTTGCTTCTTTGCAAGCTTTGGGAATGTTAAAGGGGGTAATCAGTTTGACTGAATCATCTGACTGTTTTGTCGACGTTCCCATTGTAGCGCCTTATAATCCGGTGCGCCTTATCTATGGAAGATATAGGACCAAAAACTATTTTTTGGGGGTGCGCCCTTTAACCCGGTGCGCCCTATAGTGCGGAAAATACGGTACGTGTTTTTTGTTGTATTTTAAAAAGCTATTATAAAGGTGTTGTTGTAACAAGCCTCAGGGAATGATTTAGTGTGCTAAATCACCGTTAGATGTCAGGAATGGCTTTGTTCAGATATTTGTCCACACATGAAGGAACACCCACTTCCTCGTGTTGCATCCTCTATCCAGCAAAGGAAAGTTTGCGAGCAGAAAAATCACCAGAAACATCAGATGCTGACAATCTCTTGCATCGTTTATGCATATGTTCAGTGTTCCGAAAATAAAATGTTATTTTACAAGCAGAGTGTCCTTGTCTTTATGGAAAGTATTGTTTAGATATTTGAAGATATTTGATAGTTGAAGCAAAAGGAAAAAAAAAAGGACCGAAATGGAAGTTCTGCTTAAATGCATCCTTTTGCAAAAAAAAAAAAAAAAAAACAAAAAAAAAAAAACGTTTTTCTCATGTTTTCTTGGAAAGGAGTATTTAAGGAATTTGCAATGCTCACCTGTTGTTTAATAAACAATGGTACAAGATAGGAACATACTTTCTTTTATAATGAAAGATAAGGGTTGAAAATTTCTTTTCATGGGTCCTGTGCCTATATAGCTATGGAACTAAACTTTCTGTGGACTTTCAAAAATGAGTAAAAATGGCAAAAATTATCAGGTACCCACACGTCTGGCATTGAGTTAAAAATATTAACAATATCCATATGCTTCCTACAGCTAAGCATTGTCATAAAATCCCAACTCTGTCAAAAAGCATGATGATAGTCACACTTAAAAACAGGAAAAAATAAACCACAAATACAAGCAAGATCAATGAACTGTATCATCTTTGCTTGTTTTCCATGTGTGGAAAGCGGTGAAGAATGAAAAACGGAAGGAAACAAACAGGCGTAGCCACACCTCGAGCACTGTGACCGATGAGGTACGGAAGGCAGTTAGCTCCCTGGTAGCTTAACCATCAATCACATGACTGCATCTTCTGTGTGCACAAAATATAAAACAGGGTACTGCTACTGTTACAAACTTTTCATCAGTTATTTACAATCAATTCTTCTTTGGCACAGCTCGTGACAGAGGCAGGCTACGCAAACCTGACGAGTACATCTATTAAGGCCCATTCATTTTAATTGTGCCAGAAACTAGTTACTTTTTATAGAAATTATTAATACGCGCATGATCAATAAAAATATAAATCAATCATGGTAATTTAACATTTAAATGCAATGTTAATGTCAGAATTTTAAGGGTCTTTTTAACTGCAATGGGGCGCACTCGACATGTTAAGTCCATCACGTTTGGTTAGCGTGTCTATGCATGCTCAAAATTACAGCGTTACTTGTAGTAGGACTTTCCCTCGGACGTTATTGAAAGTAATCATCAATAAGGGGCTATAAACACTAGTGCTCAGCCATGCGCAAACATGTGCACATGAAATGTTAACTCCCAACATACAGTATTTACATACAAGCAATCATGCCAATGTGAGACAAAACTGATTGAATGTTAATGAATGCGTGAGGAATTATTTAAAATTGTGGCCACCTAATCACACCCACACATTTTTTATGCATTTATAAGATCAAATACTAATTCTACTTCAATCATTGTGCAGTAAACCCTGAATAGAGTCAGTTTGATTTATACCTCTAGAATAGGGATCGGCCAATATGGCTTTTTCAGGGCCCATACCGATTATTAGTATTAAGAGGAAGCCCATAACCAATATTTGGAGTCGAGAATTATTTGCTGGAAAAGCTTAAAAATTGGCGTAACAAATGTTTAAAATGCAAAAAGAAATAGATATTGGTTGTTTCAAATTCAAATAAAACTTTAATAGCTCTCTGAAATCTTTTACAGTAAATAATTAGAATTTCAACACAATTAACATATCTAATCTTTCACATAAACCCAAAACAGTGCAGGAAAATGAAATTAGGCTTAGCAGGAACTCGTATAAAGATACATAAAAACTTAAATAGCTCCCTGACATGTTTTACAGTAGCCTAAATATATATATATATATATATATATATATATATATATATATATATATATATATATATATATATATATATATATATATATATAATACAATACAACTAACATGACTTGGATTAATTTAGAACAAAAAAGTGTAATGGAATTTTTACGGAGCGCGCAAATTAACTCACTCTTGTTTTCGAGCTAGATTGACTAACTAATGTTATGATAAGAGCTTATCAGTTCCACTTTAGCGTGCTTGTTATGCTCTACCTCAAACACAAACAGATACGCTTGATTGACGAACTGATGTTACAATAAGAACTAATTTATCAGTCTCTGCCTGAACGTACCTTTCTAAAACAAGTGAACTACACTTTTATCTCATAAATACAAACGTGCTTTTCTATCACGATGACAGGCACGTCGGGACAAATTAGCCGAGGTGCTGCGCTCTCTAGCTTCCGGGCTCTAACCCCGGTTGCCTATCCAATCAGAAGGCGCGAAGTGGATATCAGGAGAAAGGAGGGAGGGAGGTGTAGGAGCAAGTAAAAGAGAGATGGTGAGAGTCTCAGCAACTTAATAATCGGCTCGTCGAATGAAAAAAAAAAGCCGATATCGGTTAAACTCCCAAATATTGGTGCCGATAATCTGCCCACCCAATAATCGGTCGACCTCTACTGTATATAGCTATACCTATTGGCGCTACCATTTCAGAGTCCCAAAAAGGACTTTCTACAATGTCTTAAGCAGGGGTGCTCACACTTTTTCACCATGAGAGCTACTAAGAAAATGAACAAGTCAAAATAGGGAATTGAAAAAAATTAAATGCCCACTACCTAAATCAAGAAAATGAATATACTCAGTAATCTAAATCCCAACATATTCTTAAATAGCTATTTAGTATATTATATTTTTATTTTTTGCATTTGTAAGGTTTATGGTTAAAATGAGTCATACCTTTTACAATACATATACATCGAAATGCAAATGCATACAAACATTTCATTTGAAGTCTTAATAACAAATGCTATTTTTTTATGAAAAGTAAAAAATGAATTTTTTAAAAACATCATAATTGAAAGAAAGTTTAACTTTAATTTACAAACCTTTGTTATTGCTTTGAGCAATGATAATGTTCATGCTGCATTTGATCACTTCATGGCAGCGCATCCCAAGAAATACAAAGCACTGAATACACATTTCAGTGATCAACCAGTATTACCGTATTTTCCGCACTATAAGGCGCACCGGGTTATAGGGCGCACCCCGAAAAAATAGTTTTTGGTCCTATTTTTGACATATATAAGACGCACCGGATTATAAGGCGCTACAATGGGAACGTGGACAAAACAGTCAGATAGTTCAGTCCAACTTATTACCCCCTTAACATTCCAAAAGCTTGCAAAGATGCAAATACGTGTCGAGAACACGTGCGAATGCGGTGTCCGTAAGATGTCACTCAAATGCATCGTTCCATCATTCGGAAGGTTAAAGTCTTGGGATTCAAGAAATGATAACCATTCCTTCGTATCTATTTTCTTTTTCGCTCGCAACTTTACTGTGCATATGACAATAAACACTTGGAATTGAGTTTAATTTAAAAACAGACACTCCATTCCATCCATTATCTGCACCGCTTATCACAGAAACATCGAGTTCAGTCTGAAACAAGACAATATAAAACCGGGAATAGCTCACCGAAGTCATTGTGTTCATAATAATGTGCAGGCAATGTCCTCTTATATCCGTGAGGGTAGTAAATCCAGGAGAATACAATATTTACAAATAGAGAATAGAAAAAAATGCTTTCTCTATGCCATCGGCCACATGCTATACGCATTCATCTTTTTCGGCCAATTGCAGGCTTTGTTTCGCTGTTTAAGCCAATGGCAGCCTGTACATTATAAAAAGGATCCGCCTCTTGACCTCCGAATAACTTTAGCCAATAGTGATCGATTCAACTGATGATTGACGCATCTTTTTCGGCCAATTGCAGGCTTTGTTTGCCGTTTGAGCCAATGGCAGTCTGTAAATGATAAAAAGGATCCGCCTCTTGACCTCCGAATAACTTTAGCCAATAGTGATCGATTCAACTGATGATTGACACATCTTTTTCGGCCAATTGCAGGCTTTGTTTGCCGTTTGAGCCAATGGCAGTCTGTAAATGATAAGAAGGATCCGCCTCTTGACCTCCGAATAACTTTAGCCAATAGTGATCGATTCAACTGATGATTGACACATTGGTTAGCCAATGAAACGCCGGTAAATAAATCCCACCATCCACCGCGTACTACTTGGCGTTCGGGGGAAAATCGAGTCGGCGGCTGCAAGTTAGTTGGAAAACTTAATGTTGATCCATAAATAAGGCGCATTGTATTATAAGGCGCATGGTCAGCTTTTGAAAAAAAAAAAAGGCTTTTAGGTGCGCCTTATAGTGCGGAAAATACGGTACTTCTGCAATTGACTGATAGATTGCGATCAACAAAATGAGCACTCGCTGTCTAAATCAGGGAAATGCAAATGCAGGCTAAGTGTTATGTTTATTCAGGATGCATTTTTACAATTAGAGGAAATCCATCTTGCCCAAGTTCAGAGTCGTGCATGACTGGGTTCTTCACATGTAGATCACCAGTATCGAACCATAAACTATGTAGGACTATTCTGTATTTCTCTGTAGCTTATGTTTGTGCCTCATTAAATGAAAACAGATGTTGATTCACCATTATAGGGGCAATAAATCAAATCAATTTGCTTAATTCATAATTTAAAAAAAACACAAATTTGAACAATTGCATAATAAGGAAATAGAGTCTAATCATTTTAGTTCAAATATAACTGTTCAAGGCTAGGCTTATTATTAAACAGTTGTTACTAGCTAATGACATTTGAGATATAAGCAAGTTAGGCACAAACTATGAGTAACAAATTCTTTAACAAGCTACTAGTGGTGGTTTGCTTACAAATGTATTTGAAACTAACGCTTCTTGTCCGAACACAGTAGGGTATTTTTGTACAATGTGGTAGGGGGAGTTGATTAACATTGTCCATACTTTTTGATGAAAATCAAGTTAAGTCAAGTCATGTTTATTTGTGTCGCCAGAGATTATTGCAGACTATCATTACGCCATCCCCTGATCTAAAACTTACATGAGGGCCAGGAAAAACTCAAAAACCTCAACATGAGGAAAGTTAGGAAAACCTTGAGAAGGGACTGCACGTGAGCTAATCCCCCCATTCAGGATGACAAGGCTGCAACGGATGTGTAAAGCGTTTTTTTATGCTTCTAAACACGTTTAAAACTGAAAAATAGAAAGCTTAGTACAGCAGACAATCAGAAAAGATTGTGAAACCAGCCCACCAATCAGGAATATATGCTTGATGGCCTGCTAATGCTTCTTTCAATCAAAAACAAAGAAAAACCTCACAATACTTTGAACGTTTCTTTAACAGCATTAATAATGAGTTTAATTGACGCCACTCAGTAAATTTTACTAAAGATTTTTCATACAATTTATAATTACTAAATTAAAGGCAATTACCACTTGTTCCATGATACCATGGCCTCTAAGTAAAAGTGTAATGAATTATAATCATTTTTAAGGTTTTAAAATGTGCAGAAGAGCAATGATAGATCAGTGGTTGGAAACGGTTATATATGGCTCCTTTCATAAGTACATATGGCTCAGTGAAAAAAATGCTACCTGTCCAAATTCTTCTGTAGTATTCAAAATATAGTAGATTCTGGGTTTTGTGCAGGCTTATCAGTGTTTGGTCCAGTTTATAAAGAGCAAGGTTTTACCTACAGTTTACAGTCGAAGTGTCACATCCAACAAACCCCATTTTGGCTGTACAGTACATCGCGAAAGAATCATATATATATATATATATATATATATATATATATATATACCCGCGACCCTACTGAGGATAAGCGGTGCAGCTAATGAGGTGATATATATATATATATATATATATATATGGAAGCTCCTAAGATTATGTATGTTAACTGTTGAGACACTTTATGATAAAAAAAAAACACACACAACAAATCATAGTTACTCACACAGGACAATGTCACTGGGTGAGCGGTAGGAGTAGGCGGAGCTATGCAACACAGCACGCTCCTCTCTCTCAAATGCACCAACTGCTGAAAGGAAATACATCCCTTACGTTTTATTATTGTTTTTTTGTGACATAGTTACAAAGGAACTCTGCTTGCACCTTGTTTTCAAACCCATATTTACGGGGGAAAAAATGAAGGTCAAAATATGCCTCAATAATCTGTGGGCGGGAGAAACGTTGTGTATTTGATGATATGGGACACAGGGTCTTGCATTATTATTGTTTCATAAATGTTATCAAGAGGAATAAAATGGGCTGAAAATTTAACTTTTGTCTGGAGAGCGGGTTTGTTAAATTTTTGTCCTAAAATATATGGTATGGCTCCCTCAAAAAAATGTATCTATATTATGGCTCTTTAAGTCAAAAAGGTTCCTAAACCCAGTGATAGATGATTGATTGAAAATAATGACTATGTGAGCTCTCCTAGTGAGTCATTCACAATGGGGCCTGTCATCATTTAAATGGCCCAGTCCAAGTACAGTTAGACAACTTTGAATGTGGTATAGATGTTGGTGCCAAATGTCTGCTTTGACTATTTGTGAAACGGAATCACTGTGATTTTCACACACAAACTCTTAACATCCACAGAGAACCAGCTCTATGGACAAAAGTGCCTTTGTAAAAGATGATTGAATAATAAATACCCTTTTTGATTGTGGCTAGATGCTGTAAAGACATGTAATCCAACCACAATTATTTAGATAATAGAGAAGTCTTAACCTGAGACACCCCCTCTGCTAATCTCGTTCTCATTTGTTTAGTTTCCGAATAAATACATTGATCTCAGTGATCAATGGTTTACGTTCAGAGGATGGTGTAATTGTAACCTCTACAGTCCTTTGAGACGTTTTGTGATTAAGGGCTGAACAAATACATGTGACTTGACTTGAAACTCTGACTCTGGTGAAAGAAAATTGATTGTTTAACTGGATGAAGACCTCAAGCATGCTAGCCACACCCTCTTAGCCCCTCAAATTTGTTTATCTTTTCTTTCGCTTTCCTTTTTCAGAGTGTGAGTTGATGGGAATTGATTCTTGAGTATCACACTGCTAAATCTGACATTTACCTCTTCTGATTTCCTGACTACATGAGCCCTCTGGGAGAGGCAAAAACACAGGAGTGGCCAAAGATCTATGGAGATATGTATACAGACCCATCGCCAGGCATCAGTTTCAAGGGGAGAATATCAAATGCATAGGGAGGCACAATTATTATTATCCACAGAGAAAACAGATCAGGCTACCAGTGGGGGAGGCACAAGTCCTTATGAAGCCCCTATGGCACGCCCATAGCGATGCAAGGTTATTTCCTAAAGAGCACAAGTCCACACACACACACACACACACACACACACACACACACACACACACACACACACACACACACACGCGCAAAACGACATAAACGAAAAATAAAATGTTGCTATTCGAATTTATCACAGATCAGAAAATATTGAAAAAAAATGGGTTTTTGTGCATCTGTTTTTATTGCGAAATAGTTTTAATTCAAAGCCCCAGTGTGTAATAGGTAATCATTACATGGCAATGTTGTGTAACATTGGTGCTTTTGCTTAATAGTCAAATAAATGTTTTTTTTTATTTTTTACTGAATGAAAGGTTTTTTTGTACAACTAGGAAATATTACACACTGTCCCTTTAGATTTCCCCAAAAGTGGGTCATGTCTTATTTCTTTAAATATTGTGTCACTACCCCAGGATGGTAATTTTCAACTGGGGCTGAGACAAGTATTTTTAAGAGGTTTGATGAGGGCCCAAAAAGCCAATTTTTAGGGTTTGTACACCTTTTTCATGGCCAAATTCAAGAACTTTTCAAGCATTTTGAAGCCCAATTTTCCATTTCTTCAGTACCTGTAAAAGATCTAGTGTAAATCAATCAATAGCTCTATAGTTTGAGGTGACTTGAGTGCTGCCTAAAGGAAAAAAACTCCGCCCCATTATATTGGTATTTTCTGCTGTCTCTGTTTTGTTCACGATGTATCAAATTTTCTTGTTATTTTTATAACGGACGACTAACTTTTGAGCTATTGACGGTAATATGTAGCATACATTTTCAATTGCATTAAGACCCTCCTATTACAATTTACAACCAGGACACGCAAATATATTTTTATTCCCTGGCCTTGAATGAATGTCCATAGTTGATACATATTCCTTGCGCCAACACACCTTTTGTAGTGCCCTGTTTAGGTGTAGCATGTAGCAAACTTTTAGCAGAACAATCGTAGTAAAGCTAGCCATCTCCGCGAGTAACCTTTAAATATGACTAGACAGCAGAGGCTGGTATTGTGAAGAGTTGGATCTCTTTTGTGCACACTTTGCAGCATGTTGTGCGTGTATTTATTCCACATTTTAACCATGGTTTGTATTTTTCCTTTTTGAGCCGTCCTTCATTAAAACTACAACCTCAGGGCATCTTGGTGTGATTTGCCTGTTCTGATGCACCTTTCCCAATGCACCTGTAGGAGGTGATGACAATTTATATGACAATGCCACACAAAGCAATGCAATCTATATTATTATTAGTATAATTATTTTTTTTGTTTAGTGCATTCGTCAGTTGAGTCAGACTGCTGACAAACGTCAAGTGGGAGGAGGTTTAGTCATTTCCAAGCACTTAATACAAAGTTAGAGCATTTTCCTGACCTTGAAACAAGCATTTGCAAGGATTTAAAGCACCAGTGCGAACCCCAAAACACCGTAAAATTTAGACTAAAGAGCACACCTAATTAAAATCTGCACCCTCTACATTTTTAAAGGAAAAAACATTTTGTTCATACATTAGCCGCACCTGACAATAGGCCCCATGTGCCCACATTGAAACACAAGATATTAAAAAATAAGGTACTCAGAAAGAGTTTTCATAATATATGGTACCTTAACCCCTTAACGTGGCACGCAGGACTTTTGATAAATATGTCACCAGTCACTGAAATATAATCACATACAATAGGAAAGCTTAGACTCTAGGATTCAAGATATGATTACCTTTCAAAATATACTCATTAGAGAAATATCACAATCAGTCTGAAACAAGATACCCGAAAACTATAAAGATGAGGTAACTTACCATTAAGACCCTGGCCATATTTAACTTATTTGTTTGTGAAAATCCAACCGTGTAAAAATATTTAGGCGTACTCTAAAACACACGATAATGCCCACAGATAAAAAGGAAGCCAGCCTCTAACATTTCTGCTTTGTTGGACGTTGCTTTTTGCAATCCATTTGTTTTGCCACATTATTTCTGTTTACAAATGAACAGACCTGTAAAATGATTCCCAATATGGCAGTTAGCCTTCCACTTTCAATTGACACCTTTTCCATGATGAGGGTCTGTTCATACTAGTTTTATCCTTGCACACAAAGTTACATTAAACTTGTGTCTTCCTCAACACATATATTCCACCTGTCTCACTCTTATCTTGACTGCTTAGGCGCCACATCATGAAATATTGGGAAAAAACTCGCCGCTTACAGTACGGATTTTACAGTATAAATAAATCAACATCGTTGTTTTAGATAAAAACATCTACAACAGGGAAAAAATTGCTTCGTAAAATATATCCTGCATCCTCGGGAAACCATGTTTGTACAAAAACATTGATTAGACTGCCAGAAGAAAGCTGGGAACATTTCCAGAACTCTCACACCTCAAGTGAGAGGAAGCAATGGATAAAATCCAGCTCGGAAATCATTTTCTGTTTTATTTACCAGCAATATTTTGGTCATCATTCAAAGAGCTTATTCCATTGGCCCCGTTACCTTCACGTCACATTTTGGACAAACAACATTACACATAAGATATTTTGTCAAATGTACTAGATCTTTTTATTATTCAGCCCAAACTGCACTCTCATCTAGTTATGACAAGCCCATTCCTAATGTGTGTTATTTCCCATTTTTGCCTTTTAGCTGTGTAAACAAAAAGAAGCTTTTAAAAGTGTTAGTGCAGGGGTCGGGCATCTAAGGCTCACGAGCCAGAAATGTCCCTTTTCATAGGTACATATGGCTTGGACATAAAATCTACAGCATTCTTATTCTGTTAAGCAGGGTTGGGCGGGGCTATGCAACACAGCACGCTCCCCTCTCTTTTCGTTTGCGTTTTTTTTTTTGGTGACACATTTACAAAAGAACTCTGCTTGCACCTTGTTTTTAGACCATTATTTACGAAAAAATGAAGGTCAAAATGAGCCTTAATGATCTTATGTAACTGTGGGAGGGAGACAAGTTTTGAGTGGTATATTTGTTGATTAGGGACACAGGCTATATGTATTTTCCAGGTTTGTGTTTTGTTTCTCGTTTGGGCATTTCATTGTTTGCGTTTTGATTGTTTTTTTGGTACTTTAGTTTTCTTATATAGTCCTTGTTTTGAGCACCCCTGTATTTTTCAGTTCCTGCCTTCCCCACATGGGTCTGTCATCCTCCAAAACCTTAACAAAAAGGCTGTTATCTTAGCGGAAAAACGTTACGTTCATATTTGTACCGAGTTACTTTTACAGTTAAACATAATGAAAAAGATTTACTTTATATTGCTGCAAAAAAATGGCAATTTTGGGCAGATTAACTCCATTCAATCAAAAACGTATTTCTTTTAATCTTTAAGACCAACTCAAAATAATAAACGCATAGGCAAATACACTTTACAAAATGGCCAAAACCTTTTTAACACACACACACACACACACACACACACACACACACACACACACACACACACACACACACACACACACACACACACACACACAGATTCCTCAGCCATGTCTTTGAGAGACTTGAGCATTTGCGATACTACTATTTTACTTGTCCCCAAAAAGTAAACTGGAAACCTTACTAATAATAGTGTAAACAAAAACGCCTGAACATTGTTAACTGTGATGTCATAACAACTACAAATTTTTTTACGACAGGAATTTATCCTGTGAACGTGTTCAATTTTGTTTGCTGCTGAGGGGAATCGTTTACATGCATTTGCTATGGTTTTATTAAGTATTTAAAACTCTTAAATCATTATGTTAGTCATTCCTCTTCATCTAAGAGTTTTAGACAATAACACAACATTCCTCTACTTTATTGTACTTTCTACAAGGATGCCAAAACTGTGCCCAACAAAAAGAGAAATGCACACAGTCCTGCAATGCCTGCAACACAATGCTTTGGTTTAAACACTTCACACTAATTGCAGCATAAGCACTAGAGTTGTAACATAAAACTTATATACAGTAGTTAATCTAGCTTTCCTTAAACCAGTAAAATCCTCTTAAAACACGTTTAACTACCGAGTACAGTCAATTATATTTAAGGCAGATGAATCAATTATGGAATCAGAGGCCAGTTTCCGATACACCAAAACATAAGAACGACCAAGACGGAAAGAACAATATACCCACTGGCCAATAGCAGACCCAAATCACATACTAGAGTTGCCTGTGTTATTTTAGGTAGTTTGATGTGCACATTACAATGTGGTGCTCCTGCATCAGACATTGGAGGAATAGTGCTCCACCTGTCTCAAAAAACACAATGGTTCTTTGAGGCAATCCTCTGATTACTTGCCCTGCTGGTAGCATTCAGGCCACCATGTTGTGTGGGCACACAGGGAAACTATTGAGTGAGCCCTTGAACACTACCTAGAAACAGGCAAGAGCAGAGAATATCTGAGGTTATTTTTTTTTAATCTTTATTTTGGGAAGCAGAATTATTGTGCTTGTTTTATCGTGTGCTTGTATGAAGGTGCAGTTAGTATATAAATGATAAATAGTTTCAAAGAACATTCATGATCGAAAAACGTTGAAATCCTTCTCAATACTAAATGAAGAATTTCGGTATTCTTCCGAGAAGCAGACATGTCTTTGGACTTATGAAAGCAACGATGACCATTTTCGGAGTTGTTTACATATAGTTGCAAGCTTGCAGTTCTACTTTCATATTTGTGACTTGTAAGGCAGTGGTAGGTAACCACCAGGCTGGTACCGAGCTGTGGGTCATTTTGTATTGGGCCTCACTTAAAGAAATAAAAGTGTTATTTTATATTTTTGGGGTGAGGGGAACATTGCCTTATTTTTTTGCTTATACTGTTTGTAACGCGCATTATTGTCACCCATAAAATAATTCAAAGTTTGAGTGAATGTTATACACAAGATTTTACAGTATTATATTAACATATTTGAGCAATGATTGATCAGTCGGAAAATAATCACATCTGCACAACATCAATGGGAATTTAATCCTGATCACAGAGGGGTTTTGGGGTTTTTAAGGGTTATTGTTCTATCTTCGTTATTCACTATCCATTATCGGTCAGTTCATAATACGCTACAAAGCCAAGGAGCCGGGACTCTTACTCTCAGCCAAAAGGCCAAGCTAAGGTCCTAGCCCTAATGCCTTGCTGCGATCATTGCGAAAGCACCGTTCCCGGAGGTACTGCAATACCGGGCCGATGCGTGGAGTGGACAGAGCAAGCTCTAGCCGGCGTAGCACACTATTCTAGAAGGGGTTTTGGGGTTTTTAAGGGTTATTGATCTATCTTCGTTATTCATTATCCATTATCCGTTATCGGTCAGTTCATAATACGCTACAAAGCCTAGGAGCCGGGACACTTACTCTCAGGGCCAATTTTTTTCTATACCATTAAGGATGTAGATGACACAGTACAAAGGTATTAGGTTATATGGCATCATCACACTATTTTAAGTAATGGTACCACATTATTGAATACATTATGTGAAGCTATGTTTATATATGTTTTTTTTGACAATGTTAGCTATAAACATATATTTTTTTTAAATGAACAATGTTCTTAATGGCAAAGTCAGATTCATCATCAGTTAAACCTAAGAGTTGTTTCCCTCATTGTGCTTTTTTTGTGTTTATTCATATTTATCAGGACGACTTCCTGTTTTCTCCATTGTCTAACCTTTGTCTCTGGTACCATGAGTGAAAAAAGTGTGACGAATCGAATGGATTTATGTATGCCATTTACATCCCTAGTGGTCTAATGATAACACAGTGGATTTAAGCTTATTATTATTATTATTGTTGTCATCATTATTGTTAACATCATCAATATTATTAATGGGCCGGTCTGCGAGAATACTGACAGACATTAAACCAGTCTGTGATCCAAAAAAGGTTGGGGACCACTGATGTAAAGGAAAATATATCTTTGAAAAATGAACGGGTGAGCATAAAGGAAGCTTTTGCTACCGTGACCCACTTATTCAACACAAATAAATGATAAAGGGACTGTCTAATGGCATTAAAATGATCAAGAAATAAAGACAACATGACTTAATCTGAAAGAATGCGTGTTTAATTATTAGGGTTGCAATTTCCAGCAGTACAAAAGTGCACTGAATCTTACCAAGAGCATTTAATTGTATTCCATAACTAATTGTGGCAACCTCAGTATGGTACAAGGCATTTTTACACTGTAAAACATACAAAAGCCCTATCTTGAAGTAACGCAAGTCCCTATAAGTAAGAATTTTAAACATCTCAAAGATTAGGTTTCTTTGGCCGTGCCAGTTCCTGTTTGTATTTAAGTTCTCAATTTGGTGTCGAATTTGCAGGGGGAAAAAGAAGCCATTACCGTTTCAGCGAGGAAGGCCAGGATAATCTGGGTTTCTTCAGTACGGGTCGGAGCTTCTCCAAGGTCCTGTTACGGCAAAGGTAGCGCTCTGTGTCTGAGTTGAAGCGCTGTTTGATCCGGATGTTTGTCCTGGGCTGCCTCCACAAATGCTTGGGTGGTTTGGCAAGCCCAGCTCCCTCTCTGCTCAGCGCTGCACACTCCATGCTGGATTGTAATTCTGTCGCTAATTTGCTCCTCTCCCTTGACAAGTGAAGTTCTTGATTCAACAGGAGTAGTGCGAAGGAGGCTGATTCGAAAATGGATGTTGAAAGAGCTACGCGCGTGATATGGCGCGCTGCTTTCCATGCGCCACACTGATGAGGAGGCTGAGTGTGTAGCGCTCTGCTTTCTGTCTCCTCCTCTCCGTTGCTTGTGCGCTCAGCTTCTTCCTGCCTCACTTGGCCTTTATGCCACTCTCTGCCTCTCCTGGGTCCGAGCTGTTTACCATCTGTCCATCTACTGTGTCAATCTTAAAGCTAAGCGTTCAATGCTTATATAGGAGTAGTGTACTTAGATAGATATTCGATTTTTACTAGCAGGTTTACTGTTTCTAATAGTAGAACAATAGAAAGGTGCCCTTAAAAAGGTGAAAGTATTATATATTCTCTATTAAGTATGTGTTAACAATGCCCAAATGAGTTTAAAGAGCCCTTAATAATTTTTTCCACCGCACCTATCTGCTTATCTCTTACTTTTAGCAAAGCTGCTTTGGCCACGGAACATAATAGGTAGGAGGAAAGGAGGGTTGTTTGTGAAGTGACTTTATAGATAGATAGATAGATAGATATGCTCATCACCGCAGTTTTTTGTTAGTGTAGCATGAAAATGATGAAAGTAAGAGAAGGCTTGTTTCAAGTAAAGTCCAAACGCCAACCAAACCCCAAAAAGGATGAAAAAATGAGATTTTATTCTAGTACTTTTAAGAAATGCTCATGATTGCACGTGCAACATCAGGAGCTTGACAGAGGTTGATATGCCACAAGCCAGAAAATGGCGTCAGCAAGTAAGAGCCTTCCAAATTCCGTACAGTACCTTTAACTGAACGTGAAGCTGACACTCTCCCCTAACAGCAATAGTTTTAAAAATACATTTTCGGAGCTTATTTTGATTTTGTTGTCAAAATAACTTAGTGATTTAACCTGTTTTTGGGCTTAAAGAAGGTCAGGAAATGTTTGATGAAAAAAAATGGGTGTTTAGTTAGCCCACATGTATATATGTGAGTTGGCCCACACATTTTTAAATACATTCACATTTTTAAATAAATTCAATTTCATTTCTTTAAGTTCAATACAATGGTAAAAAAAAATAAATAATTGCTTTTATATTTTTATATTTAGGTAGGCTGCTAATGCAAACACCATCGATAATCTCACAGTTCTTTGCAATATTTAACACAGTATAAATGTTCCATGCCACTTTTGTCAGATTGAGACTGGCCACCAATACGACAAGAATAACCAACACCAATAGTGCTTTTGATATATAAAATGTCCCTCCAAATATTCACTGTATCCATGCTGACAACTGCCAAATATTAAATAGAAAGAGCCATATAGGGTCATGTGGTACCGGTCCGCACAAAAATAAAGATAAGTTCCATTATTTTTTGCCTATTACTGTTTTACTGACACTGCTACGTTTTGACTGTACATAAACCGGGGGTCTGAAGCGGTGCATTTGAATTAAAATCAATGTGGTACGCATGAGCGGGCACAGTTGCCTATTGGGTGGTGCAACTGTCACATTGGAAGCGAGGATCCCCGCCCGCAGAAGATGCATCAAGGGATGAATCAAAAGAAATGTATGCACTTACGGACAATCAACACGGAGAATGGCCAACTGCAGCCCACTACATCATGTTACAAAGATAGTAAACAAACTTTCTGCCATGTAAAAACCTTTGACAATAATGCGTTTGAAGATGCATGGATCTCTATCGGAAAAACACGACACAGAGACCACATAAAACCAACACACATTTCACTGGGGTTGGATCTTTTGGTGAGTTTTTATTTTTAATTACTTGGCACATGGGTTGATGGGACATTTTACGTAATGTTATCATAGCAACCAGTGTGTTGATACTAGCACATCACTTCACAGTTCAGAAGTCCCTGGATCTATCTCAGCTACTGGCCGCCCTTTGTGTAGTTTGCATGTTGTCTGTGAGCCACAAGGCACTCCAGTTTTAATGTTTATTGTACAATGTATCTAGTGCCACATAGATTTTATGAGCATACTCCTGACATAAATTAAAAAAAAACGCTTATGAACATGTTAAGGACAGCAATATAAGTATTACTCTGTAATCCAAACAAAAACTCGAATCTAATATATTTTTAACCCAGTCGCAGTAGTGAAGAAAAAAAACTACGGACATAAGTCCTTAGCCCTACGAGTCTGTGGGACTTAACTCTAAAAAAAAAAAAGTTATTCAAGAGAAAGCAATTGATACGTTAAGTTAACTTAGGACGTGATATAACAAATTTCAGGAATTGTCATGATGACTTGGAACGTGCTAAGATTAACACCTGTAACTTGACCCAATGACTGTTGACCAGCTTTGAGCAATTAAGTACAGGTTATTGAATGTAATTTTCATTGCACTATTGCTACAATGCACTATTCTTCATTGCATTATCATTATAAATTAGGCCAGTCGTTTAAGTACTATGTTGTAGTTATTATTTCTGTGGGCCTATTCATCCTGATAGTTTTTATTTTATCTCGTTGTCTTCAAAGTTTCTATATTACATCTATTACTGTAGACTGCCATGTCTAATTTAGTTGCACACTGTGTTTCACAACGTTGATATCAGTGACAATGAAGAAAATTCTAATTCTACCGGTTAAACATATTAAATTGTTGGATACGTCATCATCACTAGTTAGTTACAATGACCTGATTTTGGTTGACAATGGATAACCCGCTCAGCACAAGGATATTCACGCTGCAGTTAAAATAAAGAAGTATCATACCGCTAAACCAATGCATCCATTTGAGCAAGGGGATAAAAGCATAAATAAAATTACTCTGTGAGAATAAAAATGTGACAGCTATAAAATGTGAAAAAAAAAAAAGGAACTTACCGGTGTTCATCATGACTGGCCAATGCTCGAAAGTAGAGTGCCTCTAGACGGTGCAACGGTAAACCGTGTGCAGCAGAAACTCGGCGGGTGTCAGAATGGTGATCCTGACATGAGTGTCTCCTTCGGAGTGGCGGGAGCAGTAACGGACCTGAGTAGCGTCGCCTGACAACCTGGTGCACCACGGGAAGTGATTCCTTACAATCCTGTTGGGATAACAACAATGGAGAGAATGATTAAGTGTTAATTGTTAAAGGTATTCCCAAAGACTGTTTTTTTTTTTTCATTTTGGCAAAGAAGGTGTAGGATTCCTCCCCAATATTATGCAAATACAGGTAATGTTGCAAAATATTCCAAGCGCAGAGACACTCGAGAAATTCAATGTTGACCAAACTGGCGTGTTTCATCTAAAGTTCTGACGCCTTTGAAGAAACATAACACTTTAAAAATGGCGAATCCCGTTAAGATTAAGCATCAAGTTAACACAACATGTGAGGCACCTCCAAACAATCAGTGACTGTGTTAAACAGCAATTGCATACCGTTTGGAGAAATTGGAACTTCACTCAACCTGTTGTTAGGGCCCTTGTGAGTGTTTTGTCAGACTTGAGTGCTTCCAAAAGATGCATAGGGTAAGTTTACCTGCCGCTGCTACAGCATGCGTTCCTTGTTTGCTTTCTCCTCCTTTTAGGTAGGCGACTGTGGCTTTTCATTTGTGTTTTTCGCTGTGTGTCGTGGTTGGTATGATATTGTCCGGCTAGCTACCCGTTAGCATCAGGACTGCCGACGGCTTGATGGTTTGTTTGATCTTGGCACACACTGTGTTGTTTGGCCGGCTTGCTGGGCGTTAGCGCAGATTTTTCTGCGTCCCTTGCTTTATTCTTGGGTAGCTTTGCGTTTATTGCTGAAATTCTTTTCCGTTGTTGGTTCCTGGTTGGCCTGGCTGCCAACTACGCGTTTTTCCACCAAGGCTGTGGTTGCCTTTTGTTGAACGGTCCTGGTTATCCCCCGTTGAGTGTCTGTGTGTTAGTTTTGCCAGTTACTCCCTTTTTGGCTGCTTTTTGTTTGTTGTACTGCATCCACCTGCGACACAACTCCTAGGCATTCTTCGCAAAAACAACCAAAACTTGGCTTAAACACTCGTAACCTCTTCAAATAATGAACACGTAAACCAATATGGTGACTGGCTTGCAAGCATGGGAGTGTTCCTCTCAGGGTGTTACAGCTCAGGAAGCCAAGGACGAGATAGGCTTTCTTCAAAATGCATTATCTCAAAAAATTGTTGAAATATACTAGTTTGATCGATTATTGGATGGGCTGATAATCTGCACTGATATTTGGAAATTTAATGGATATTGGCCGATATTTAAGCCTTCAATACAGCCGAGGCTTACGCTCCTTCGCTCTTACTTCTTCCCTCCCCTCTTTCTCCCTCCTTCTACCCACCCTGTGCCTTCTGATTGGATAAGCAATTGGGGCAGAGCCACTGGAACAACAACAACAACGTTAGAGCGGCAGTTTGGGTATTTCCCCGACATGCCTCTACATGCCTGAGTGTGAATGAAGCCCCTGATAATATTTAGATTTTGAAAAGGTCTGTGGTAGAAAAGCATGTGGCCTGCGATTGGCTGGCAACCAGTTGAGGGTGTCCCCTGCCCACTGCCCGATGATTGCTGGGATGGGCTCCAGCACCTCCGCGACCCTACTGAGGATAAGCGGTGCAGCTAATGAGATGAGATGAGATATATATATATATATGAATAATATATATATAAATAGGGCAGCACGGCGGGGCAGTGGTTCGCACGTGTGCGGCACAGTTCTAAGGTCTTGGGAACCTCCTGTGTGGGTTCAAATCCAGCTACCGGACTTCCTGTGCGGAGTTTGTATGTTCTCCCCGTGCTTGCGTGGGTTTCCTCCGGGCACTCCGGTTTCCTCCCACATTCAAAGACATGCATTTCAGGTGGATTGGCTGGTCCAAATTGTCCCTAAGTGTGACTGAGCGAGCGAGTTGTCTGTCCCTGTGTGCCCTGCGATTGGCTGGCAACCAGTTCAGGGTGTCCCCTGCCCACTGCCCGATGATTGCTGGGATGGGCTCAAGCAACCCCGCGACCCTACTGAGGATAAGCGGTGCAGCTAATGAGACGAGATGATATATATATATATATACATACATATACATATACATTTATCTACATATATTTCCATATATATACTGGACTGTCTCAGAAAATTAGAATATTGTGATAAAGTTCTTTATTTTCTGTAATGCAATTAAAAAAACAAAAATGTCATACATTCTGGATTCATTACACATCAACTGAACTATTTCAAGCCTTTTATTATTTGAATATTGCTGATTTTGGCTTACAGCTGAAAAAAACTCAAAAAATCCTATCTCAAAATATTAGAATACTTCCTCAGACTAAGTAAAAAAATAATTTTATAACAGCAAAACTAAATCAAACATTTGAAAATGTCCATTGATGCACTCAGTACTTGGTTGGGAATCCTTTTGCACGGATAACTGCATCAATCCGGCGTGGCATGGAGGCAATCAGCCTGTGGCATTGCTGAGGTGTTATTGATGCCCAGGATGCTTCGATAGCGGCCTTCAGCTCATTTGCATTTGTAGGTCTGGTGTCTTTCATCTTCTTCTTAACTATACCCCACAAATTCTCGATGGGGTTCAGGTCAGGGGAATTAGCAGGCCAATCAAGGACAGTGATGCCATGGTCAGTGCACCAGTTACTGGTGGTTTTGGCACTGTGGGCAGGTGCCAGATCATGCTGGAAAATGAAATACTCATCTCCATAGAGCTTTTCAGCAGATGGAAGCATGTAGTGCTCTAAAATCTCTTGGTACACCGTTGCATTTACTCTGGACTTGATGAAACACAGTGGACCAACACCAGCGGCTGACATGGCTCCCCAAACCATTGCTGACTGTGGGAACTTCACACTGGATTTCAAGCAACTTGGATTTTGCTCCTCTCCAGCCTTTCTCCAGACTCTGGCGCCTTGACTTCCAAATGAAATGCAAAACTTGCTTTCGTCTGAAAAGAGGACTTTGGACCACTCTGCAACTGTCCAGTGCTTCTTCTCCATAGCCCAAGTCAGACGCTTCTTCCGTTGTCTTGAGTTCAGAAGTGGCTTGACCATGGGAATACGGCTATTGTAGCCCATTTCCCGGACACGTCTGTGAACTGTGGCTTTTGATACCTGGACTCCAGCTTCAGCCCACTGTCTTTGAAGCTCCCCCAAATTCTGGAAGCGGCTCTTCTTCACAATTTTGTTAAGGCTGCGGTCATCTCTCTTGGTTGTGCAGCGTTTCCGGCCAGATTTTTCCCTTCCAACAGACTTTTTGTGGATATGCTTTGAAACTGCACTCTGTGAACAGCCTGCTCTTTGAGAAATTTCTTTTTGTGTCTTACCCTCCTGATGGAGGGTATCAATGATGGTCCTCTGGACAGCAGTCAGATCAGCAGTCTTCCCCATACTTGTGATTTAGTTTACTGAACCAAGCTGAGTGTTTTTAAGGCTCAGGAAACCCTCGCAAGGTGTTTCGAGTTAATTAGATGATTCAGGTGATTAGTTAAATAGCCTACTTGTATACTTTTTCATGATATTCTAATATTTTGAGATAGGATTTTTGAGTTTTCTTAAGCTGTAAGCCAAATTCAGCAATATTAAAATAATAAAAGGCTTGAAATAGTTCAGTTGATGTGTAATGAATCCAGAATGTATGACATTTTTGTTTTTTTAATTGCATTACAGAAAATAAAGAACTTTATCACAATATTCTAATTTTCTGAGACAGTCCAGTATATAAGAGAGAGAGAGAGAGAGAGAGAGAGAGAGAGAGAGATTTTATGCGAAATTAATGTTATTATTTCCTTCCAATTTGGATGTTTTCAGCTCAGAGTCAATGGTAGACGAAGCCATCAATTCAATTCGTAACTTTTTCTGACAGATGACATATGACCGACCAGAAAGATTTGGTTTCTCTGTCCAACTCTGAAATTGCACATTTGAGAGATTTTCAGAAAACATACACAAACACGATGTACTAGTACCCAGATGTATGACTCAATTCAAGCCTGGAGTCCTTCCATATCCCAGTGCATCTGGTCTTGTGTGCACGTGGATCAGCCTCTTATCCCCCTCTACGCATCTATATTCCGCATTATGCTAAGTGATGCACACCTCTAAGTCCCTGTTTTGTGCATGTGTTCATAACAATAGGAAGGTGATATCCACATAGTCAACAACCTAGATATAACAGCAGTGAGAATAAATTTGTCTATAATTTGACTCTTCCTCTCTCTAGAATGACCCCCAAAAGAAATTACATTTTTAGTACGTAAACACCATTGTCAGTCATGGGTGAAGATCAATAAAACAGCCGTCACACCAGTTCACAGCAATGAAAAGCAAATGATTTGTCTCCAACAGATAACTTGAGTATAGAATGTACTTACAATAAAAAAACACTTTAGTTGATGATAGTTTGACTCTATTTAATTATTAGATCACTTACTTACAAAGCTTTACTTGTTAATGATCTTATTAGTCATCAGAATATTAACCTGATGAGTCTTTGTAAGACCTGGTTGAAACCAAATTAGTTTTTACAGTTAATTGAACCATCTCCTTCTAAATTCTGAGTTTACGGTTGTGTTGCTCTCATTTCAGAAGGTACGATGAAATTTACTCCCTGTAACTGAATTGCGTTTAAACATTTGGAGCTCTTGTCGTGCGGTCCTCTATGACTGCCGATGTATGTAGTAGGTGTTTATATCCCTATCGGACCATATTCTGCTTGCACCACATAACCGTTTTGATGGTTCTGTTATTGTGGTCATACCATGTTGCCACAAAGGTAAATCGGTGAATTATTAAAATACACAATTAATAAATATTACAAAATGTGTTCACATTTTTAAGACTTTCAAAAATTGGATAAAATACATTTTAATGCCAATTAAGGCATTATTTATAGAATATGAATTCAATGCCTTTTAAGACTTTTTAAGGATCTGCGGGAACCCTGTTAATCACCACAAAAATTCCCCATGCAATTTGCTTACCGCCACATATAAGTTGCTGATTGATACATTTGGTTTAATCAAATAATTGATGAGCTCATTTAGACTGAAACACTTCAGACCTGGTTCTGACTCAAAGGTGTGGAAGCCTGAAATGCTTCGTTGTTACTGTATACGAACACTATCTGTTTTCATTGTTTTGTTAAATTTGATGTGCTGTTTAAATGTTATTGTGTTTAGGAAAGGCACAGTTTTAGCAGATTCAATATTTGCCCAGCTACAACATCTGCAACATTCTCCTTGAATATCAGTCCTATTGATTCTCTTCCAAATTATTTGAATATTACTTTGGTAAATGTCCCTGATTTTGTCGCGCTTCTACAGCATAATTTTCCGGCAAAAAGGCATACGGCCAGGTTTATCAAAGAAACCAGGTCATCCAAACAATGTTCCAGGAATTTTAACACAAATTGCACTCTGGTGTGACAGCACTTACTAATTTCTGTAGTGTTATTGCTGTACATAAAAATGACCTTAAACATGTATTTGTTACGATTGCAGCTCTCACATGACAGCAAAATACCTCAAATGTCAAACCTCATTCAGCTTATGAATTTTTGTTTTTCAATAAGATTTAGTTCATCCGAGAAGTGATTTGGAATCAGCATCGTGCAACTTTGTTGTGCCTCGTAAATTTGACAGTATGGGGAAATGGACGACTGCATGCTTGGCCCGCTTCCTGGCTCACTTGTGAAAAATCTTAGGATCTTGTGTTTTAAATATCATGTCGCTCTCCTTGGGTACTGTATTATTCCGGTAACTTTCAAGTCCGCAATCATTAAATCCACACTGCAGCAACCTAACATTGACCCGGAAACCCTATGAAATTATAGGCCAGAATTATTTCAAAAAGTTGTTGCACATCAGCAGAAAGACTTTATGTCTGAAAATCTTCCTTTTGAATTTGTGCAGTCAGGGTTGTGAGATAATAACTGAGACAGCCCAATTTAAATTAACCAATGGTACACTATTGGCAATGATTTTCGCTAACTCAACAGTATTACTACTACTGAATCTCAGCGCTGCCTTTAACAGTCAACCACATACTACTAGATAATCTAGAAAACGTGATTGGTATCTCAAGAACTGTACTCTCTTGGTTTTAGTGTGACGAGCTGATGCTGGCCGTGAGCAGCTTTAGTAGTAGCGTATAGAAAATTTCGGAACTTTTCTCTCTTATGTCGGGCAAAATTATTGTTTGAAAAATATCTTGCAACTCAAGTTTCTCATGTCTTGAACAGTTTATATGTACAGGTATCAGTATACCTGTAAAAGGGAAAGCTAGATTATGCAGTTTGCAAAGTCTTACAAAAAATAAAAACCCAAGGGCAGATACTAAGGCTGCTTAATTTTGGAAAAAAACTTAATTGCGATTTTTCAAAACAATATTGCAATTTTGATGTGATTTTTGATTTTGAAAGTAAACGTGGATATTCAGTGCTAGTTTTATTCTATGAGTACTTAACCCTGTTGTCCTTGGGTCAAAATGACATGCCGCTGTGTTATTAAAAACCCAGAAAAATCCTCTTCGGTGATAATCAATTTTAGGACCGCAACAAAAAATCAATAAAATTGATTGAAATCGATGATTAAAAGCGTTGGCAACGAGGTAGTTTATCGATTCATTGTGTCGAGCGATCTATGCGTCACTCAGCATGTTGCGGAGCCAATGAAGTCACACGCAGCGGGTGTCAGCGAGGTGGAGTGTGGACTAAGGCGCTACTTTCAAAGGCTAGGGTCAATTCAACTCGTGAAACATGACGGAGACGGAGAAAACAGTTCGACCGAAGTCCGCAAAAGAGTGGGAGCGCTCCACACTGCACAAAATAAAAAAATGTGCGTCACTTACAAGCTTTGCAAAAGTGATATGGCATGGGAGCACAACGATGGTGAGGCAGCAATTAAAACCAAAAGATGCATTCACTGACAAGGATGAAGGGAGCTCAGAAGATGGGTAAGCCACTACATTATTTGTTTGTATATGTTTGTTATTTGCGTTTTTAAGTGTGGAAACGTAACCTTTGTCTCTGGTGGCTAGCTGATGTTAGCGTTTGCTTTTTATCTGATTAGCGTGTGTATATGTGTGTGTGAGATTTTTTTAAAATTTTAGTTAATTCATCTTAAGCATTGTTTAATTGTGCTGTATATAAAAATACTCAACTTTCACACAATGGTGGTAAGATTAAGCATCAAGTTTTAACTTGCTGGCAATGTCTGAGTGATTGCGTGAGGAGAAGCTAGTCTCTGGTCACTCGCTTGATGTGCTAGCGTTTGCTTAGTGATCGTGTGAGTGGGTGAGTGAGATATTTTTTATTTCAGTAAAATGAAAGAATAAAGTTTTGGGCACATCACAAAAAAACAGTACCAACCACTAATCAACAAAAGCAAAAAAACAATTATTTCCACCGAACACACGGGACAAAAAAATCAGCTGAACAATACAATACTATCATAAACATGTGCCCAATGGGAGTTGGCCTAAAAAATATTTAATGCTGCTTTATAAAAAGACTCAAATGCCACACAATGGTGTTAATAAGTTTAAGATTAAACAGTTTTACTTTTTTGGCAAAGTCTGAGTAATTATTGTATCCGTGTAAATTGTGCCATAATAATACACATACGATATGGTCTTATCTTAATAGAAAACAGAAACTATGACATGCTTCATTATGAAAAAGAGACATGATGCACGCCACAGCGAGCAGCTGTCATCACTGAGAGTATCCCCAACATGATCATCATTGACTTGCTCACAATTTTGCATTGCAATGCGAAGTTCCCAAGAAGTAAGAGTGAGTAAGTGAGCAAAGGTGATAGTTGTTACTTTTTGCTTGTTAATCTTGAAAATCATGTTACTGGGTTATCACATTTGCATTTATTTCTAGTTCCAAAAGATCATATCCCTTAACAACAAAAATGCCTTTTTTCGCACTCTATAAAAAAGTCCATTTGTAGGTGTATAGCATACATTCCTATGTTTATTGTTTATTATTTTACAAACACTGATTTGTTTTATTGTTTAATATCGTAGAACATTCTGTATTGTGCACTATTCTCTTATTTGTCCGCAAAATGTCAATATTTGAATAAAGAAAAGGAAATTATTAATGTGTTTTTTTATTCAATAAATCGATTCATCGAAAAAAATAATCGTCAGATTTACAATGTTAATCTGTAGTTGCAGACTTATTTAATTATCTTTAAATGTTCCAACAGTAGAAAAATTAAATGTTGCTTTTATTTGCATTTACATGTAAGCTGCATGAAAAACTAGAAAAACAGTCCTAAGAGAAAACGAGGTTTAATCATATTGACATGCTTTATTATGAAAACAGCTCCCTCTTCTGGGAAAGTTTGTTAGGGTTGCTGTCTGCTCTCACAAGGCTCAAACTGCAGTGTCTTGAGATGACACAATCACACTACACGACATCGCAATATTGATTAGATTTCGGTTAATCGTGCACAGATACATACTGTTCTGCTCATGTACAGGAATCAAAATCAACACAATGCAAGAATAAAAAAAACTGTAGGCAACATCTTACCATATTGAACTATTTTACAATGTTACACCACTTTAAATGTGTGGTGAAAAAAACAGCACAAATTTAATCTAAGAACAAGAGGTCGCAGGTTCGATTCCCGGCTTCTCCGTGTTATATGTCGAAGTGTCCTTGGGCAAGACACTGAATGCCTAATGCCCCCAATAAGCAGATAGGCGCCTTGCATGGCTGACTCCCTATTAGTGTGTGAGTGTGTGTGTGAGTGAATGGGAAAGTGTGAAGCACATTGTAAAGCGCTTTGGGAGGTCTTCATTGTCTTGAAAAGCGCTTTATAAATGCAGACCATTTACCATTTACCATAACTCAGGTGCTTGTTCAGGGGTTAAATATTAAAATAAGTTAAAAATTATCACAGGGACTTATATAATGTTGGGGGGATTCCTCTGTAATTCTTTTAATTTTAAATGTCAATTTAAAAGTATCGAATCAGTATTGGTTCCAAATAAATTGACTTGAACCAGAGGCCAAAACATCTTGATCAGGAGCAAAAGTCCTACCTGACGGTAACACGACATGAATCACAAACAGCAGTTGTATTGTAGAGGATGCCCAATTCACACCATCTATTGAACAACCGCACCCTCATCTCTTCTGTGTTGTTAGTTGAGATGAATGGAAGCTTGAAGAGAATCCCATTGTCTTCTTGACAAATGAGAACAAGGCAAATCTATTCCGTTTGAGTGAACGGTACACCAAGTACCCCATTTTCTGTGTCAAGATGATACAGAAGCAGCCAAACAAACAATCAATATCCTCTTAAGTGAAGCTGTTCTGCAAGTTTTCCTGTCAGCATCAGTTTTAGTGGAGAAATACACCATAATTTCACTAGCACGAGGTGCAGGGCACAAAAGCAGCTGTTTCAATTATGTGTGCCGTTGTATTCGTCACACACATAATAAGATGCACCAGATGATAAGGCCTGGGGGCTTTATATAAAATCCAAGCACTAATAGTTCACCTTTAGCGCTTCACTCTATAACCTTATCATCCGTTAACCCTACACGCACATACAAGCAGTTAAAAATACAGTTTGGCTGTGCATTATTAGGTATTGATGACAAAGTAGTAACATTTTTTAATCAATAGACGTGGGCACATAAACAACCGCAAATATAGGGTTTGATCATAACATTTTTACCTGTAATTGTCAATTGAAATATCATGGTCCTCATCTTCAGTTTCTGAATTGAATTACTGCGCTAATTGTACACTCCTCAAAAAGCATCCCAGGTTCACTTTCTTAACTGTGAAAGTCGCTTGACTTGGTAATGGAGCTGGCTTTGGCTAAAGCTCGAATAAATGTATAAGTAGACATGGAAGTCCAGTAATCTACGATCCACACCCAAACTGTGGGGTGACTCGCTTAGCGCTGCCTTTCAATCTTAGTGAAATTTTGTTCTCAATTGATCATCCATCGCTCCCATGCTGTTCATAGCCTACCTTTGAGCAGCCGGTCCACACCGATGTCTAACATTTGGAGTTCCAATGTCCGACCACCCGAAATGACAGCAAGCTCCGAGTTAATTTGCTTCACTTTTCTTTTCACATTGGACGTGAAGCCCCACATAGATAAGGCTCAGTGACATTGTCAAACTGCAATGTCCCCTGGACACCAGAAGCCATTTTAAGAGACGCTTCAAGTCGTTTTGATCACATGTTTGAGATTGAGTGATTATCGGAGAAGGCGACATTGGTTACTTTTTGTCATATTGCAATGTTTCATGTTTCAAACGTAAAGGTAAGAAACTGAAAGTACTTTCTAAGAATCAACCAAATGTGAGACAGGAACGTGAAGTGGAACCAAATGATTTCAACGTTTTATATGTACAACGAGAAAAAAAAAAGAAAAATAGGTGTTGAAAAAGTATTGGCCCCTTGTTCTCTCAGCTCAGCCAACTACCTCAAGACGTTCCCTGGTGACTTCTTAATGATCCAATGTCAACTTAGATGACTAACAATTACAAAGAAAGTGTGCCTGTTTTTCATTAAGTCACAGTTTAAATGAACCTGCTCTGTGATGGGCTATTTGTTCTATGAAAGTAGACACTGGAGAAAAGACATTACGAAGATTAGAGAATACTAGGCAGGTCCGGGATAAAGTTGTGGAAGACAGGGTTCCTATAGCTTAAGGCAAGTTAAATTCAAGACTTTTTCAGACTTTGTTTCGTCCCTTTTGAAATCAAATTGAAGACAAAGTCGACAAAAAAAAAGAATTCAAAAAACAAAACAAAAAAACACAATAAGGCGCTCTAGTCAGAAGAGACAAAGATTGAACTTTTTGGGCTGAATGCAAAGTATTACGTTTGGTGCAAGAGTAACACTGCACATCTCCCTGAAAACACCATCCCCATTGTCAAACATGCTGATGGCAGCATCATTCTCTGGGGTTTCTTTTCTTCACATTGTTAGAAATTATGGAAAGATGGATCGAGCCAAATACAATGCGATTCTGGCACAAGATCTGTTGGGTGTCTGAAAGAGACCTAGGAATAGGGCAGGACAGTAGAATGACCCTAAACGTCAGGCAAAATCTACAATGGAATAGCTTAAAACTAACAATATAAATGTGCTTGAATGCCCAAGCCAAGGTCCAGACCTCACAAGAAATTGGACTTTATCAAAAAAGAATGAAATTGAGCATTAATCTCTGCAGCAAGAACCTAGCAATAGTGTACTCTACTTTACATCCACAGCAAACAGAATACAACAGGGCGCGCCACATATTTTGAAGATGATTGAATACGTAAATGTGCGCCTTATGGTCGTGAAAACTCATATTAATTTTGTTTTAATTGTTATTTGGCAATGGCTTGAATGTTGGGCACATTTAGGTTTACATTGGCCTTCATTTAGTTAGTAGTATGGCACATAGTCTTCTTGCCATGCAACAACAGGAAGAAAGCAGTGATCCTGTTGTCACCCGAACTGTGTTGCTTCACGCGGCGAACTAGATGAGTAAATGAGATGGCAGCAGGAAGACCAGTGTGCAATTGGATAGGACTTTAAGATACGAAGCAGGCCTCTGCCTCAGAAAAACCAATGGGACCACTGGGGCTCCTTTTGGCCACAATTCTGTATTAATCAAGAGGCTGCTGTTGTGTTTGTGCAGTGACTCACTGCTCCTGCAGAAGTGATTTCATCTATAAAATGCAACAACTTCAAGCTCATTTAAATCAATGCCCCATTAGATCAAAAATGTCTATGAGGAGCAACCAATAAGAACGGTTGTAGAAGAGATGCCTTTCACAAGTGTCAAATCCTCCCATGGGTGCATTTGCCTCTCAATTGAAATTGTTACCTCACCTTAATCCAGTGCTTCTCATTTATTTTCTGTCACGCAGAAATAGTCTCGTATCTTGCTTCAGGAGAGAACGTGATTCAACCCTTTCTGCGCAATGTAGAGGCAAAATGTAAACAAATCAGTTTCTGGGTAGGTAAAAAGAAAAAGGTTTCCCCAAAAGTCAAACGCGCCGTTCCCCTTCCCCACACCATGTGCAGCACAGTTCTGAGGTCATGAGATCGAACCTTCCTGTGTGGAGTTTGCATGTTCTCCTCGTGCTTGAGTGGGTTTCCTCCGGGCACTTCGGTATCCTCCCACATTCCAAAAAAATGCATGTCAGGTTTATTGGCTGTTTCAAATTGTCCCTAGGTGTGAATGAACGAGTGAGTTGTCTATCTCTGTCTGCCCTGCAACTGGCTGGCAACCAGTTCAGGGTGTCCCCTGCCCACTGCCCGAAGATAGCTGGGATGGGCTCCAGCACCCCCGCGACCCTACTGAGGATTAGCGGTGCAGATAATGAATGAATGAATGAATGTTTGTATATATATATATATATATATATGACACCAATAATTTTTAGATTTATACCAAGAATTTATGAACTAAGGCTTTATGTATGCTGACCACATCATTTTGTTTGCCCTGCGAGACAATGCTTACGGAAGTTTGAGAGAAAATTTTGTGCCACTCCAAAAGGTGTATTGGCTGAATACTGTATTTTCACGAACATAGGGCACACCATGTTGAAAGGCGCAGTCTCTAAAGCCGGTTTTATTTCTGTATTAAACACATACACATAGATATAGGTGCCTTCTGCTGCGGCCGCCTTACAACAACATAGCAAACAAGTGTGTGTATTTGAAAAAAAAAAAAACGCAGGATCAAAACTGAGTTTGATTGCGGTTTATTTCAGTATTGAGTAAAAAGTAAAACACACGGATAAAAACTTGTCAGGGTTTGTTTTTCAGTTTCCTTCACTCGTGAACCACTGATTCATTATTCTTAAATTCCCATGCAGCTGCTCGGTTTTCATATTCTTATGCTCAGCATAGAAATCCACACACCAACGGTGGACAAAAACACGAAATTAAAGTATTCAATGGAGGGAAAGTGAGATGTTGGATTTAATCTTTGGAGGACAACTCTGTTCAACCTCCGGTAGCACATTAACTTTTTAGTTACTTTACAGCATTAGCATCCGTGAGTACTTTCGCAAACTATTACATGTGACGTCACGTGTCCTCTTACTCGCATGCGGGGCACTTGTGCCGTTCAAACAGGAGATTCTTAAAAGTCGCGGGAGATCGCATATAAGTCGCATTTAGTTGGAAATGTGAACGATCTCACAAAAGCATCACCAAAAAATCAGAATTGAGCATTCAGGTCTGCAGTGTGAACCTAGCCTCTTTACACCCACACTTCACCCATGCAGTCTAACGGTGTCCTCAGCTACGTCCGCCACTTTACATAGCACACAAGACACACCGCACAATAGGGCGTGCCGCATAATTTGGAGAAAATCTGAGACTTTTATGTGTGCCTTATGGTCGTAAAAATACAGAATCATTCATTAATAATAGAATATTGAGGAAACCCATCCAAGTGTCATTTTATCCAAAAAAAAGTCACAGATGCACTGTTTAAGGCAATACAAAAAAATAGAAAATTAAAAAACTAGTGACTGGATTTTTTTTACTGAGAATTAAAGAAGCTTTAAGTATAATTCAGGTATAAAATCTACCAACTTAGTTCCCATATTCAAACATTTTCATAAGAGGCAAAATCATTTAAATTTGGGTATTTCTGTCACTTTCCAGTCTGCATGAGTTTCTAGCGAACGAGTGGAAATAAATCAATTGTTGTTTTGCTTTTCTTTTTTGCTTTTTTTACAAATGCAGAGTTGATAAATACTACAAGAGACTAAATCTTGGTGAAGGAAAAAAATATTGAGTAAAAAAAAAAAAAGGGACTAGTCTGGGCCCGATGACAATGGTTCTCCTACCATGTGTCCCCTGAGCTAAAATGAGTTTGAAAACCCTGATCTGCAAAATTTGCCATTGTAACCAAAATGCAAGTCAAAATATAAACATAACTTAAGATTTTAGAAAAATATTTATTAAGATTAAACAATCACTTGCCGTAATAGTTGTTTTAATCATTCTAATGGGATTTCCACAACATTCATTTTACCACAGAAGTCACTTGCCGCTTGATGCAAAATGAGCAGTAAACGTACACTCACCGGCCACTTTATTAGGTACACCAACTACTCGTTAACTCGTTAAACAGTCAATCACATGGCGGCAACTCAGTGCATTTAGGCATGTAGACACGGTCAAGACCATCTCCTGCAGTTCAAACCAAGCATTAGCATAGGGAAGAATGGTGATTTGAGTGACTATGAACGTGACATGGTTGTTGGGGCCAGAAAGGCTGGTCTGAGTATCTCAGTAACTGCTGATCTACTGGGATTGTCACGCATAACCATCTCTAGGGTTTACAGAGAATGGTCTGAAAAATAAAACGTATCCAGTGAGCGGCGGTTCTGTGGGTGGAATTGCCTTTATGATGCTAGAGGTCAGAGGAGAATGGGCGGACTGGTTCTGGCTGATAGAAAGGCAGCGGTGACTGAAATAACCACCCGTTACAACCAAGGAAAGCAGAAGAGAATCTCGGAACGCACAGTACGTCAAACCTTGAGGCAGATCATCATCCTGTTTAATATCGGTCTCCAGTTTCGTTCCCGTCTATTTTGCCCTGTTTAATTTTGATATCCTGTTTCAATATCAATCCTTTCTGTCCCGTCCTGTCCGGTATCGACCCCATCTGTCCAATATCTGATCGGACATTTAGTATCGATCTCGTCGGTCTCTGGCCTCCTGTCTTTCCATGCCAGACCGTTGCCTAACGTGCATGACTCCCCATTTCCCGTAAAATGAAAGCTTGTGTGAGAAACACATTTGGGTCCTGATCCTGTTCTTGTTCTTGACACTTAGTACATAAAAATCTCTGGTATTTAAAAAATTAAACTAGATATGAAGAGAATATTTTACTTTAATATCGCATTTTTTTAAAGAAAATTTACTATTATATGCTGTTATATAATTTCAGGTTCCGAATTGTAAAATGGCCAAAACAGTCACAAGTAACAATACTTTAAAAATGCTTGTACTAGTACGTTCCCATCCCTATTCAAAAATGAAGATGTCATAATCTCTCAGTCTCCCCCAAAAAATACAATGAGTTAGAACCAAAAGTTCCACCGTACACCTTTTCATTAGCAAAGATAAAATGGATGCAAGAGATACTGCTGCTGCTGCTGAATTTAAATTAGTTGTAATCAGATGTTTTGATCAATACAACTAAAGCCTGAAGGTAAAAAGTCAGGGGGCTTTATCTCTCCTCCAAAATAATCACGCTGACTCTCTTATTTATAATTCAAGCAGTTGTTTGAATGCACCACATACTCGAATGGAGTCATTAGTGTCCCTTGAGAAGATTTTATAATTTGGCCCTTGACACTAAGCACTAATCAGCATAATTTACTGTCAGAAATTACCTTTTCTATGCTAGCCTTTTAAGCGCTTATTCAGTAAACAAATGAATCCGCCATTGGCTGTTTCCTGAACACATTTAACATTTCTAGTCGATCTGTCGCCTGTAAAAAGAAAAAAACTTTGACATACTACTGTCTTTAAAATCACATTATAAAAATCCAACAGATAAAGTTGTGGAAATGTTGATTGATAATCCACCCAAAACATTGGAGATCCTATTAAGTTTACAACTTATTCCTTGAGGTATCATTTGCGAAAGTTTTTTCACTTTATTGCTGTTATTGTCGCGTCTGTGTGTTTTCAAAGGAGGACAAATTACCCCTGAGAGAATAACTTTAGAATTATTGCGTCAATTAAAAGATGATTTGCCACTTAGTGTGGCCTGGTCCAATAACGTAGCTTGATATTTTATGGCAATTACATCTCAAATGCATTAGGGCGCAAGAACCATTTTAAATGATTTGATTAGGAACACATTTGTCTTTATCATATTTGCACAGTAGAGGTCACATTAAATTTTATGAAAACTGGCTTTGAGGGTAGTCACAATCATTTCATCATCCAGATTCTTAAGCAAGTTCACATTTTTACACTTAAACAGGGGAAGCTTGCGGTTCTACTTCCAATTCCAATGACATGATTTGCTTTAGTGCATGTATAAAATAATAAATAATATTTATGAATTGAAACCTATCTGAAAGATAATTAACTGTATAATAACTAACTACCGACTTCTAGGTTCAAACAGCTATTTGCATATACGATGAGTCAACCTATCGTCTTGCTGAGATGCAACATTGCTTCACGTCTGTTTGATGTTGTGGATGAGGGCCAAACTACTGTATATTTTGACTTTTATTGGTTTCCATGTCCAATTACATATTCCTGTATGTGTATATATAATGAAAAAAAGAATCATAAAATAAATTAAAAGCTCGGAGTTCTGTTGTTTATTTAGGTTCATTTAAAACCTGCAATGAAATACACCTTATTACATTTTGATGCACTATATAAATCTTAAACATACAAAATATAGCACTAAAGCAACTTGCTAATAAATTCAACTTATGAACGATCATCCAGTTCGTAAGTAGGGCAGCGTACGTACAAAATGTTTTTTCTTTAAAAATGTACTAGGTGCGCTCTATAGTCCGAATTTTACGGTAACATGACTTTACTATAGAAACCACGTCTTCATACTTACTCTTACGATGTCTTAGCACTAAATATACAGTCCAAGCTAGGAAAAAGAATGCTGTATATGGGCACAGATACACAAACAAGCACCATTTCAATGGGTCGCCACATTATGTAATCAGAGATGAGAGCATTTCAGCAAAATGTACTGTTGGTCTAAAAACGAATCAGGAGCAATCAAAGACTGCAATTATTTTCCTAATTAAGACAGTAAGTATTAATTGATTACGATAATAGGAAAAGTAAGCATGATGACCTTCATGCTGCTAGCCTGATATTTGTGCGAATAAACCAGAGGCAGAGAAAAATGGGTAAAAATCTTTGAAAAAAACTAATAAAACTAAAAACCAATGGAAACATCTGTGATTATGAGGTTGATATTATTACAAAAGCCTCCTTCAGCAAAATTTGACCTGTGGCAACAAGATTAATTTCATAAATTTAGACTCAGCATAATTACCTGGTTTGGCAGAATAAATGGTTGCACTTAATGTTACATATTACCGTAAATTCCGGACTATAAGCCGCTACTTTTTTCCCAAACGTTCAACCCTGCGGCTTATTCAGTGATGCGGCCAATTTATATAATTTTTCTAACAGCCGCCAGCGGTGCTCGAGTTCAAGGCACATGACACAGTTTACAAGCTAAACGCAATCGTACAGTCCGATAAAGAAGGAAACAGAGCTACTGCACGGAAACTTTACCTTGCGAGCGTGTTGCTAGCGTGTTTTGAATAAGGGAGCGTGGGACGACGTTTATATATAAGTTTCTTTCCCATACTAAAGGAGGGCATCTTTGATGACGACAGTTATAGGGAGGAAGATGAGAACGTTTTACAGTGATTTCTATATGTACGGTATGTTTTTTTTAACAGACACTTTAACCGTATAGCGAGCGTCTTGTTAGTAGCGTTTTACTACCCTTCACAGGCACGGTTTGGGATGAAAGTTATAATATTATTATTAAAGCTTTGAAAACTCTCTCGGTGTACCGTCTTTCTTTGTAAATATGTGTAACCATGTATTATATGTATTTGCAACTGTATATTTTTGTCATGTATTTATTTGTATTTATTTTGGACACTTATTCTGATAAGTCTTGCACTGACCAATTAAAAAGAAGGGGCGTAACAGACGCGGGGGATAACGGGAAGTGGGGACCGGTAAATGTGAGTGTTTGTGGACACGGCAAACAAAGGTGGATATATATTTTTCCCACCCTTACCTTGAAATATACTGAAATATACACTTTTTTTCCTTGGATTACTTTAAACGGGACCCGGACTGTGCAGGTCTGCATTAAATCTTAACTACCAGTATCATTTTCCGTTCATTTTGCCGGCTGTGGTTTTTAAACTGTGTGCTTTGTGTTCAGTTAAAATCGCGGGACTCAAGGTAGGGTTAGGGTTAATTTTGTGATTGTGTTACATGTTTAAATGTGAGCATATGCGGCTTATATACAGGTGCGGCTTGTGTAAGTAGAAAAGCGGTTATCCTCTTAAAATGTGGTGGGTGCGGCTTATAATCAGGTGCGCTCTATAGTCGGATTTTACAGTAGAAATGTTATAACAAACTGGAGGATTGCGATATATGAGATGACTAAAGGCCCTGTCACACAGCCTTTTGCGTCTGTATCGCGGGTAAAATTTTGCGATTTTTTTTTTTTGCCCGTGGTTGCCCGCGGTGGAAAATGTGCAAAATTGGCCAGCGACTGTTCCGCGTCCTTATTGCTGGTCACCGCGGCTGCATCGCTGTGCCGCCCGCGGTTACCCGTGGTCTAAAGTTTTGAGCAGCGCAAAACATTTTCGCGCGGCCAGCCGCGTGTGAATTTCTTACCGCGTGTAAAGCACGGCTGTATCTCGTCTGTATCACGATCTCAAAAGCGTCCAAGAGCGTCTGCTTCACGGGCAGACGCTCTTGGACATTATTCTATTCTACATTTTTAGGTTTTATCCTCTGATAATTGTATATTATTCTTTTTATTACTTTAATGTACCTACCTTTCCATTGGTTACCTTCCTTCAAGACTAATACATGCCTAACTTTTAGGATGAATACTGCTGAAGACCATGTTTCCCTGTGCTAAAGAGAATTGAGCATCAGAGTCAGCACCAAGGATTCCAGTGAAATATATGGACACTAAGAGGGCAAAACTCTAAAACTTTTTTTGTATTTATCTATAATAGTCTATGTTTCCATTATCTTACAATGTGTTCATTTTCAGTTCCAGTCTATACTTCATTATAATCCTGAAAAATCCCAGTCTGTTTTTTTGTTTTGTTTTTAATTTAAAAAGTTTTTGCATATTCTCACCACATAATTATGGTAGATATTACCAGATACTGAAAGTTTGGGTTGTTCTGAAAAAAGGCCATAAGTATTCACTCATAACATGATTTTTGAGTCTTTTGTGGAAAAAATAACAAAAAAACTCCGGGAGAACTGTATTATACTAGGTCAATAAAGGATTACGCAGTGTTTCAATTGTGCTTCATAAAAAGAAAATCTTCCATTTTAACACAATGGTGGTAAGATAAAGCATCAAGTTTTAATTTTCTGGCAAAGTCCGGGGTGAATAAAGTGAGGAAACATGACGTTAGTCTCTTGTCGCTCGCTTAATGCTAGCGTTTGCTTGTTAGCTTATAATGACTGCGTGTGAGTGAGCGAGATACTTTTTATTTCAGTTAAATGAATGTATTAAGTTTATAAGGGCACAGCACCACTTATCCACAAAAGGTATCAACACATTTTTGCACCACACACACACACACAAATCTGCTTAACAATCCAATATTAAAATAGGCATGTGCCCAAAGGGAGTAGGCTGAAGCCTATGCTTTTAAGAGCCCACCCTTATTACACTTATAATCTTAAGCAGTATTTATTTATGCTTTATAAAAAAACTCAACCTGCACACAATAGTCTTAATAATTTTAAGATTAAACATCAAGTTTAACTTTTCTGGTAAAGTCTGAGTGATTATTGTGTCCTTGTAAATGTGCCATAAAAATACTCATATTGTACTATACATTCCTATCTCAAAAGAAAACAGCAACCAATGAAAGGCTTCATGATGAAAAGGAGAAATCATGCACACAGCAAGCAGCTGTCATCACTGAGAGCATCCTCAACAAGATCATCATTTAAATAATAATAATAATAAATGCTCATATTATTGCATTGCAATGAAAAGTTCTCAAAGAAGGAAGAGTGAGTGAATTAGTGAGCAAGGTGATAGTGGTTTTTTTTTCGTTATTGTTGAAAATCGTGGTACTGGGTTTTCACATTTGCATTTATTTCTAGTTCCAAAAGCTGATGTCCCTTAAAAAAACTAAGATTCCTTTGATTGCACTTTATACAAAAAATGATATATTTGAAGGTGAATAGCAAACATTTCTATGTATTTTTGTTAGTCTGATTTGCCCATAAAATTTCAATATTTGAATAATGAAGAGGAAATTATTAATGTGTTTTTTTATACGATTCATCGATTAATCGAAAAAATAATCGTCAGATTAATCGATTATTTAAATAATCGTTAGTTGAGGCCCTATTTTATTTCATTTAAATGTTCCAACAGTAGAAAAATTAAATGTTGCTTTTGTTCACATTTCCATAAAAAAATACAAAAATGTTTTTAAAATGAAGACAACACTAGGGAAGATTCTATTGACATGCTTTATTACAAAAACAGCACCCTCTTCTGGGGAGGTTTGTTAGGGTTGCTGTCTGCTCACACAACGCTCAAACCGCAGTGTCTTGCGATGACACAATCGCACTAGATAGATAGATAGATAGATAGATAGATAGATAGATAGATAGATAGATAGATAGATAGATAGATAGATAGATAGATAGATAGATAGATAGATAGATACTTTGTTCATCCCCGAAGGGAAATTCACATTTCCAGCAGCATCCCTGAGCTGAGAACAATCGAGAACAATCGAAAATAACACGGGAGCTGCTGGAGTGGCTGCCATTCGTGACGGCGCCGGAAGAAAAGATTCAATTTGAATCATTTACAAACAAACAAACAATTGAATCATGTACAAACAAACAAACAAAATATTCATGTTTCAATAAGTGGAGTGTTAATAAAATATTTCTGATACTGATATAACCAGATAAAACTAATTTTAAGTTACCTGTCCAAATGAATGTTGTGCCATCTCACTACGTCACATCGCCATATCGATTAGATTTTGGTTAATCGGGCAGCCCTAGCCCGAGATTTTTACTGTTTAATGCTGTAGAACATTTTCTTTGGAGAAGTATTTTCTTTTCTGTCCCAAAAAAAATTAAATATTTCAACAGAGGAGAGAAAATGATTGTTTGTTTTTTAATCTGTTTCATCGATTAATCACAAAAAATAACCGTCAGATTGATAAATTATAAAAATAATCTTTAGTTGCAGCCCTAAAAACATACAGTATTGAACGGTATTCAAAAGAAAATGTCACATTGAGTGGCTGACATTCCTATGAACCACAAATGCAAATAGGGATAAATAAATAATCACGTGCATTTATCCAGAAAATATTTATATGATGGGGTTTGTGTTTGTGTCTTACCTCAAGCCAAGACATTGCTGCGTGTTAGTTGTTACAGTAGAGCACAAGCTGAGAGAAAAAAGAAAGAAAAACATAGCTGAGAAAAAGACAAATAAAAGCACCAAATGATCTTTTTTTTTTAAAACATTTATCAAACTATTGGTGTTGTAAGGGGCAAATTCCAACAGTGGTTTTCAGTGTTTTCCAGCACACAAAGCTTCACTTTCAACTCTTTTCGAAGAACCTTACTAAGATAGGTTTATTAAGTAACTACCCGCTGTGAAGTGACTGTTAAGTGAAGCAAGGTAGCTCTTCCCAGCCCCACCAAGCATCACAAGATTAAGCATACACTTATCTTTATTGTTGCAACAATGATATTCATGAACTTGCCCCTTTGACCCAGCTTCTGTTAGTTAGACTTCAGTTTTTCTCTTGATTGTTTTACACAATTCTCTTTCGAAGAATCAAAGGACTTCAGGAAAAAGAGGAATTAACATCTATAACTGCCCCCTGTTACGACAGCAAAATGTTTTTGTTGATAACATTTAGTGCATATGAAAAAGGTTCACGTCTTTTGTTTCAATGAAACTTTGGTATCTTGTTGAGCTCACACAAGCCTTGGGACTTTTGCAGCATCATTGTGCCACCTATTGGTCTCAAAAGGAACAGATTAATTGTGTTTGAAAATCCTCAGAGCTTAATGCAATAACTATGCCTAAAGAGCAAATTGCTCAGGTTTTTAAATTTATAACAAAACATTAAAGTTAGGAATTGTACTCAATTAACCAAAGTCAATTCGGCCATTATATTTACTTCAGTCACTTCAACTAAACTTTCCTATACACAAACGTGTGCGAGCTTCTTGACGTAAACTGCGGCCAAAAACAGTACGACAGTTTAACAGTGCAATAGCTTATTCAGCAAACTTTTAGACAACAAAAAACCCTCACAATAGATGCATTATTCCCACAGCATAAAAATGAAATGTGCACGACAAGAGTGGATTTCCTTTCACAAAAAAAGGGCATTACAATTATAGTATTGATCACAAGGGTTAGCTGGTTGGTTTTACTAAACAGGTAAAGCTCGATTAACTCAAGGAGTCACCACAGTTGTATTTATTTTGTTGTATTTTGTCTTTACTTGACCACAAGCGAAAGGTCTACAATTTGTTTGACAATAACCAAAGGAAAACGAATGATTAACAGTGGATTGCCGTTGCTGTTTAAGTGAAGTTTAAAAAATAGTGGATACACCTTGCACATTACTTTCGGCAAGTTTGTGCCCATCAAGCCAAGTGTGGTAAACATGTTTTATCTGCTTGACCTTGGATACAAAACACAACTTGACAGTTTTTGCTTCTGTCATCTCGCCATGCGCCACAGTAGCCTGATTTGGATGGCAGCTCTCGAATTCAGCTATGAATGTGCAGATAAAATGTCATATTTCAATAAACTGTTTTGCCAAAAACCACAATCGGAAAAGTTCATGTTAAAAGTTTAATTCATGTTCAGAAAGTTACACATATTTGAAACTGGATGGTCATAATTTGATTTTTTGAAACGCATATTGTTTTTTTAACGCTGATGTCCGCAACTTGAAATTTTGCTACTCACTGCCGCCATCTCCTGGCCTAAAGTCACGTCTGCAGCCTCAGCTCATTCCTTAAGTACTAATAAACTCTTCTTTTTTAAAATCTTTTTGGTGTTTGGGTTGGCATTTGGACTGTGATAAAAACAGGCGTTTTATAACTTTCACCCACTCATATTGTACTATATATATATATATATATATATATATATATATATATATATATATATATATATATGTATATAGACAATAGGTATATATATTGTCATGATTTGTCAAGCGCCATCACACGCGCTCACTCTTTCAGCCCCAGCTGCCAATCGTTCCCTAATTAGTCTCCTCCTATTTAAGCACGTCATTCTTGTTCACTCCAGGTCAGTCCGTCAGCAAACCTCCGCACATGTAAGGGAAGCATTTTTTACTATGGCTCCTGTTCTGTTCTCGTCCTGTACCTGTATCCTGCTCGATTCCGTCCTCTTTTTCCTTTATTGATCCCCGATCCAAGCTCCGTTCTCCTGTCCCGGCTACCTGTATCCTGCCTGATTCTGTTTCCTCTATCAATCCCCGACGCAAGCACCGTTCTCCTGTCCCGGCTACCCGTATCCTGCTTCATTCCGTTTTCTGTATCGAACCCGGATCCCTCGCTTCCCGCTCGTCCCGGCTGCCCGACTTGTTCTGATCTCCGACCAAGCTCCGATCTCCGACCAAGCTCCGAACTCCGACCACGCTCCATTCTCCTGTCCCAGCTGCCCGACTTGTTCCGACCTCCGACCACGCTTCGTTCGCGAAGGCTTCCGGCTCCTCCTGCCCAGCGAGCACCAGATCGCTGTCTTTTTCCTCTCGCCCTGACTTCCCTGATCCCTTAATAAAGCATTGTGTGAAACGTTACGCATCTGGGTCCCCTGCTTGTACCGGACGTGACATATAGGTATGAATAAATATATATATGGGTGCTTCATTTTTGTGGAGTGCGTAATTCAATATCATTCATTTATTTATTTAATCATTCATAAATAGCATGATGTTTAAGTGATTGACTGAGTCTGACTGAGACAGAGGTGGGTAGTAACAAGTTAAATTTACTCTGTCACATTTACTTGAGTACGTTTTGGGACATTTTGTTCTTCTGGGAGTCTTTTTAAATCACGATACTTTAAACTTTTGCTTGAGTAGATTTGTGAAGAAGAAATGTTACTTTTACTCCCCTACATTAGACTACATTGAACCCGTTATTTAAGTAAGTACACGCATACCTCCTTCGATTTTGTTTCTTCCATGTCCCGTGTGCGGCCCAAGTCGCGCTCCTTTTAAAGAAGCAGCGTCACATGCAAAGCAGGTGGCTGTACAAAAGCAAACCATAGGGTGTGGAGCCCAAAGGTAAAAATAGAAAAAAATAGTTGCACAGAAATTGAACATAAACTGTATTAATGCAATTTTATTAACTTTACCTTTTGAAAAGGTTTTTATGTTATTTTAATAAATGCGTGCTGTGTTTCTTTTTGTTGCCCAGATAAGAAGCACATTATGAAACGTTGCTGTTTTTTTCCATCCTCAAAATAAAAATAACATAAAAACTGAATTTCCTAATTGCATTCTTTTATTTTATCAAAACAATTAAATATTCTGTAATTCTTTAACATAATAACTAACTTAAACTAGAAGCGTTATCCTAAAACAGAGTAGTCACGTCATACACCTCAGGATATGCTGCATCCAACTTAGTCATTTTGATAGTAGGCTAATTTGGATACGTACATACAGCATGTGTTGCATTTACAATAAGGCTTATATAAGGCTTTTCATTAGTTTGAAGTTCCTGACAATTTTTTTTTGTCTCTTTTGGTCCAAAATGTCTCTTTCAACATTATCAGTTGCCGAGCCAAGGGCTAGATTGTTGTTCTTCCTGCAGAGTAGGGCTGCACAGTTTTTGAAAAAAAAAAACTAATTGTGATTTTTGAAACAAATATTGCAATATCTATGCAATTTTCATTCATTTTCTGTGCTCGTTTTGTTTTTTTGTGTTATTTGTTCGGAGCCTTCGCTCTTTAAATGCAGGTCTACAATTGATCCTAAGAGCCAAGAAGAGATCCGCTAACGGCTCTGCAGCTACTTTTGTATTTATTACTGTGTGCGGCACAGTTCTAAGGTCTTGGGAACCTGTGTGGGTTCAAATCCAGCTACCGGACTTCCTGTGCGGAGTTTGTATGTTCTCCCCGTGCTTGCGTGGGTTTCATCCGGGCACTCCGGTTCCCTCCCACATTCCAAAGCCATGCATTTCAGGTGGATTGGCCGGTCCAAATTGTCCCTAGGTGTGATTGAGCGAGCGAGTTGTCTGTCCCTGTGTGCCCTGCGATTGGCTGGCAACCAGTTCAGGGTGTCCCCTGCCCACTGCCCGATGATTGCTGGGATGGGCTCCAGCACCCCCGCGACCCTACTGAGGATAAGCAGTGCAGCTAATGAGACGAGATGAGATCAGACTGTTTTCTTGTCTATTTTGCTTTCTCTTCTGGACACATGCTTGGACAACAATGCCTACAGTTGCCAGGAACCTTTAAATCTGGGACTGAGTCTGAATTACGACTTTCTTTCAGCAATTTTGATGCTACCTTTGATATTCCTAAAGAAATTCAAAAGGCCACAAGATCTCACTGAAGAGGCACAAACGCCATAGGGATCTTAAACAGAGGCGGTACCTCATATGCGATCCCTCTTCAAGGTTTCTTAATTTCCTCATGCTGAAGTTCTCAGATTTTCCTTGCCCACATGAACGTTTTAGATCTGAGGATGGTGTAACAATAGCCTGCAGTCAGTGATAGTCTGTACTGTGTACAGCCCTTTGATACTTCTTGTGATTAAGATATATACATGTTAACATGACTTAACTTGAACAAGTGTTATTTTTACTTTAACTCAAGTAATTATTTGGATGGTTACTTTTTGCTTCTTTGAAGTAACAGTCACTGAAGAGGCACAGACGCCATAGGGATCTTAAACAGAAGGAGTACCTCATATGCGATCCCTTCTCAAGGTTTCTTAATTTCCTGATGCTGAAGTTTTCAGTTTTTCCTTGCCCACATGTACGTTTTAGATCAGAGGATGGTGTAACAATAGCCTGTAGTCTGTAATAGTCTTTAGTCTGTACAGTCCTTTGATACTTCTTGTGATTAAGATCTATACATGTCGACATGACTTAACTTGACCAAGTGTTATTTTGACTTTAACTCAAGTAATTATTTGGATGGTTACTTTTTGCTTCTTCTGAAGTAACAGTCACTGAAGAGGCACAGACGCCATAGGGATCTTAAACAGAAGCGGTACCTCATATGCGATCCCTTCTCAAGGTTTCTTAATTTCCTCATGCTGAAGTTTTCAGTTTTTCCTTGCCCACATGTACGTTTTAGATCAGAGGATGGTGTAACAATAGCCTGTAGTCTGCAATAGTCTGTAGTCTGTACAGCCCTTTGATACTTCTTGTGATTAAGATATATTCTTGTTAACATGACTTAACTTGACCAAGTGTTATTTTTACTTTAACACAAGTAATTATTTGGATGGTTACTTTTTGCTTCTTCTGAAGTAACAGTCACTGAAGAGGCACAGACGCCATAGGGATCTTGAACAGAAGCGGTACCTCATATGCGATCCCTTCTCAAGGTTTCCTTATTTCCTCAAACTGAAGTTTTCAGATCTTCCTTGCCCACATGTACGTTTTAGATCAGAGGACAGTGTAACAATAGCCTGTAGTCTGTGATAGTCTGTGCAGCCCTTTGATACTTCTTGTGATTAAGATCTATACATGTTGACATGACTTAACTTGACCAAGTGTTATTTTTACTTTACTCAAGTAATTATTTAGATGGTTGCTTTTTGCTTCTTCTGAAGTAACAGTCACTGAAGAGTCACAGACGCCATAGGGATCTTAAACCGAAGCGGTACCTCATATACGATCCCTTCTCTAGGTCTCTTAATTTCCTCATGCTAAAGTTTTCAGTTTTTCCTTGCCCACATGTACGTTTTAGATCAGAGGATGGTGTAACAATAGCCTGTAGTCTGTATTAGTCTGTAGTCTGTACAGCCCTTTGATACTTCTTGTGATTAAGATCCATACATGTTAACATGACTTAACTTGACCAAGTGTTATTTTTACTTTAACTCAAGTAATTTTTTGGATGGTTCCCTTTTGCTTCTTCTAAAGTATTAGTACTTCTTTTGAGTAATTTTTGGGCTACTCTACCCACCTCTGGAATGACAAACAACATAGTAATAACATGACATGTGGTAATTTTCCCTCCACTTCAAAAAGGTTGGTTGACCCTTGCTTTAAAGAATTAGTTTGGTCAGTTTTGTTTCCGCTACTGTACTTCTTCCATAGTGAAAAAAATGTTTTGCCAGCAGGCTGTGTTAGACTTTGGAGCGTCTATTGTCATGATGAACATTCGAGACAGTCTTCCCTTTTCCCTTGAGGTACAGGAAAGAAATAATCCACGGCAAGCCCCTGTGTCTGTCTGTCTTGGGGGTTGGCAACAGAATAAAGGAAGCAGATAAATGGAGGAAGGAAGGAGATAAAAAGACAGTTGAAGGACAGTCATCCCGTATTTCTTTGCACATAATACAACACAATTAAACACAATGGTATCGTTAAATATTGACTAGTGTTAAAGATCAAAAAGTGAAAGTGTGAAAGAAATTGTAAAGTTTGGTGTTGTGTTTAGAAAAACAATGTGCTGTGGACATGTTGGTATAAATCTTCTGTAACGAACCTTTAACGAAGTAAACTCACCGGTGAGACTGTCCCGTCGACGCCGGGCAACTCCAACGCCTCCTTTCTCTTTGAAGCCTCTCAACTGGGCAAGACGGAAGCCTTTATCACCTTTTTCATATTTTATTGCTGCGCCTTGTTAGCATAGTTCGACTTTAAACTCCTTCAAAGTGTTCAAACTGTTCTTCGCGTGGCGCCGAGGCGCCCCGCCGTCACCGTCACCGTGACGTCTGCGAGAGACCACGTGACCAAAACCTTAACAGGTTCGCAGGCGCAGCGCTCTTCAAGCTTTCGTCCCGTTTTGCATGCTAAGTTTTTTTTTTTATTTCAACAATTATATTCTGCTTAAATTGATCATATTTTGCGTAGTAAGTCAAGCTTTTTTCTCTAAATCTTTCCGTGTCATACCCGTTTTATTTACAACGGTTATAGTCAATGTTGGGCACTTTATTTTAAACAAGTTACAAGTTATAGTTACTCACTACTTTTTCCAAAAAGTAACTGATTAAGTAACAGAACTTCTCGATTGTAAAAGTAACTGCTGTTAGTGATTAAATATTAAAATTTATCGTTTACCAAATTGTTCGAATTAGTCATCTGACTCCATTAAAAATTCACCCAACAATGCGCGCTCGTTTCTTGATGGAAAGGATGGACAAGAAAAGCCGACATTTTCACACTGGGGCAGATTTAATTTCATTAGCGATTTAACTAAGTGTACTCCATCGAATATGGGCGAATTAGTCGAATTAGTGTCGTCTGAGTCTCTGGCAAGCCTTTTCTGAAATCCTCCAGCCTTTCTCTCTCGGCCCACGCCTCTCTGCAAGATGATGTGCCGGCTCCTCCCATGAGTGTGCCAATGAAGCCCAACCTGGGCGTTGCGATGTCTGGAAAACTCAAAAACAACGACGAGTGTTTCTAAGTCATCAGGGCCTTGTCCTCCAAACATCGCCTGCCGTCCTCCGTCAGAGTCCTGTTATCAACAGAACTAGACAAAATAGTCTGCATTCGGAACGGCGCGACCTGTCATTGAACTACACCCTATTAGGTGAAAATCTTCATTGCACTCAATAAATGTAGCTTGTATTCAATAATATAAAATCCTTTATAGTCAAATGTATAAAATCCTTCACTGCTTACCAGGGAACTCTGGCGCCTCCAGAAATGTTTCCTCGGGGTGGCGAGATGGGGCCACTTAAAAACGTGGGGTGGTACATGAAAACTAAAATAAATCGTTTCGGGTTGTTGAAGTAAGAAGGTCAGGGGAAAACTATCAGAAAGTCTTAAGGACACGGCTACTGATATACGTTGGTGTATTGGGTGATATTTTATATCACTTATGATTTAATGTGCATAGTCCATAACTGTCCAGTCAACATTTTGACTGTCCACAACAATTCGTTTTTATTGTTTTATGTATATATTAGGCATCAGGTGTACATTTAACAAAACAAAACAATTACAGGGTGGGGGCAAATAGAAAGAAAAGAAAGAACAGAGATAATCACATCTTAACTGTATATTTCCCAACACAATGTTAATGCGACTCAAAAATAATTATTACTGAATGAACAAAATGTAACAAAAAGAACTTTCCAACAGGGATTCACAGATCATCGCGCTATACCGTATATGCAAAAGAGAGGCTAATCGAGAAGAATGGGAGATTTCCCGAAGGGCTGGCTCATGTCAAGGTGGAGTTTGGGATGGCTGGATGAAAAAATGATTTGAACATATAACCTTACTTGTGCATTCATTCTGTAGTCAGCTATTTAGCCACATTTAGCGCAACAGATGAGGTGAGTTTTACGATCTGGGGAAATTCAACCACCACCACTCCTCTTTAGCGGTAAAATGAACACAGAGCAGTGAGAATGATATCAGTTTGGTATGATGGAGGGCAGAAAGGTGCTAGGTGAAGCCAAAAAAGCCAGGAGAATAAATAGGAACACATTTAAATAAGGACTGGTATCATCATGTTCACTCCTCTTGCACTTTTTGCCTGTCATCTGTGTGTCTTCGGTTCTGTGTTGTGCTGCGTGTTTGCAGAATTTAACAGTGACTCAAACAAGTTCGCAGTGATGGGAGTTCCGTCTCTTTTTCGAAAAGCTGCTCTTTCGGCAACCAAAAGCTTATTTAGGATGTGTGTGTTGCTTTATCCATATATTAAAAAATATATTGTGTAACATTAAGCATGTTTCCACAGTGCTGGGGTTTGCACATTCGCGAAAGATCCCCGGTTCGAGACCGGGTGGAAAGATTTGTTGGCCTGGAGTGGAATGGACGCCACCAGCCTGTACTAAGACACACCACAGGAAAAAGGTACCTAATGACTCAAGTGGTTAAGGGATACAAACAACATGCACAAAATTACTTTTGGGAGACAAAAACAGAAAAAAAGACAATGAAAAGATAGGTAACAGAAGAAAAAAAAAATGAAGACAAAGCGAAAGATAAAAGAAGAAACAATAAAAGAAAGGAAGAAAGAATAAGCAAAATGCGAAAACAATCAAAACAATACAAGGTAAAAAGGGAAAAGCAGGAAAAAAAAAGGAAAAGAGGAAACATCCAACAAAAAAGAAGAAAAGAAGAAAAAAAAAAATGGAAAAGAAAAAAACAGGTCCTTCTACATTATAACCTCCTCACTGATTCCTGTTGAGCCTTTCCTGTACTCTGGTTGCATGTGCTTTTCCGCTTTACAATGTTTGAAAAGCAAGTGAGCCATTTGAGTGCCGGCTCTCTTAAATTTGAGCCGAAGAAGCCGGTTCTCTAAAAAGAGACGGACTTCCTTACACTACACACCTCGAACTCGTTTGACTTGATTGATTTGCCGTTTCGCGATAGTTAAAAAAATGTTTTCAAAGAATTGGACTAGAGTTTACTCGAAAAGAAGGTTTTTCCAGCTTGGCACATGAAATGGCTTCTCTGTTGTTGTTTTTTTGCTTTAATCCCTAAATTACCAAGTATTGTGTAACATTATGCACGGAATGAATTTTTAAAAATGGGGAAAAAATTCAAAATAAAAGTTTTAATAACAAAAAAAGGGATAAAAGAAAAAAAAAAAGAACATACTTTACGTTGTTATACAAACAAATTAATGCAGTACTGAAAAACACAGGATCTGTAGTTAAAACATTTAAATATCTACAAGAAAAAAAACAACAACAATATTTTTAACCTTTTTTATGCTTTACAAAATTAAAGTCAACAACACAGAATAAAAGAAAATCATATTGACCAATCATAAGAGAAAGAAGGCGTCTGCGGGCTAACCAGCTGTTGATTAGTGGGAAGCGGTCTCCCTTTGTCCACTTTCAAGAGCCTGCTCATTGAGACGATTTGTTTGCAAATGACACGAGTTGGGGTTCTGTCAAATACAGGGCTCTAATTTTTCGCCAATCAGCCATCATTTGCCTTTTCTTTTGGCACATTCGTAAATACTATATTAGTAATCGCTATCTAACAATATGTGAGACCTACGTAATTGAGTGCCTGAAGTGAATGAATGAATGTTGAATGGATGCTTCTAACAAGGAACACCCCCAGGCATGTTTTTTGCATTATTCATTTTTTTCATGTTGTTTCATTTATGTTAATATTTTATGTTAATCTTGTCCAATTTATTTTGCACTTTAATTATTTAGCACTTTTCTGTTAGTTTTGCAAAACAATTTTTTGTGATCAGCCACAGGGGGCAGCTAAGAGGTCCTGAAAGTGATTTGGTTGGCCCATTAGAAGGGTGAAAGAGAGCCCAATGAGGAATGGAAGACAGACGAATAAGAGGCGAACGGGAGCGCGCACCAAAACAAAATGACAAATGTTAAGAAAGTTGATGCGGACGAAAAGGATTAAAACACCTTTAACCAACGACACCGAACATATCATTGTCCCCCTTGAAGTGTTCAACATATATGCTAGTCGCTATTTTGAATGATGACATGTTCAGAAAAGACGTGACGTAAACTGTCACGGACCAGGAACGGAGATGGGATCCAATTGCGTTCGTTTTGCTCAGTTTTATTTAGAAGGAGAAAAGGACTTGCATCCACGATCCGATGATCGTCGGTCACGGGTAGCAGATAGCTGGAACGCGGAAGTGGCACTTCCGTGTCGAGCGAAGGTAGTTGTTGACACTAAGAAAAAACAGGTTGATGGCCGGGGCGGAGGAGCAAAAACATAAACGGGTTCAGAAAAAGGTCGGAAACAGGAATCAGACGGAGAACAGGGCAGGATAGAGTCAGGAGTCACAAAAGTTTGCCTAGCGTGTAGCGTAGGATCACAAGCGATCCGACAAATGTTGTCAGGAAGGCGAGGATTTAAAAAAGAGGAAGCAGCCAATCAGCGTCCGCGACTGTTGGCGCCAGACGGACCAGACTCAGGTGCACCGCATCAGTAATCATGACAGTAAACAACTCGGAGGAAAGTGGAAAATATATATATATATATATATATATATATATATATATATATATATATATATATATATATATATATATATATATATATATATTCTTAGCCTTGATCCCTGGTGGTTGTTTGGGTCAATGGTCAAATCTGAATAAAAGAAAAAAGGTCTCTGACAAAAAAAAAAGTGCCTTTGCATACAATTAAAAACGTAATTTCCTGAAGGGGATTTTGGTAACAGGTTCGATGTAGCCTAATGTAGCGGAGTAAGAATACACTTTTTTCTTCATACATCTACACAAGTAAAAGTAATAAGTACATTTTTTTAAATTCTACAAGTAAAATGTCCCAAAATATACTCAAGTAAATGCAACTCGTTGATACCCACCTATGTTCAAGGTTGTATTTGATGATGCGGGTAGTGTCATTGTAGCCTTGCCTCTTCCAATTCAAAAGTGAGTACTGTTGCTGTATTATGCTGCTGAGTCAGGAAACCTGACTCGTGTGAGAAAAGGACAATAGTTTGTGGAAGGACATGACCCTCGATAACGTTTTGTATGACTTGTTGTCAATTGACAAGGTGAGTAACAAGAGTTTTATAAAAAAAATAAAAGAAAATTCAAAAGTCTTATATTTTCTATTTACTAATCCTTTATTAAACATCACTGTGTTTTGGGGTTTATTCATCCCTACCGCTCAAGCTTGAGCTGTGCTCCACTTCCTAAGACATTGTGACATTAGAATGCCAGTAAATGACTGATTGTCTAAACAAAAAATAGAAGCGGAGGCTGAATTATTCATCACTGATGGTGAAGTGCCGTGCGTGGAGACAGCGGCTTAGGGAGGCGTTGTTTGCAATTCCTTCTTCCATTTGCAGTTATTTGGAGTAGCGAGCGAATGGAGATCCTTCATTCATTTTGTCCTGGGAAGAATAAGAAAGAACAACAACAAAGTAGAATTTTAGTAAATGGATGGATAGTTATATTGATATTGGACTGATACCAGGTGAAATATCATATTATCACTACAGATTCTGGTAACAGTCGACAGGCTTGTGTCTGTACCAACAGTAACTAAAGGCATGTCTGAAGCATGGGCGTAACCAGCCTGTTTTGGGGGGTGTTTAAACACCCCATATCGGCTCGCTACAGTTTAACTGTACGGGTCAGGTGTATCGACATTTCGTTCTGTGTGCATGGTTACAAAGAATGACAATAAAAGGAAATTCTATTCTATATCGCATTCATATCCAATTCTATATTCTATTCAACTGAAGCACTTCCAAAAATTTAAAAAAAAAAACTTTAATTAAGGACAGGATAGCCTAAAATATAATGAAAAAGGCTAGATTAAAAAAAAAGAAAAAAAAAAAGAAGGTAAAACAAAACGAAAATGTGACTCATGGACCACCCTTCCAGTATAAAAGTGATTTTTAGTCATGTTAGTTTTCTGCCGGTGAAAACCTACGGCCATTGTTCATTAGCCCTATTGTACCTGGAATATTCTGTTATAAAAACTTCGAAGGAGCTGCTCATCTCCAGCTTTTATATTCTTTTTATACTTGAAAATGTTACACTTATAATTATTAACCTGGTAACAACATATTAATAATATAGTAATAACATGAAAATCAAACTGGGTGCCTCTTGACGCTAATATAGAACAAAAAGTAGCTCTCAGCTTTAAAATGGATGGAGACCCCTGTTCAAAATCGTCCCTCAAAGGTTTTCCGAAAGAGTTATCTAAATATAGATTTTGTTAACCTCTCCATGGTAAATGTAGCTTTCATGAAAATTGGGAAAATAACAGCGTTATTTCATCTTTCTAAGTGAAAAAACAAACAAACTTGGGAGATGCAGGTCACGATGCGGAGATTATAATTCATGCGTTTGTTACCTCCGGTCTCAATTACTGTAATGTACTGCTCCCTGGTCTTCTAAGTCCAAAATCAAGAGCCTGCAGCTAGTACAAAACGATACAGCGAGGCTTTTAGCTAAGACAAGAAAGTCTGATCACATGACCCCGATTTTAGCTAACCTGCATTGGCTCCCTGTTAGCTTACGGTGTGGTTTTAAGGTTCTGTCGGTAGTATACAAAATCATGCATGGACTTGGTCCCCTTTTATCTTTCGGATTTAATTTCCCCCTATGATCCGGTCCGGAGCATTCGCTCTGAAAATGCTGGTCTACTAGTGAACCCAAGTGCCAAGAATCGAACCACAGGTTCGAAAGCATTCTCCATTCAAATGCTCTGCCCTCTGAGATTTGATCTGCAGTGGAACTGTTTAACTCTAGGCTTAAAACACACTTATTCTTTAGCTTATGAATAACCTTTCTTTCCTGTTGGCAATATCTGTGTATTATTTGTTATTGTAACATCCGTTGCAGCCTGGTCATCCTGGAAGGGGGATAACCTCATGTGCGGTCCCTTCTCAAGGTTTCTTCATTTTTCTCATGTCGAGGTTTTTGAGTTTTTCCTTGCCTTCATGTAGGTTTTAGATCAGGAGATGGTGTCATAATAGTCTGTAGTTTGAAATAGTCTGTGCAGCCCTTTGAGACTCCTTGTGATTAAGGGCAACACACACACAAATAAATAAACATGGCTATTTTAATGTCTCTATCATTATAAGATCAGGAAGTGATAATGATGACGCTTGTAATAAATATATGTAACCCCAGTTAAAAATCCAGTTAGAAATTAATTAATCAATATACAATTTGACATATACATCTAAATTATCAAATGAAATGAATTATTAAGTTAGCGAACATGATTTGTTCTTCCCTGTTTCAAAAAGATTTCTAAGAAAAGACATCAAAGACATCATAGACATCATAGCGAGTTCTGGTAGTCTTTCGTCAGTGATCACTGAGACCATGTATGCGTGAATAGATGACAGACCGAAACTGCAGTTGTGATTGCAATCGTTCTCATGACATTGCTTGAGATTTGTTTGCATTTCTCTTTGATGTATTAAAAGGTTGAGATTTTGCTTTGATGCACTAAGAAAACATTACATTTCCGGCTTTAGTTTAAATTATTTTTTACTCTGTTTTTTTCTAATAATTTTACTGTGTACCAAATCTAAAACTATTGCGGTAGTATTTTTTCCCTCTGCCAAACATCACCGATGCTTCACTTAGGGCCCGGTCACACAGCCGTTTGCGTCTGAATCACGGCCAGAAATTTCTGCCTGTGAAGCAGACGCTGTTGGACGCTTTGAGATCGCCATACAGACGAGATACAGCAGTGCTTTACACGCGGTCGGAAATTCACACGCAGTTGGCAGCGCGAAAAAGTTTTGCGCTGCTCAAAACCAAGCCTTTCACGGGCGTATCGAGGCTGAATCGCGGCCAGAAATTTCTGCCCGTGAAGCAGACGATGTTGGACGATTTGAGATCGCCATATAGACGAGATACAGCAGTGCTTTACACGCGGTCGGAAATTCACTCGCGGTTGGCCGCGCGAAAAAGTTTTGCGCTGCTCAAAACTTTAGACCACGTGTTAACTGCGGGCGGCACACGAGGTAATGACGCAGAAATGACGCGGAACGACGTGCTCTGGCCGCAGCCAGGGCGTGGTTACACATGGGTAGGACGCGAAATTTCAGCGGGTAATCGTGGGTGGAGCACGGTCATAGCATGTTCTGCGCCTGTATCGCGGTGTTATTACATGAAATTAGCGTGTTACGCGTGTGATGGTCAAACGCCTTTCTCCGCGTATATACAGCGCGATTTGCCGAGCACACGTCAGTTGTGCTCGAGACGTCAAGGGGTGAACATGGATCCCCGTCACCGTAGTGACCTCGTCTTAATCCATTTTTATTTCTTGACATTTCTTTTCATTTCATAACAAGATAATAAAATAAAAATGAAAAACTATTACAATAATAACATATTGGCTTCTTCGGTGCCATAGCTTGAAATCTTGATCTTCACGGGACTGTGTCTTGAGCGGTTATGATTTCTACAGCCCGGTGTTATGCCGAGAAATGCATCCCTGCCGAGATTTGCATCCCCTCGCTACTACAACCACTTTTACCTCGTTTTATCTCACTTTTAGGGAATGTAATGGCGAACATAAAACCAAATCCACTTCGTCTTGCATTTGTTGGGAATGTAATACAACATAAACCATTCCGTCTTTGTTTTTGTTGTGAACGTAATCGAACGGTAATGCACACCGTATATAAATCACTTTTGAGAACTGTTATGCACTCTACCGTAAAGCTTATTATGCAGAAATAAGCTTTATGGTAGAGTGCATAACAGTTTCAATACGAGCGATTTGAATAGAAAAAGGCAAAATAAACATGTTATCTGCTCAAAAGTGATTTGTATACGGCGTGCATTACCGTTCGATTACGTTCACAACAAATACAAAGACGGAATGGTTTAAGTTGTATTACATTCCCAACAAATGCAAGACGAAGTGGTTTTGGTTATATGTTCGCCATTAAATTCCCTAAAAGTGATATAAAAGTGAGATAAAACGAGGTAAAAGTGGTTGTAGTAGCGAGGGAATGCAAATCTCGGCAAGGATGCATTTCTCGGCATAACGCCGGCTCGGCAGCTTTTATACCCGTGGTCCACACGAGAAAATGACGCGGAAATGACGCGATGAGGAAGCGGAACAGTCGCCGGCGTCTGTTTTGCGGGCATACCACCGATGAACAGCGGGTTGGCCAATTTTGCGCATTTTCCATCGTGGGCAACCACGGGCAAAAAGAACCCGCAAAATTTTACCCGCGATACAGACGCAAACGGCTGTGTGACCAGGCCCTTAGGCCAGGCATGTCCAAAGTGGGGCCAGTTACAGCCCGTGGTAAAAATTTTATTGACCCGTGCACTAAAAATTTGTCATTTGTGGCCGACCAGTCATGTTGACCACAGTATAAAATATTTTTTTACCCAAAAAGAAGTCCCCGTTTCACCAGAGGATGACAGTAGCCCTTTGGCCACTATGCCCTTGGCTTTCTGTGAGAATTCTAGCCCACCCCATTTCTTACATGGCGACTGTGAATAAAAAAAAGAAAGTTGACAGTGAGGGCCATCGCTTCCAGGACAAGGGAAAGTTAAAATAAAAAAAAACTGTCTGGTTAATTTGCCAAGAGACTGTTTTCAAAGAACATGATTTGAAAAGGCACTGCCGGACCAAACATGACAAGCTAACTGGAAAAGAAGTGTGAACACAGCAGCGCTTTTTCATGAGACCCTGCGAGTCAAATGAAAATCCTACAAAGGCGAGCTATGATGTCGCGACGGTGATTGCCAAGCACTGCAAACTTTTCAGGCAGGGTAATTTTATGAAAGACTGTTCAAAGAATGCCAGGCCCTCACACATTTTCAGCTTACCAAATCTGGCTCGCTTTATGAAAAGTTTGGACATCCCTGCATTAGCCATTTTAAATTGCAATATGTTCAGGCGCTACGAAAACACCAAAGGTAATTTCTAACTCATCGACGTTCGGGCAACCTTTAGATTCCGACACTACTCACCGTAAGGTATTTGGCTGTCATTTATTAAGCCTAGCTCTTATCAGCTAATCATCACCCTCTCACTCTGCAGAGTCAGTGTTTGTACCCATATGCCAGGGTTGGGCAAATGTTTTTAATGGAATGTCACGGTGGTGTTTAAATATGTGGTAAAAGGCCCAGGCAAGGAGTAAAAAAAACATTGATTTAATCTTTTTTGTATCCGTAGATAAAGTCTCAAATCCGATACATCGGCAAAACATGAGGAAAACAGGTAACGGAAATCTATCCAATTTTTTCATATGGTCATTGCTATTATCAAAACACAGATCTCCATTTCTCCATTTTATGGCCTTTTATGGCTATGCATACCTGCCAACATTACAACTTTATGCGTAAAACGCTTCCTGCTTTTTCAAATTTAAACAACAAAGAAATATCTTGACCTGAGATATTTTTTTAGTCTAGAGCTGCTTTATTATGAACGAGACTAAGTCTTTGTGCTTAAATAAACCACTCTAACAAACGCATTAGATTTCTGTTTGAGTAAAAGTTAGCCACTTCCAGTTTTAAACAAGCACACGTCTTGTTTTGTTTTTTTTCTATTCATTTTCTATCTGTCAATAGATAGCCCACTTTATCACATTTGTTTTAAAATAGTCAGATTTAAAGCAAAGTAATATACTGCAGTGGAACCTCGGTTTTCGAACGCCTCTCAGTTCGAACAAATCGGTTCTCGACCCAAAATTTTGAGAAATTCTTGCTTCGCTTTTCGTTCAAAAAGTCAGAGTTCGAACGCCGGTACGCTAGGGTGCGATGCTGAGCGGCGTACGGGTGTAGATCGTGTAGATTGCCCCCACCCCTCGTGAAGAACTGTTATGACGTGCGCACTTGCTTCTTTTCGCTTTCGCTTTTAATATCGGTGAACGGAGTGTTTTAGCCCCTTATTATGCCTCTGAAGAAGGTCGGTGCAAGCAGCAAAGTTGCTACAGGTGAAAAAAGAAGAGTAGTGCGTACAACTATTGCATTTAAGAAAGAAATAATAGGAAAATATGAAGAAGGTGTGCGAGTTTCCCTTCTTTCGAGGGAATAGAGCATGGCTTCTGCAGACCACCACAAAGGTAAGAAATCCTATTCATAATTATTTTCTTTATCCTTTAACCGCTCACCACTTTTTGTGGAGACCCGGGTGCTAAATGACGTGTAAACGACCTGATTTTTTTATTTTTACACGTTCATGTTAGCGTAATCTTTCGTACGGAAGATTACGCTAACGCGAACGTACGATTAGCCTGGGTTAGCTTCATGTTTACGTTCATGGTAAAGATTCAGCGTGTTGGAACAGATTAAAACAATTTTACATTACTTTTAATGGGAAAAACGATTTCGATGATTGAACAAATCGGTTTTCGAACAGGGTTCTGGAACGGATTATGGTCGAGAACCGAGGTTCCACTGTATATGAAATTTTTAAGCACTGAATTTAAATGTGATTGTGCCGACTGTGTTGTCTGAACGCAGATTTGAGAAGTAAATGAAATGTTTTTGGGATAGTGTGTTTGAAGAGTATGTTAGGAGTGACAAGATTGGATAGATTGAGAAATGAAATTGTGAGAGACAGAACTGGAGTAGTAGTGGAACTAAGCAAGCGTGTGGATAAGAGAGTACTCGGTTGGTTTGGACACATGGAGAGGATGGATGAGGAGCGAATGTTGAAGAGGATCTACAGTGCTGAAGTAAATGGAAAGAGACCAAGAGGAAGGGCGCGATTGACGTGGATGGATGCTGTTATGAGTGCACTGCAAGAATGAGGTCTAAATACAGTGAAAGCTAAAGCTCTTGTTTGTGATAGGAATGAGTGAAGAGGTGTTGTAAATGAATAGTGGGATGTTTAGACGTGTTCTAAGGGATGGGCAGGGCACCCGTATGATATGGTTTTTGTATGTGTTTGTCTTACTGTCAACCCCCTCGAGAGATATGACCAGAATAGATAGATAGATAGATAGATAGATAGATAGATAGATAGATAGATAGATAGATAGATAGATAGATAGATAGATAGATAGATAGATAGATAGATAGATAGATAGATAGATAGATAGATAGATAGATAGATAGATAGATAGATAGATAGATAGATAGATAGATAGATAGATAGATAGATAGATAGAAAATGCAATATGGCTAGCTCAAAAGTGGGTTTATTTTTGCATGAATTTTGATAAATATCCTGATGAAAAATAAATTCATAATAGAAAAAAATGTGAAATACAGGAAAATGTAGCCAGCTATTTGAAAAATGACCTGTCTGCGTCCGCAATTTGACACATTTTTATTTATTATTTTTTATGTATTATATTACATTTTTACCCTTTAATTTACATTATTTTTTCACATTTTCGTTTGCTGGGACGGTTGTAAAAATTGTCAGGACGTATGTGGCCCTCAGGCTGTAGTTAATCCACCCCTGCTGGCCACTTTAAACAGCACTCTTCCACAATGCAAATTTACAGGATGCAAATCAACTTTGAATAAACGTTGCTGGAATTTCTTACACAAAAGGAAACTTCTCTGGGACATTCACACAATAACCAGCTCGGTAGCCTAGATGGTAGGGCGCCCGCTTTGAGACTGGGAGGTCGCTGGTTCGAGCCTCGGCCGAGTCATACCTAAGACTTACAACATTGGTACTCATTGCCTCCCTGCTTGGCGCTCAGCATTAAGGGGTGGAATGGGGGGTTAATATTGATGTCATCAACCCTCCAAAACAAGAAGTGTCGAAGTCATTTGAGCTCGGGGGCCACATGGTAGAAAAAAAACACTCACGGGGGACGACGACAAGTAGATTGATGAGAGAAAGAGAACGAGAGAAAGTGAGAGGAAGAGTGAGAACAAAGAAATCCACAACAGAGAAAGTGAGAGAAAGAGAGAAAAAAAGAGAGTGCGAAAGATAGAGAGAGAGAGAGAGAGAAGACAGAACACAACAGAGACATAAAGCAAGAGAGCGAAACGAGAGAGAGAGAGAGAAAAGAAGTCAAATAGTGAGAAAAAAAGACCGATTGATAGGCAGAAAGGTTGCGAAAGAGAGTCAGAAAGACAGAAGAGAAAGAGAAGACTGAGAAAGAGAAAAAAAGAGAGTCCAAAAAAAAGAGAGAGAAAGACAGAATATAAAACAGAGAGACATAAAGAAAGAGAGCAAAATGAGCGAGTGAGAAAAAGAAAGAAAGCGTAAGAGAGACAGAGTGAAAAAAGAGGAGTTGAAGCTATAGAGAAGGAGTGAAAAGAAAGAGAAAGAAAGAAAGAAGAAATTTAGTGAAAGAAAAAAGAAAGCCAAAATGAGGTTGAAAAAAAGGTTGAACGAGAGAGTCAGAAAGACAGAAGAGAGAGAACAATACAGAGAATAGAATAAAGTAAGAAAGACAAACTGAGGGACACAGAAAAAAATAAGAGGAATAAATAAAGATAGAGAGAAACAAGAGAGAGAGAGACAGAGAGAGATAGTGAGAGAGTGTGAGTAAAAGAGAGAAAGAAAGAGAGAAAAATGAGAAACAATTAAAGAGAGAACAAAATTGAGAAAAAGATATGGAGCAATAGAGAAAAGAGAGAAAAGAAAGAGAGAAAGAGAAAGAAGGAGAATAAAAATAGTAAGAGAGAAAAGAAATATAAAACGAGAGACAGAAAGGTTGAAAACAAGAGTCAGAAAGACAGAGAGCCATCGAGAGAGAGAGAAGAGAATAAAGAAAGACAGCATGAGAGACGCAGAAAAAGAGAGAGACATAGAGAAATATAGAGAGAAACAAGAGAGAGAGGGTGAAAGAGAGAAAACAACAAAAGAAAGTGAAAAAGTGAAAGAGAAAATGAGTGATGGATAGAGATAGAGAGGGGGTAAGATATGGAGCATAGAGAAAATAGAGAGAAGAAAGAGATTGAGAAAGAGAAAGAAAGAGAGAAAAAAAAAACGAATGAGAGACAAAAAGGTTGAAGAATCGCTTAAAGTAAAGTATGATGGTTAAGATCGACTACGATAATCAATTCATCGATTCGTTTCAGTAGTCTATTTAGTGCAAATATGAGTGCATGATTGCAGTTTTCCTTTAGTCCGGCAGAGGGGACCCTGACACCGTATTTTGAATTCAACTCAACGTGCTGTTTAAAAACATTCATGTACAATAAGATCCAGACATTGCAGTTCTGAGTGGCTGAAGACATACATCAGACCAGTGTTCCCTCTAAGCTGCGCGCGTGCGCAATTGCGCACTGCTCGCACATTTTCAAAATCTAGCCAGCGCACAAAAATAAGGGCTCAAAATTACTTATTAAGAAGCGACTTAACTCATAGTTACAGAGCATGAAAGTAAAAATACACGGGTTCCCCCGACGTTGTGTCCTAAATGCGGTATTTTGAAGTCGAACGAAGTTGAGTAAAGTTAGTAGAGTATGTCGAGAACCGGCTTCTTCGGCTCGGCTCACTAAAAGGGAACCGGCTCTTTCGGGTCCTAAACGGCTCTTCAGAATTTTTTTGCTTCTTTAATCCCAACATGACCAAATATTAAGTAAAATTATGCACAAATTGACTTAAAGGAAGGGGGGAATAGAACAAAAGAGAAAAAAATACCAAAATGAAAAAGTAGTGAACAGCTGAGAAAAAAAGAAACAAAAGGAAGAGAAAAAAAGTAGGAAAAATTTAGAAAAAGGGCATTCTTTTCCCACTCTCTCACGACTTTTTATCTTTTGTTTCTCACGCTCTCTCCCTCTCTCTCTTTTTCTTTCTTTGTCCCGCCCTCTCTCTTTTTCCCTTCCTCTTTCTCTTGTTTCTTTATCTCTTTTTCTTTCTCTTTAATCTACTAGTCTGGCCCCCTGACAGAACGTTTGTCCTATCATGTGGCCCCCGAGTTAAAATGAGTTTGACACCCCTGGTCTACAACATTCAAATACCTGGCTATATTTTTCTGTACATTTTTTAAGGATTTTATTTATCAACTTACCATGGGTACGTTTTCAAGCCTTTCGAAGTCGTATCGCGGTGACTGGATACATTTGATGGTGGCCACGACGAGTATGAGAGCAAGGAAGATGCAGAAGATGGTTAAGATGGCGACGAGGCCCGGGTTTGTCATCAAGTCGTCTCGACCATCGTCTTGAGGTGGAGCTAAGAGATTTAAAAAAGAATCGTTTGGACAATCTATGGCTGTGTGGTCATCAATGTTCCCTCTAATTGTCCACGGGTCTGAGCGTTCACACAAAGTCAGTGAGCAACGCTTGAAACAACAGTGAGCAACAGCAATCCCAAGTGTGGCAACTAAATCATTATCAAACATGTCCAAAACTTGACATCAAGTTACATTTTGCTGATTTTCCGGCAATGCAAAATTATTTTTCTCTTTTGAATGAATCGACTCATGTACGGTTGTACGGCCTACAAACCGTCGTTTGTCTTTACAATCCTTTCACAAGATATTCATTTCTTTTTTTTCCTGATATATTTTGTCGCATAATACTAACATTTTGGGGGGCTTATTTAGTCGGTTGCAAGATACACAACTGTACTTAATCACATTTTTTTAGTGGAAGTACAATGTTGGCAACAAGATTGACTTGATATCATTGGAAATTATTTGAATGCAACACAAACTTTTTCTTCTTTTTCTGTGTTTTTTTCTACTTTTTTAGAAATTCCTTTAAAAAATGTCATTGTGTTTATTTTTTCCTAGCAGTTACTTTTTTCTTTTTCTATTTAATTTTTTTCTATGTTTCTTTCTTTTCTTGTTTTTCTGGCTTTTTTTTAAATTTTTCCTTCTTTTTTTTCTCTTCCTTTTGTTTTTTTTTCTCAGCTTTTCACTACTTTTTCATTTTGGTAGTTTTTCTTTTTTTTGTTCTATTCCCCCCTTCCTTTAAGTCATTTTGTGCATAATTTTACATAATATTTGGTCATGTTGGGATTAAAGAAGCAAAAACAACCCAAAGAGCCGTTTAGGACCCGAAAGAGCCAGTTCCTTTTAGTGAGCCGAGCCGAAGAAGCCGGTTCTCGAAAAACTCTACTGACTTTACTCAACTTCGTTCTACTTCGACCTTGACTTCAAAATACCGCATTTAGAACACAGTGTCAGGGGAACCTGCTATTTTCACCTTCATGCACTGTAACTTTGACTTAATTTGCTTCTTAATTAGCAATTTTGAGCCCTCATTTTTAGATTGCGATGGCGCACGCGCGCAGCTCAGAAGAAACATTGGTGGTCATTGATGTTCCCTCTAAGCTTCAACGTGTCTCAGCGATCACAAAAAGGCTGTAACCGTCACTTAGAACAACAGAGACTAACATCAAATTATTAGCCGACATGTCCAAAGACCTGAAATCAAATCAAGTTACATGATTTATGCTGGCTTTCCGGCATCACAAGTTAGTTTTTCAAAGGTTGAATGAATTGGCAATGTGATAATGCAAAGGTTGCACGGCTCACACCTCAGTTGTTTCTTCAACAACTAATACATGAAATTTCTTTCTTTTTTTTAAATATCTTTTGTTATGTAATACTTTTAGCATTTTGTGGACTCATTTATTCGGTTGCACAACACAGAGCTGTATTTAATCACACTTTTTAGTGGAAAGACCATATTGGCAAAAAAGATTGACTGTTACATTCAAGAGCATTCAAAGAGATCCCCCCAAAACTTGTTTTTTTCCTTCTTCCTTTTTTTCCAGTTTCCAAGCTTTTTGTTTAATTTTTTACAGCTTTTTATTTCATTTTATTGCCTTTTTTCTTCCTTGGTTGGATGGTTTCCTATTTTCTTTTATTTGTTACTTCCTTCTCTTTTCGTCCCTAGCTTTTTACTTCTTTTTGTCATGATGACTGATTAATTTCACCTGTGCCCGCTCGTTTGGCGCCAACTTTCACTCGCCTGTTGTCAGTCCGTCAGCAAACCTCTGTTTTGACAAGGCAAGCATTTTTTGACTCTGACTACCGTCGGTCTCGTTTTCCACTCGTCCGTTCCTGATTTCCCTGTTTGTCTCCTGCTACGACTCATTTTCTGACCCCGACCACATTCTGATCTCCCGTCCAGGCAAACGACCTGTTATTCCATCTAACTATGCTACGATCTCTCGCGCGGGAAGGTCCACCTCAGCATTCGGAACATGCTCCGATCCCGTGAGCGACTTGCTTCCCGGATCGCTGGCGCTGCCTTTTCCTCTATATTTCAATAAACTTGTGAGAAACGCTACGCGATTGGGTCTACCATTTGTTCTGGTTCTGATACTTTTAACTTGCTTTTTCCGTTTTCTTCTTTTTTTCCTGCCTTTTTCTTTGTTCCCTGGATTTTCTTTTTTCCTTTTGTTTTTTTCTTTTTTGTTTTTTGTATTATTTCTTTTTCTCCTTTTTTTAGCTGTATTTTCCCTCCTTTTTAGGTCATTTTGTGCATAACGTTACTTAACATTTGGTAATATAAGGATGAAACAACGTTGCTACGCGACCTTTCTTGTCGTAAGACAGGTCACATAGCTACGCAGTCTAACCCTGCGGGCGATAATTAAAGTAAACCGCACGTGTCTCTCTACATTTCAATGCCTTAGTGATGAAAAAACAATACAATAATCACGTTTTGAAATGAAATGAAATGAAATGAAATGAAATGATCTGCATTTATATAGCGCTTTTCAAGTCAATGACTTCCCAAAGCGCTTCACAGTGTGCTTCACATTTCCCAATAGCGGCCTTGTATTGCAGCCATGTAAGGCGCTAACCTGCTTATTGGGGGTAGTAGGGGTTCAGTGTCTTACCCAAGGACACTTCGACGTGTAACACGGACGAGCCGGGATTCGAACTGGGATCCCTTGATCCCAAGACGAGCGCTCTACCTCCTGAGCTACTGCCGCCCCCGGCAATTTTACTTTTGAGAGCCCTGATTTTTGTGCGCAGGATAGATTCTCTTGTGCGCAGAGAAGGCCTGGCCAGTGTGCAGCTTCGAGGGAACATTGGTCACCGTATTTCAGACCTGTATTAGTGGATTTCTCCAGAGGCGTGACAACAGTCGAAGCCGTCAAGATGGTAGACAGAAGAGGTGCCGTCTGCTCTTTAGTTGCAGTGTGGTGATTCGGCATCCTGGTGGATTTTTGTGAAGGCCGCGTTGAGGGTGGAGATGTTCTAGGAAGAAGCGTTCCTTGCTGTGTGGCACTGCCGATCCAACTTTCATTTTGTAGTTTTCTTATGAGTGTAGTTGACCCTGAAGTCTGCTTCGCTGTTGAGGAAAAGCTGGTGCCTGTCAATAAAAACAGTTTCCCCAGAGGTCAATTATTTACATAATGTGTACTTGAGTAGCTTTTACAAATAAAGAGCCTTGCAAAAGTATTGGACCCCCATTTTTTAACATATTACCATATTTCTGGCCCATGAGTTCTCTTTGGCCAGCCAGTTGATATTTATAACCCATCCATCCATTATCTGCACCGTTTATCCTCAGTAGGGTTGCGGGGGTGCTGGAGCCCATCCCAGCTATCCTCGGGCAGTGGGCAGGGGACACCCTGAACTGGTTGCCAGCCGGTCGCAGGGCACACAGAGACGGACAACTCACTCACTCATTCACACCTAGGGACAATTTAGACCGGCCAATTAACCTAACATGCATGTTTTTGGAATGTGGGAGTGCCCGGAGGAAACCCACGCAAGCACGGGGAGAACATGTAAGCTCCACACAGGCGGACCTCAGAACTGTGCCGCACACGCAATCTAACATGATTTAACTTTGCAAATTGAATTGAATGTGTTTTGAGTGACCGGTGAAATTATAGCCAAAATTCCCACATCAGTTTGTCTTTATTACGATTTTAAAAAAATCTATGTATATATATCTGATTGCTGATTTAGATTTTAGTGTATATGTAAGGATTCTATACTTTTGTCTTTTCATTCATATAAAATATAATACAGAACCTTACAAAACACTTTTAAGCCTTCTCAATTGGGAATAAAATAATGATAAAAGTAGTAATAATAATACTAATAATAATTCATTACATATACTAGTACATTTTAGTAAACACGTATGTGGTAAGTAAAATAAATCTTCCACTTTTACAAAAGTGGTATTGATCATCCAAGAAATTGGCAGAACATTTTTGGTGTAATGACTCAAACTTTAATAGATTTAATATTTTCCCAATAAATTATGAATGTTCATATGGTGACATATTATTTAGCACCTCCTAGTGGTGATAAAAATGTAATTTTGTCTATAATATATATATATATATATATATATATATATATATATATATATATATATATATATATATATCATCTCATCTCATCAGCTTCACCGCTTATCCTCAGTAGGGTCGCGGGGGTGCTGGAGCCCATCCCAGCAATATATATATATATATATATATATATATATATATATATATATATATATTAGAACAATAAGCAAAACTACATGAACATCATATGAACGTGTATTTTTTTAAAGGACTCATAGGTCAGGAAATTTGTTTTTATTTGCTGACATGATCCTCCACCATCTTGCTGCTAAGGGTACCCCAACAGATCAAAAACCTTGTGCAATGTTGGACAAAAATTTGAGAAGACAAATGATGCGGTTCGATTACTTTAAGTTTCTGTAGTTTGTATTCTTCCTTGTGCTTTGTGGCACTTAGTTTCGGTTGCACTACACCTGGCGTGCTCATTAAGTAGATCACGATCTACTAGTGGATCTCAGAGGTAGTACTGATAGATCACGGGAAAGTGTATTCAGTGCATTGTATTTGTTTTGATACGCTGCCATCTAGAGGTCAAATGTAACATGTGAGCATGAACGTCAATGTTTCTCATGCTACAGTGACAAATCGGTGAACTCCAAATTTTGCCGATGAATTATTACAATTATAAATGTTTTTATAGATAGTATTGTTGTTTTACTTATGAATTAATAAGTATTTAATGATTAAGGGTTCAAATGAAATAATTATGCTCTGGGTATTCGAGGCAACCAACTCGTGTCATTCGCGAACAAAATGGCTCTAAGAGCCGGGTCTTGGAAGTGAATCCACCAATCAACAGCTGCTTCCTTCCAAGACGCCTTGTTTCTCTTGTTAACATTTTTTGGGGGATTCCGTGTTGTTGTCTTTAAATTTGTTGACCATTAAAAGATATTTTTTGTTTTTTTGTAGTTTTGTAATTTCTAAGCATTATTTCCTTTGTTTTTCAGTGTTAATTTGTTCTTATAAAAATTTAAAGTTTTTTTTCTATCCATCTTTTTTCCCTGTTTTGTCTCCCCGTCCCCTTTTTTGAAGCCCCAATTTGTAATAATTAAACACTAGATGGCACTGTTGCCCAGGAAAACCAGCAGACAACGAAATACAAATTCCTCGGTCTGGTTTTTTTTGGATAAAAAATAATATTGGCATCATCTATCTATCTACCCTGGTCAAAACCCTCGAGAGGGGTTACAGACAGAAAGACAAACACACACAGAAACAAATAAAATTAAAAAACGGAAAAAGTAGCGGAAAACACAGACACATTTTTTGGAACATGGCCAACCCAAATGCCCAAACACCCAAACAAGTTAGGCACCTCAGCACCTAAGTTGGTCATGCTTTCGTCCCTCCAGATGAAACGGGACACCAGAAAGCGGCCATGTCACTCGGGTCAGGGTGACACAACACATTCTTTTGTTCAACAGCAGGGCCCAACAGCTTTCACCAGTTTACCCCTGCCGCATCATACAGGTGCCCTGCCCATTTCTTAGAACGTGTCTAAACATCCCACTATCCTTTTCAACACCTCTACACTCATTCCTATCAACAAAACAACAGCTCTAGCTTCCACTAGATTTTGACCTCTTTCCGGCAGTGCACTCATAACACTATCCATCCACGTCAATTGCAGCCTTCCTCTTGATATCATGTATTTTGCCTAGTTTTCAAATCAAAATTGTTGTTTTTTTAATTACTGAATGAAAGTTTTGTACACCACTAGGGGGCACTAAACATTACACACTGTCCCTTAAAGGCATTTTGTTCATAATGTTACATAATTGTTAGTAATGTAGGGATGAAAGCAACCGGAAGAGCCTTCTGGGACCCAAAAGAGCTGACTCTTTTTAGTGAACCGAGACGAAAAGCCTAAAAATAGTCCGATTTCCCATCTCTACAAGTTTGCTCCGGGCAAAGACCTGACCTCTGTGTTTTGTATTTGCTCAGTAAATGTCTAATTCTTTCATATACAGCAACTCCTTTTTTAAATAACGGAAATAGCTACTTTCCTCTATATCTACTGCAAATTCCAGGCTATAAGCCGCAACTTTTTTCCTAAATGTTCAACCCTGCGGCTTATTTAGTGATGCGGCCAATTTATGTGTTTTTTTTAACAGCCGCCAGCGGCGCTCGAGTACAAAAGGTAAGATTTAGACCGGTGGAATATATGCGAGTGTGTTGCTGACGTGTTTTTGATTATAGAGCGTAGGACGACATCTTTATGACAAAGTCTCCTTTCCCATTTTGGGAAAGACGACTTTGATGACGTCAGTTATAAGGAGGAAGATGGGCACAGTTTACCATGGTTTTTACAAGTACCGTTTTTTAAGGACCCGTTTCCTTGTGTTGCGAGCGTGTTCCTAGTAGCGATTTGCTACCCTTTACAGACACGGTTTGAGATGAACGTTATAATATTATTATTAAAGCTTTGAAAACTCTCTCGGTGTACCGTCTTTCTTTGTAAATATGTGTAACCATGTATAATATGTATTTGCAACTGTATATTTTTGCAATGTATTTACTTTAGAGACTTATTTTGATATGTTTTCCACGGGCGAATCAAAAGGAAGGGGCGAATACAATGGGGGCTGATAGGAAGTGGAGTAAAGGTGAGACGTGTTTGTGGACGCAGCGGACAATAGTGGATATATATTTTTCCCACCCTTACCTTTGGAAATATACATTTTTTTCCCTTGGATTATTTTCAACGGGACCCGGACTCTGCAGGTCTGCGTCATATCTTGAGTACCGGTATCATTTTGCATTCAATTTGCTGGCTGTTGTTTTTGGACTGTGTACTTCATATTCAGTTATTTGCAATCCGGAGATGGAATAGGAGCTTGCTCTGTCCACTCCACGCATTGGCCCGGTATTGCAGTACCTTCGGGAACGGTGCGTTCGCAATGATCGCAGCAAGGCTTTAGGGCTAGGACCTTAGCTTGGCCTTTTGGCTGAGAGTAAGTGTCCCGGCTCCTAGGCTTTGTAGCGTATTATGATCTGACCGATAATGGATAATGAATAACGAATAACGAAGATAGAACAATAACCCTTAAAAACCCCAAACCCCATAATTCCTGAACGTAAAGTCGGGTTTGGGTTAATTTAGTGATTGTGTTATATGGTTTAATGTGCGGCTTGTGTAAGTTATCCTCTTAAAATGTGGTGGGTGCGGCTATAATCAGGTGCGCTCTATAGTCCGGAATTTACAGTAGTTACTTTGACTATAGATTCAGTTACTAACTCAGTTACTTTCGGCAATCTGTAGTGAGCAACTGTAACTCCGGACATTTTCAACATCTTACCTAGTGTTTACTATTCTGTGTACAGTAATGCTAATTGTGATTCACCCTGGTCAATCCTGGAAGGGGGATTACCACATGTGAGGTCCTTTCTCAAGGTTTCTCTTTTCTCCTCACACTGAGGTTTTTGAGTTGTTCCTTGCCCGCATGCTGGTTTTAGATCAGGTAATTGTGTCATTGTAATCCTGTGCAGTCCTTTGAGACATTTTTTGTGATTAAGGGCTATATAAATAAATGCGACTTGACTTAACTAATTACTTTTTTTAATTAATGTGCCCGACACGGATTATAATATTAAAGCAAGCACTCAATTCAACCCACCAAAATATGGAAGTGTGACTTACTCTGACTGGCGGTGACAGTCCACAATGAGACGAGCACCATCGGATGCATCGCGTTTCAATGTTGAAAAAGAAAAAAAGATTGTCAGCTGGAGCTTGAACGGAAACATCCTTATGAGCAGGATGTGTTGTGTGTCTGTTTGGACAATCTCCTCAAAGCTTGCTCAACAATGTTTGCAAAGCAGCCATGCTCACATACTGTTTACTTACAGGGTTCATATGGGAGCTTGAAATCATTGAAAACACTTGAATATTAATGTGTTTTCAACAATTGGAAAGAGCTTGAAAATGTTTGAGATTGTTGTCATGTGTCTCAATATGTCTGCTTAAAATGATGCTGACACTGCTCTCTGGTGGCTTTGCTTTGCCATCGTATTCATTTTTCCCTCGTGATTAACGGCAGCTGGCGTTAGTATGTATGGCATTACGGACAATCAACCAGTGCTGGAAATTACGCCGTTTCAGTAACGGGGTAATCTAACTCATCAAAAGCGGTGCGTATGATGTTCTTTTCAGCAGCACGGTTTTCCACACTCCTCCAGGTTGTTTACGTCGCATCTTTTCGGAACATGTTACCATTCAAAATAACCACGACCATATAGTTGGATAGCCATTACGAATCTAGTACTTACTAATGAGAAAAATGTGAGCCCTGTATTTGACAGCACGCGACTCGTGGTTTTTTAAAATATTTTGGGCTTTATTTCTTTATTTTTGCCCCCCTTTTCATTTTGTACATAATGTTACCTCTTAAATGTAAGGAATAAAGCAACATACCCAAAACAGCCAAAAAGGTTGTCTAAAAATATCTCTATCCCAGCCGTACAAGTAAACGCGATGTTTTGTATTTGCTAGGAAAATGTCAAATTCTTTGACAACAACTTATTTTTCAAGAAACAGTAATAGTTACTTTCTTTGGTAACTAGTTATTTTTACTAGAGTACTTAAGTTACCAACTCAGTTACTTTTTGGAAGAAGTAGTGAGAACTAAAACTAATTACTCTTTTAAAATAACGTGCCTGAAACTGCCTATGATGTGTCATTGCCCCCTGCGGGTTGCGACCAAGAGGGCAAGTGCATGGAAGTATTATGTATAAATTATGGATATTTATTAAGGGTGAAGGATTTTATACATTTGACTATAAAGGATTTTGTACGATCAAATACAAATCACATTTAAATGCAAAAGATATTCACTGGCTGAGCTGTTGGGCGTGGTCAATGCAACCTAGTGAAGAATGATGTTTACAGGAACAGCAGGGAACTGGGACAAAGGGCTGACGGCCCTGGTGACGTAGAAACGTTCGGGGATGATTTGACCATTTCAGACATCGAGGCGAGGGGGCTTTCCTGGCACGCCCATGGGAGGAGCCGGCACACCAGCTTACGGGAAAAAAAACGTGGGCCGGGAAAAGAAATTTTGAAGATCGGAGAAAATCGAGAGCGGAGGCTTGACGGAGCTAATTTGATAGAGTTCACTTAGTTAAATTATTTAAGAAATTAAATCTGCCCCTGTGTGAAAATGTCGGCTTTTCTTGTCCATCTGTTCCCATCAAGAAATGAGCATGCATTGCTAGGTGAATGTAGGTTGTGTTTGGTTAATGGAGTCAGATAACTAATTCGAACAATTTGGTAAACGGTACATTTCAATATTTTAATTCCTAACAGGGGCCATGCAAAAAATTAAGGTAGTGTTTTGAAGTGGTCAACTTTCATGAAATCAACTTCCTGCAACTGAATATGTAAGCCACATATTCCTGTAATTTTTACCCAAAACTTATACAGGAAGAGATTTGTCTCGAAAATATTTAGACATGTATTGTTTATGTACATAGTTGATCTACAAATATATTCACGATTGACTCAAGATCTAAAAATCATAGGTCTTAATAAATGCACACAAAAAATTAAAACTCTTCAAATCCAGTGTGTTTCCATTTTTATGCGTTGACAAATCAATTAAATCAATTAGATACTGAAACACAACAGTAAGTGAACTGAGTGGGGAATTCATATGAATGTTAAAGTCCCTCATAATTTTTATTTTGTCTGCATAGGTCACTAGGTCAGACAACAGTTCCGAGAATTCATCTAAGAAAACCGAGTATGGTCCTGGGCACGATAGATAGTTACTACAAGAATCTCCATTAAAGAGGACCGCATGACAAGAGCCTCAAACGCCTTGTAATTGTTAGCGACACAGGGAATACATTTGAGTAATGAGAGATAAAATACTATGTCAACAACCTCATTTACATAACAAACTGGAAGTGTTACTATTGGTAAAATTAACACATGGAAAACATTGATTTGAACTCTCTCTGTGGTTTGCTGGATTAATATTGTCATGTGGGGTGTGTTGTATTTCTGAGGTAATGAACGGACAGCTCCTTGTGCTGCTATGCATTATGGGAAGCCTTTGAATACTAGGGGTGGGCAGATTGATCCAAATATCAATGTAATTGATTCTCAGCAAGTACTTGGATCAAACCAATACCATTGGCCTGAGATTGGCACTTTGCTTCTTCACAAATTTATTAAGGGCACCGCTTCTTTATGGAGCTAGCCCAATCCCCCTCCACAGTCCAGCCCTGTCTCTTCCGGTTTGAGAAAATGCTCAAATGGTTGATTAAGTGTTAAAATTATTGCTCCATCTTGCTATTAATTGTTCCACTTTGCCCTACCTCAGTCTCACATGATGAGTACAAGATATAGACAAGGCACATTAATCCACTTAACCTTAAAATGACAGGCGAACAGGAAGCACAGCATGAATTAGTCCACTACTGTAGCAACAGCACAAATTTAGCTAAATGCATGAAAAAACGTTTCCCTCCAGAGAGTAATGAGCTGCAAACAAATCTTTAAAGAGCTTAGGTCATTTGTATAGAGTTTATCTTATTGAATTATTAATCAATAAGTCACCAACCATGATATTTCCAAGAAATATGTTAAGTTATTGGTTGATACCATCCTGTATTTACTTGGATCAAATAGGGCATTGTATCAGTCTAGTAAATCTATTGTATAGTCATTAAACTTAAATTTAGATGCCTTTTTTAGCATCCCTTAATACGGAAATCTGTGAGGCTTGCATTGCTGTACTTCTTTGACTCCTATGTAGAATATCTCATCTCATCTCATTAGCCGTACCGCTTATCCTCATTAGGGTCGCGGGGGGGCTGGAGCCCATCCCAGCAATCATCGGGCAGTGGGCAGGGGACACCCTGAACTGGTATATACATATATATATATATATATATATATATATATATATATATATATATATCTTAACTATTTATTTCGCTGTTAAGACAATGTTACCATGATTAACGGTTAAAAGTGGTGCTGTAAAACGACAATCGCACCACGCCTTGCAAAGCCGCCGCTGTTTTCCACTTTCCTCCGAGTTGTTTACTGTCATGATTACTGATGCGGTGCACCTGAGTCTGGTCCGTCTGGCGCCAACAGTCGCGGACGCTGATTGGCTGCTTCCTCTTTTTTAAATCCTCGCCTTCCTGACAACATTTGTCGGATCGCTTCCCATGACATGAACTGTGCCGCACAAGCGCTAACCACTGCGCCGCCGTGCTGCTATGTAGAATATAAGAGTGCCAATTCCACACATTGTCTTAGTCACATATCTAGGGCTGTAATAGGCCTGACTAACTGGAAGAGCTGTCCTCTGTGTATCAGGAAACCAGAACAGACCAGTGAACCCCAGAGCATTAGTTTAAGTCTTTTATTAAGGGAGCGTTCAGGGCTTGCTGGAGACGTGATGGCCGTCAGACATCAGCAGCGGCCGGGGAGATAACTTCGGAACGAGTCCGAAATCGTAGTGTGAAAGTCAGGCAAGTCATGTTTACCGAGGCTGGAGAGGAGATCGAAGCGTAGGACGGAAACAGGTCGGATCGGAGGCAGGCAGAAATGGGTAAGCAGAGTTATTAAGTGAACGGGATATCAGGAGAAACACACAGAGTTACAAATGTACACTCTGACACTGGTCTTTGGACGCAGTGCGCTTAAGAGAGAAGTGGCAGCCAATCAGAAGGCGCCACATGATTGCTCCAGGTGATCGGAGTTAATAATCACAACACTGTGAGCTCCCCCAATGTGAGAATCTCGACTGCATCATTTCTGATAGTAAGGAACTGCGCTCGCGTTATTTCTTTACGGTAATGAAAAAAGTAAGGGTGATTTTCCCATCAATTGTCACTAAAAGTCACTATTCTTGGGTTGCTGTTCCACGTAATGCACTGATTAAAGCTTGTTGCTTGTAAGACGGCTTGGAAATGCAGACGATTTAAAAAAGGTGATATGGGAAAGTTTAATAACATTTCCACATTTTGAAGTTGTTACCAGAAGGTTAGCACAGGTTGTTTTTGAAGAATGTGAATATATTTTAGAACTACAGGTAATACAAACTCGGACCTGGCAAAGCATTGTGGGGCTTGAAAACGGCCAACATAACTTATATTTAAACTACATTTAGTCCCTCAAATTACATATGTGCTTGGACTAATTATAATTTTTCTTTAGTGGCGATCATTGTTTAGACGTAGTTCCAGAAAATGTTGCTCTCCGGGTAAAAAAAGTATTGTAGCTTATTGTTGAGCATAGTCTCCCAAAAGGCATTAAGACAATACTTTACTGGATCATTTCTAAAGTTTAATAATTGTGAAATGTGTCTGAATTAAGTGTGGTCCTGTCAACTACTATGATGAGATGAAATATCTCTTCCTGAGAATGATATGGGGAAAGAGGAATGATAGATTACATCCTCTTTGCCATTGATGACTGTTCTTGGCTCTTCCAAAGAACCTTGATGGAAGGGATATATTCTGAGTAGCTGATGTAGTTTCATAGATCGAATATTCAAAATGACTTTATTTATGTCCATCTCAAATGAATAAGCAATAGATAATAATCAAAAATATTGGTAGAATAATTGAGTTAAAATGTTTAGAATGTGGTGCTAAATTTAGGCTTAAAATAAAATTACACTATGATGATTTGCAATAGAGTGCATCATAACAGTAATCCAATGAAAAGTACGGCTCAGGCAAACACATTTTCAAATATATGTATAATTTAACCCCACACCTATATGGTAAGAGATTTGTCCTTGGAATGAATATAATCACGATTTACTCAAGATCTAAAAATCATGTCTTGCTAAATGCACAGGCAATATTAAAAATTGCACATGTAAATCGCAGATATATTTGTGGCTCTGCAAAATACATAATTCACACTGTATTTTTTTCAATTAAATAGTATCGAATTAATTGGAGGGCGGCATGGTGGATGGGTGGCTAGCACGCAGCCCCACGGTACCCACCACGCCCCCCACCCCTGGAAAAAACCCTGGATCAGCCACTTGGTCACATTGCCTAAACCCAATGCAGCATCCGACTCCAAAAAGTAACCCTCCCCTATTTTAATTCGTCTGCGTACTCTGGAAAAAAAGACTTTGACACACTCAATATGGCGGTTGCGCACACGTATTTTTAAAACACAGTAGAGTTTTCAAGATTGTTTATGTTTGTGCTTTCCTCCGCGACGTGGATTTCAGGGACCCGAAAGACTGTAGGAGAGGAGAGCAAAGCGCGGATTCGAACCGAATACCGAACGCTGTAGTGGGCGTCGGTCGATGCTTCAACTCCCAAAATGCTTTCCGAGGCTCTGACTTTGCTGCTAGCATTCTTCACTCTGCTAGAGTGCAAACAAAAAGACTTTTATACGTTCAAAATTGTCAACAGTCGAGGGAAATTAGTGGCACTTGAAAAATACAGGGGGTCGGTAAGTGTGCATTTTCATTTTTGGGGTTCACGTTTCTTGTCGAAGCTAAATGTAAAATGTCGCACTTTTACTTAAATCCTATTCTGGTCATTATTTAAAGTGATAAATCATTCGTAAGCAAACCTGAGAGTGCTCTTAATGTGAACCCTGGCTGGCGTACGTGGCAATTCGGGCGGCAGAAATGTTGGAACTTTTTTCTAAAGTCGTGGTCCGGGGGCCAATTGCAGCCTTCAAGGTGATATCTTTAGGACACTGCCCTCAAATGAAAGATAAAAGGACAGTGTGTATTCGTCATACCTGTCGCGCTCAGGGCTCCATGCCTTTACAAAATGTTGTATTTTCCCTTACAAAATACAAAATAATCTTACACCATATTTTTTTTCCAAAAGTGTTTATTTATGTAGTTTATCATGGTATATTGTACATGTGTTTCGTCATATCATATATATTGTTTATCAACATTTTGTTGTGAGATACTGAGTTGCTCGACATGAACGAGGTTTATTATTAAAAAGTTCAAAAATTAGGAGCTTGGACGTTCACTGTAGAAGGAAAAAATACATGCAAATATAATTAAGTAGAATAATACATTTTCTTATTCAAATTATGAATTCATTTTTTGCATTAAATTATTGTTGGTAATATACTGATTAAAGGGATGAACACAAACCTGTCTTTTTTTCATTTTCTCCTTTTATACTTCCTTTTTTCTTAACTTCTTTATACAACTTAATAATTCGTAATATAATGCATCTTTAATGAGTTGAGCCGAAAAAGCCGGTTCTCTAGAAAGAGGCTTCCTTTCACTACACAACTACCACGGAATGATGCATAATGGGAAAACCCCAGGCGGCAGGCGCACAGTAGCATCAAACCGCTCGCTTCGTTTGCAACGAAAAAAAACGATACCGAGATAGAGGATACCGCGGCAAACTCGTTTGACTTGATTGATTTGCCGTTTCGTGATAGTCGGTGTATACCGGATGGTACCCATAATTGAATAATTTGCGTTTTTCCGCACAGATTTTCTCGTACGTCGTACACGTCTTAAAATGCATAATAAACGTACTTTGTTTTCCTTTGTTCTTTTCTCTTTCTATTTTTCACTATTTTTCTTTCTTTTTTAACATCTTTTCCCCCTTTTTCTTTCTGTACTGTGCAGTGTAAGCCAACACAATTATGAAAATTGCAAATTATGAAGACTCAACATGGCTGCTCTATTTTTCCGATTTATTCTTATTTTTCCCAACTTTTGCTGAGGAAGGAAAAAAAGACTAAAAGAGTAAACAGGATAAAAAGAAGGAAAAAAGAGAAAAAAATAAAAGAAAGAGAAAAAAGGATAAAGAAAGAAAAAAGAATAAAAGCTAAGAAAAAGGAGGTTATTTTGTGATACTCGTAGCAGCAAGACGACGGACAAATATGTCAGCCCCCTCTAGCCCAGGGGTGTCAAACTCATTTTAACTCAGGGGCCACATGATAGAACAAACATTCTGTCGGGGGCCGGACTAGTATATTAAAGAGAAAGAAAAAGAGAGATAAAGGAATAAGAGAAAGAGGGAGGGAAAAGGACAGAGGGCAGGACAAAGAAAGGGAGAGAGAGGGAGAAACAAAAGAGATAAAAAGAGAAGTCGTGAGAGAGGCGGAAAGAAAGGGAGCGGAAGAAAGAAATCCAAAGTGAAATAGAAAGAAGGAGAGAAAAGAGAAAAGAAAACGCGAAGGGTAGGAAGAGAGAAAGAGAAAAGAGAGAAAAGGAAGAGAAAAAGAGAGATACGGAAAGTGAAAGAGACAGAAAGTGTGAGAAAAGAGGGAGAGAGAGAGAGAGAGAGAAAAAAAATTACAGGTACAGTGTCTTTGTTCGAGGCACCTTTCTTTGGCAACATCAAGTTGACATATTTCAACCTGCAGCTTGTTTTTCTCTTGCGCTTCTCTGAGTGTTGTCTCGCGGGCTGGATTCAATCCCTTAGCGGGCCTGATCTGGCCCTCGGGCCGCCTGTTAGGCACCTGTGCTCTAGCCTCATGTCATGTGTAATAAAGATAAATGTGATCCACCTATGATAATGAGAAAAAAAATGCACTTGCTCATTATCCAAATCAATATTGTTTTATTTAATAAATGAAAGAGTTTTAACCACCAGGAGGCGCTTAAAAATGCTCGCCATCCCTTTAAACCAGGGGTCTCAAAGTCAATTTACTTGGGGGGCCGCTGGAACTAGGGTCTCGGTGAAGTGAGGCCACATCGGGTTTTAAAAGGCAGAAACTCGCCTAAAATTCCATGTAAAATGTATCTAATGTCATTTAAGCTTCAGTTCAACAGCATTGACTATCCCCTCCTGCACTCTGGCAGCCTTTTGCTCCGCATTTCAATTGGAATCAAATATTTTCAGTTTGCGATAAAACGATGAATTGAATCGGATAATTTGTTAAAACTTTGAGTCTGTAATGTGTATGCACTTGGTGGGTCCAACCAGGAAGTAGCTAGCCAATCATATCGCAGGCGGACAAACATCCATCTCGAACATGAGTGAGTACATTTTGATTGCTGCCAGAATCGTTAGCATCCTTTTCAAACTCGCGCTGCTCCTCAATCTCGGGCCTTAAACGATGACCTTGAGGGCTCGCGAATGGCCCGCGGGCCGCAAGTTTGAGGCACCTGCTTTGAACTCTCACGATGAAACTGAATTTTAGCAAAGAATCGAACAAAAGTTTGACTAGGGCGTGACTTTGCTAACCGGCCGTGTAATTATCTTCACACCCTTCGCTGCAATGTTTTGTACTTGATTACGTTCAAATATCCCCTTGAAAATGAATTATTTCTTTTCCTCTCTCACTCTTTCTATCTTTTTCCCTTTTTCTTTCTTTGTCTTTATTGTTTCTTCTCTTTCCTTTCTCTTTTTCTCTTTCTGTTTTTCTTTCTCTTTCTCTCTCTCTCGCTTTCTTTCTCCCTTTCTCTTTCTGTCTTTCTCTTATTTTCTCTCTTTCCATCTCTTGATGTCTCTCCTATCTCTTGATCGCTTTCTTTCTCTTTTTCTCTCCTTTCCTTCCCATATTTCTCTATTTCATTGAAATGAATTTCCTAGCATGTTAAATTATAAAGTTGCCTAGTTTAATACATTTAAAGGTCCAGTGTGTATTCAGTGTCTAAAATATGGTCTGCCCCGTGCATCTTTTATGTCGGCTGTAAAACTTACAAAACGTCTCCGCCGGGGTGGCCGACAACTTTTTCAAGGAAAGAAAAAAAAAAGCAAAATATTTTTTTCAAATTAAATGTTTGCTTTATTCCGATTTCGAAATCTTCGTTCGGTTTGGAACCACAAATCTGTCTTTTTTCATTTTCTCCTTTTATACTTCCTTTTTTTCCGAACTTCTTTATACAACATAATAATTCGTAATATAATGCATCACATCAAGTGAGCCGTTTGAGAGCCGGCTCTCTTTAATGAGTGGAGCCGAAAAAGCCGGTTCCCTAAAAAGAGACGGACTTCCTTTCACGACACAACTACCACGGAATGATGCATGATGGGAAATCCCCAGGCGGCAGACGCATGCGCACAGTAGCATCAAACCACTGGCTTTGTTTGCAACGAAAAAAAAACGATACCGAGATAGAGGCTACCGCGGCGAACTGGTTTGATTGATTTGCCATTTGGTGATGGAAAAAGGTGCCGTGGATGGTACCCATCATTGACAAATTTGCGTTTTTCCGTACAGATTTTCTTGTACGTCGTACACGTCTTAAAATGCATAATAAACGTACTTTGTACGGCAAAAACGTACAGGTTGACAGGTATGGTAGTGTCTGAGAAAAAAGGCGGGAGGGAGAGAGAGGCTCGGCTGCATCTGAGGCTTAATAATTGCCCGGTCGGATAGATAAAAATGCTGATATCGATATTCCCACATATCGGTTGCAGATAACCGATAATCGGTCCAGCTCTAATTTTGTTCTCCTCTTTCAGGTGTCCCTAGTTGTGAACGTGGCCAGCGAGTGCGGTTATACAGAGCAGCACTACAAAGACCTCCAGAAACTGCAACGGGACTTCGGGCCGTATCACTTCAATGTCCTGGCGTTCCCGTGCAACCAATTTGGGCAACAAGAACCGGGCAGTGACAAGGAGATCGACAGCCATGTTCGCAAAGTCTACGGGGTCTCTTTTCCCCTCTTCAGTAAAATCGCCGTGGTAGGAACGGGAGCTAACAATGTCTACAAGTATCTTGTCGGTGAGTTCCGGCCATCGTACACATTTTTGCCCCATGTTTGCAATCGGCCATGCCAAATAGAAAAAAAAGATACCGGACTTGGGTTCATCGAGAGCGAGGGTGGGCAAACTACGGCACGCGGGCCCCTACTTTTAATTCTTCGACCGGTTTCCAACATGGCGGCGCGTGTTTACGTTGCGGCTGATTGTTACCCGGTTATCCTACTACTTACAACTGTCCTCCTGCTTTCCTTTTTGGATACATGCGTGGCCAATAAGACTTACAGTCGGGAGGAGCTCATCCGACTAGGTGGGTGTCTAAATTTCGACTTTTCGGGCACTTTTTATACCACCCACGACATCCCAAATGAGCTCCAAAGGGACTCGGGTTCGCCCTGCTTTCCCGCTCCACCGAAGAAAAAGAAGAAAAATCGGAGACGAAGACGGCGAAAAGATAGAAAACAGAAGCGAGGATGTCGTGCAGGGAAGCGTGTGAAGTTGATGGAGCAACGACATGAAGATCTGTCTAATCCAACCATCATTTCTTCGTCGATTCTACGAGTAAACCGACAACCGAAGCCCAACGCACACAACCGGCATCTCGTGACGATCTCTACAAAGGCTACAGCTAAGTCAAATGATTCAAAGCTAAAATTTGGTCTTTTGAATGTTAGATCGCTCGCTCCTAAAGCTTTACTTGTAGATAATATTATTCGTGATTATAAACTTAACTGTATTGGTCTCTGTGAAACGTGGTTACGCCCGGATGAGTATTTAGCTCTAAATTATGCTTCTCCCCCAGATTACGAGAGCAGCCATATAGCACGCACGTTGAAAAAGGGTGGCGGTGTCGCGCTAATCTCTGAAAAATCGCTTAAATTTAATCCACGTACCTCTAATAATTACAAAACGTTTGAGGCTCTTGTGATGCGGTCCCCCCTATTGTCAATTGACGTAATAACTATCTATCGCGCACCAGGACCATACACAACTTTCTTAGACGAATTCGCCGAACTTCTGTCTGAACTAGTAACCTACGCAGACAAAATTATTATTATGGGGGACTTTAACATTCATATGAACTCTCCACTCAGTTCACTCACTGTTGCGTTTCAGTCTATAATTGATGCTTTTGGTTTTAATCAACTGGTTGATTTGCCAACCCATAAAGATGGAAACACGCTCGACTTGGTTCTGACTCGAGGAGTTTCAACCTCAAACATGGCGGTGCTATCGTGTACTACAGTTATCTCGGATCATTATTTAGTTACATTTGAGGTGCTAGCTAAATGTAGTACCAAAAAAACAGAAGGATTCACCGGACGCAATATAAGCACAGGCACAGTTTCTGAGCTCTCCGATATTCTTCCAGGAGCAGTTGCGTCCTTTCCTTCATACATAGGCTCCATCGAACCACTCCTAAATGAATTTAACGCTACCCTGGCCAATGCCCTGGATTTAGTTGCGCCCATCCGGCATAAATTACGACCTAAAAGACGCACACCTTGGTTTAATGATGAAACTAGATCCCTTAAACGAGAATGCAGGAAATCTGAAAGAAAATGGCGCGCTACCAAGCTTGAAGTTTTCCATCAAATCTGGTGTGATAGTTTGTTGAAGTATAAAGCGGCCCTGGCCTCTGCAAAATCAGCCTACCTTTCGAAAGTGATTGCGTCACAAAAGAACAATCCCAAGGCCCTTTTTGACACTGTAGCATCACTTACAAGGCAACAGACTATCCCAGATAGCTCCACCCATTCTGCTCACGACATAATGGTCTTCTTTACTAAGAAGATCCAGAGCATACAGGAAGAAATTGCTAAAGACAATATTAATTCAACACATAATAAAGCACTCAAATCCCTAGATGCACGACATGGTGGCTGTCCAGGGACTTGGTCCCATTTTAGTGAACTGTCACTCGAAAATCTTAAACAGATGGTGAATACTGCCAAACCGACGACTTGCCAGTTCGACCCACTTCCAGGTTCACTTATTAAAGGTCTCTTTGGCGTTCTTGCACCTTCAGTTCTAAATATTTTAAACATATCACTCGCCTCTGGTGTAGTTCCAGCTGCTTTTAAGTCCGCTGTCATTAAACCCACACTGAAACGACCCAACCTAGATCCAGAAAACTTATGTAATTATAGACAAATAAAAATGACTTGACTTGACTTGACCTGTGTCAAACCTACCGTTTCTTTCTAAAATACTTGAAAAAGTAGTGGCACAGCAGCTGAATGATTTCATGTCCGATAACAATCTCTTTGAATCGATGCAATCAGGATTCAGGGCTAACCACTCTACTGAGACAGCTCTGATAAAGGTAACCAATGATCTCCTACGGGCAATGGACTCGGGCGCATCATCACTTTTGCTGCTGCTGGACATTAGTGCTGCATTTGACACAGTGGACCATATTATCTTGCTAGAACGGTTGGAAAAATGGATTGGTCTCTCAGGAAACGTCCTATTATGGTTCAGATCTTACCTCTCAGATAGGACACACTGCGTTAAATATGGCGAATTGACATCTGAGCCATTTAGTGTAACTTGTGGTGTTCCGCAGGGTTCAGTGCTTGGCCCCCTTCTCTTCAGCATTTATATGCTTCCACTAGGTGATATTATTCGCAAGTATAACATCAGTTTCCATTGTTACGCAGATGACACTCAACTCTATCTCCCGATGGAGGAATCTACCACACTAAACTGTGGAACTTTGGAGGCCTGCCTCACTGAGATAAAAGAGTGGATGTCACTCAATTTCCTGCGTCTTAACCCTGAAAAGACTGAAATGTTAGTAATTGGTCCTTCTAAGTCCCGTGACTTATTCTCTAAAACCGCAGTGAACTTGGACAATTGCCACATCACACAGAGTGACTCACTTAAAAATTTAGGTGTCATTTTCGACCCTGATCTGTCCTTTCAAACACATGTGAAGAAAATTACTAGAACCGCTTTCTTCCATCTCCGTAACATTGCTAAAATTCGTCCTATACTTTCTCAGTCGGATGCGGAAATCATAATTCATGCGTTTGTTACCTCCCGTCTCGACTACTGTAATGCACTACTTTCCGGTCTTCCGATGACCAGACTCAAGAGTCTTCAGCTGGTACAAAATGCTGCAGCGAGGCTTTTAACAAGGACAAAAAAGTATGATCACATCACCCCAATTTTGGCTAACCTGCATTGGCTCCCTGTTAGCCTAAGATGCGATTTTAAGGTTCTCCTACTACTATACAAAATCATACATGGACTTTCCCCCTCGTATCTTTCAGATCTGATCTGCCCTTATGTCCCGGCCCGAAGCCTTCGTTCCGAGAGCGCCGGTCTCCTGGTGATCCCAAGAGCCAAGAAGTGTTCCGCTGGTTCGAGAGCGTTCTCCATCCGGGCACCGGTGTTGTGGAATGCTCTTCCCCCTGATATCCGATCTGCAACCTCGGTGGAAATGTTTAAATCTAGGCTTAAAACTCACTTCTACTCTATAGCATACGAGTAACCTAATCTTCTTATATGTAATAACTTGTGAAGCCCTTAGAGACTAATTGTGATTAAGGGCTATACAAATAAAAATGACTTGACTTGACTTGACTACGCGTGGTGCATACGGGCCTCGATCAAAATGGTCAGCCCTTTTCATCCAGTCCTCCGAACAGATATGGTCAAACTAACAATATATCCATCCATCGATTAGCTGCGCCGCTTATCCTCAGTAGGGTTGCGGGGGTGCTGGAGACCAACCAGCTATCTCCAGACAGTGGGCAGGGGACACCCTGAACTGGTTGCCAGCCAGTTGCAGGGCACACAGAGACAGACAACTCACTCGCCCTAGGGACAATTAGGACCGGCCAATTAACCTGACATGCATGTTTTTTGGAATATGGGAGGAAACCGGAGTGCGCGGAGGAAACCTAGGCAAGCACGGGGAGAACATGCAAACTCCGTACAGGAAGGCTGGTAGCCGGATTTGAACCCATGGCCTCAGATCTGTGCCACGCATGCGCTAACGACTACGCCGCTGTGCCGCCCACTAACAATATATATATAATACTAAATAAAGTACTACCATAAAAAAAAATAAAGTTTTGAGTGCCGACTTTACCCCCATTGTCCCTTTGTGCATCTACAACAAAAATACATAAATCCAAAAAATTACTACAAAACGTAATATCAAATTTAGTGCTTAAAAACAGGGACCTTAGATATATTATTGCTTTCATTCTGGAAAAATAACAATACTATAAAAATAATACTACTAGACTAATATTACACCAGAAATAGTACACAAATACAAGAGAAATACAACTATAGAAATACTACAAAAATACCACTACAGTCATAGCATTATACAAAAATATTACTACAGAAATATTACGGCAAATTATATACTTGCATGGGCAGCACGGCGGCGCAGTGGCTAGCGCGTGTGCGGCACAGTTCTGAGGTCATGAGATCAAACCTCCTGTGTGGAGTTTGCATGTTCTCCCCGTGCTTGCGTGGGTGTTCTCCGGGCACTCCGGTTTCCTCCCACATTCCCAAAAAAACATGCATGTCAGGTTAATTGGCCGGTTCAAATTGTCCCCGAGGTGTGAATGAGCGAGTGTCTGTCACTGTGCCCTGCGATTGGCTGGCAACAAGTTCAGGGTGTCCCCTGCCCACTGCCTGAAGATAGCTGGGATGGGCTCCAGCGCCCCCGCCACCCTACTGAGGATAAGCGGTGCAGATAATGGATGGATATACTTGCATGGAAGCCCCTAAACTGCTTTGAAATAATCACATAATAACAGAAATCAAAGGAAATCCCATTTCTTGGCTTGTGCAATCTTGAGAGCTTAAACGAAAGCATAGCCGAGACACCCCATATCCATTTCAGTGTGTCCCATAGAGTATTGTGAGACCACGGTGAGTGGACCGTCCCCTCCCCGGGAATAACATTTTGTACGTTTTTCGCGTCGATCGGATGCATTTTTAGAGCAAAATCGAGAAAGTGAACTAATTATAAATGTGTGTCCTTGTCAACTATTGAATCATAATGACACTAGTTATGAAAGGTCACTAGTTATGCCAGCTAACGAGTCCCACCCACAAAGCATGGCAAATGAGACCAAATCTGCTCCTCGTTTGATTACACTAAAGATAACGAATGTTGATCTGATACCAATGCTGTACTATTTTAAGGTATTGTACAGGCGAGTGAACGTACCAAATCTCTAATATGAGTTTTGAATTTAATTACCGTATTTTCTACCAGGTCATTGTGATTTTAATTTTAATTTTGTATTTTTTTGTTTTTTTAGTGGTTGACATCTTAACCCTACTTTAGATAATTAACCTGGTAATAACATAGTAATAATTGTCACAATAAGTATTACTGTAGTTTAATTTAGTATTTCTGAAGTAGGATTTTTATTCTGTATAAGTTCTGTAGTTTTATTTGTAATTTTACTGTAGTTTGTACTATTATTTTGTAGTATTTCTGAAGTCATTTTAATGTAGTATTTCCATAGTAGTATTTTTTTAGTATTTCTGTAGTACTTTTGTTGTATTTCGAAAGTAGACTTTTTGTTGTGAAGCTGTAGTATTTTTGCGATAATACAGTCGTTTTATAATTATAGTATTTTTGCATTGTTAAGGTAGTATTCTTTTTTTAGTATTTTTGTACTATATCTGTTGTATGTTGTAGTATATCCATAATAGTATGTTTGTTATATATCTGTAGTATTTCTGTAGTATTTTAGTTTTAATTTTGTAGTATTTTTAGGCGAGGCAGCACAGCGGCGCAGTGGTTAGCGCTTGTGCGGCACAGTTCATGTCATAGGAACCTCCTGTGTGGGTTCAAATCCAGCTCCAGACTTCCTGTGCGGAGTTTGTATGTTCTCCCCGTGCTTGCGTGGGTTTCCTCCGGGCACTCCAGTTTCCTCCCACATTCCAAAAACATGCATTTCAGGTGAATTGGTCGGTCCAAATTGTCCCTAGGTGTGAATGGGCGAGTGAGTTGTCTGTCCCCGTGTGCCCTGGCAACCAGTTCAGGGTGTCCCCCTGCCCACTGCCCGGAGATGGCTGGGATGGGCTCCAGCCCCCCCGCAACCCTAATGAGGATAAGCGGTACGGCTAATGAGAGAGATGAGAGTATTTTTAGGCTATTTCCATACAATTTATGTAGTACTGCTATAGATATCATTTGCAGTATTTCTGTTGCGTGCCTCTTGTAGTAGTATTTTTGAAGAATTATTTATTTAGTTGTTTTTTATGTTATAGTATTATGTATTGGTATTTTGTTTTTGGTGTTTCAGTCGAAATATAATTGATATATTTCCAAAGCAGTATCTTGGTAGTATTTTTGTAGTATAATTTTTGTCATATTACTGTAGTTTATTGGAGTGAATAATTCCGCAGTAGTATTTTGTAATACAGTATTTTTGTAGTAGTGTTATGTAGTATTTCTATACTATTTTTTTCTGAATTAAATCAAAATATTATATGAGGTCCCAGTGTTTAAGCACTATATTTTATGTTTACTTTTATGGTTAATGCGTAGTATTTTTGTTGTATTTCCCTAGAAGTATTTTGGAGTGGACTCACAAAGTGTCAATGCTGGCACCCAAAAAGAGAACCACTCTTGGGGGCCCCCTAGTGGTTGCAGGGCCTTAAGCAGCAGCTTAGCTCGCTTATGCTTAGGGCCTCACCTTCTGGTGTCCATCAGTCTCCCCAAACATTTGTTTTCCCCTACTTACATCTGCTTCTTCTAGATAAAGGGAAGGGAACATTGATGATAGCGATTGATAATGAATCCTACATTTACAGGGGGGTAGATGAAATCATCATATGGGCCGGATCCGTCCCGCAGGCCCTATGTTTGACATGGCTGATGCAAGTGTCCAGCGTAACTTTGTCATGGGAGCATCAACGGTATAAATGATGTCACGTGGTTTGAGTATTGTCTCTTAACTGCCAACAGAATCGTCCGGTAAGGAGCCCGACTGGAATTTCTGGAAATACCTCATCGACGTGGACGGAAAAGTGGTGGATGCGTGGGGACCGAAGGTGTCAGTGGAAGAAATTCGTCCCAAAATTGCCGAAATGGTTCGGCAGATAATCCTCAAAAAGAAAGAAGAATTGTAGTATGCCACGCACTTGCGCTCAACTCTTCCATTTTGCTTCATTGTCCATTGTGGCGATGGTCACCAGAACTCTCAACTGACTTGGGTTAGGGGACACCAATTTGCTTGCTGAATTGAAGTATGAACCAAGATATCATGGGAATTGCACTGACGCAGAACACGACCCAAAAAGAGTGCCATTCTTTCCCATTTTGTGTATTCTCAACATTTGTTTTGTATTCATTTTGAGATTTGTAATAAACTGTCTTGCGGCTCATTTTTCTCTTGTGCTTCTCTCAGTATTGTCTTGCATGCCGGATTAAACCTGTTGGTGGGCCTGATCAGGCCAGTAGGCCGTACGTTTGACACTTAAACAGAAATACTGCTCAAGAAATACCGGTATGTATTAGGGGAGGATTTCCCTGCAGGGCTTCACTGCTTTATCGCGTCGTCTGCTACAAGCCACGTGAACTCTTTCCACCATGCTTCTAATGTACGTTTACGTTTTGTAGCATCATACATTTTGTTAGCTTCTTTTGAATATTCTGGGGCTGAGGTTTTGGGTTGATTCCTAACCACTTCTCCATTTTTCTTGTGTTCTCTGTGCGTGTACTTTGGAAATTTGTCATCGTTACAGGGCTCACAATGAGTTTTTCGAACTGGACTTAAATTCTGAACAATAAACAAGAAAGTTATTTATGCTTTTATTCAAACTGGGTGGCGCATGAACTTAATCCGTGGATAGGGGTTAGGCAATGAAGGATTTTATACATTTTACAATAAAGGATTTTATACTATTAAATAGAAGTTACATTTATTGAGTGCAATGAAGATTTTCACTGAGTGGGCTTCAGGTCGCGCCGTTCCAAATGCAAAATATTTTGACTAGGGAATTTTGATAACAGGACTCTGACGCAGGACGGCAGGCATGGTTTTGATAAACGCTCTGCTTTTATGAGTTTTTCGGCGATCGGGACGCTCTTCTCCGAGATGATGGAGCCCACGTGGGGGGCTTCCCTGGCACGCTAATGGGAGGAGCCGACACACCAGCTTGCAGAGAAAAATGTGGAAGCAGAAGATTGTGAGGAGGCTTGACAGAGACTCAAGCGACACTAATTCGGCCATATTCGATGGACTTTTTGAATGAATCTCCAGTGGTGTATTTTTTTAAGTATCTGAAAAAACTGCACCCTTATTACTTGAGCGCCGCAATAAAAGTCACTTACCCCATTTTATTTTCTAATTAAAAGGGACACTGTGTAATATTCAATGGTGTGCCATGAGGGCCATCAAGGGCTTCTCCGCTGTCCTTCAATTCTTCGGGAATCATGTGATGTTAATTATATTTCGTCCATTAATAACTTTTTCAGTAGAACTTTCTGCTTTTATATTTCTGAAACCTACAATATCTTAACGATAGTTTTCATAAACAAAAGGGTACCTTGCTTGCCAAAATAAGCTTTTATTGCAAGAACACAGACCTTATGCATGAACCATGCAAGAACTTTTTAGCCTTGATGTTTCCCGTCAAGTGATCACGTGATTCTGTCGTGGGGACGACCGCAGACGTGCACTAAACGGCATCCCTCTATGTCCCGACATTTATCAAGTCATTTTTATTTCTCTAGCCCTTAATCACAAAGAGTCTCAAAGGGCTGCAAGGCATTTCTTCTTTTCTAGAAATCATAAAGCTTTCAAGGGTTAACAGTCTTATTACAAGACTGCGCATACTCGTGCCTACAAACTGTCATACAGTGAAATACAGTGGATACAGGAATAAAACTGTTCAAAGCCACTTCTGCCATCTAGTGGTGATTTATCATACTAGTATGATACTAACAGAAGTGATGTGCTAAGGCCTTTAGTTTAAAAAAAAAAAAAAAAAACTTTTTTTTTTTACGTTTTGGCACTCAGGGACAATTTATTGCTACTCCCTGGTTGTACTGCTTTTAGAAGTGTGCTTTCCAGGGTTGGGTAGGGTTACTTTAACTGGATTACTTTCAATTACTTTGGGATTACTTCAATACCAATTATGCTAATAAAAGACAAAAGAAACTAAATATGAGTAAAATGATGACTCACAACACATGGTAAGCTTTCTCTCCTCCTGGCTTTGATCTCCGGCAAAACTAACATCAAATGCGACAGAAACAAAATGAAAATAAATCCAAACAGCTTGCCAACATCATTTTTGCTGTTACATGTGTTCCGTTACCCCCCAAGCCTGCACAAAATGTAGTCATTTTTTTCATATTTAGTTTATTTTGTCTTTTATTAGCATATTTGGTATTGGAGTATTTCAAAAGTAATTGAAAGTAATCCAGTTAAAGTAACCCTACCCAACCCTGGTGCTTTCATTTTAAAGCATTTTATCCCAGTTCAGCAATTAGTTATTGCTAAGCTACGGAATTTACTCGGAGCCCTTCGCAAAAAAAAAAAAAAAATCCCATAGGTCGTATATCTTGAAGGATTTTATACATTTGACTATAAAGGATTTTATACGATTGAATACAAGTTACATTTATTGAGTGCAATGAAGATTTTCACCAAGTAGGTTTAAGTTCAATGAGCAGTGAAAGTTTAGGGCACCCTGGTAGGAAATATTGTTAACAGGAATGGCGGGAATGAGACGTGAGGCTGATAAGATAGTCAGCACATCCGACGACACAGAAAGGCCCTGATGACGGAGGACGGCAGGCATTGTTTGAGAAACGCTCTCCGCTGTTTTGAGGAACCACAGACATCGTGGCGAGGTGGTGGAGCTCACGTTGGGCTTCATTGGCACGCCCATGGGAGGAGCAGGCACACCATCTTGCGGAGAGGCGTGGGCCGAGAGGAGAAGGCTGGAGGACTGAAGAGAGAAGGCTTCCCAGAGACTCAAACTGCACTAATTCGGCCATATTAAATGGAGTTCACTTAGTTTAATTGTTAATGAAATTAAATCTGCCCCCGTGTGGAAATGTGGGCTTTTCTTGTTCATCTTTTCCATCAAGAAACGAGCGTGCATTGTTGGGTGGACGTAGGTCGTTTTTGATTAATGGAGTCTGATAACTAATTCGAACAATTTGGTAAACGATACATCTTAATATTTAATTCCCAACAATCTTAACATCACTCTTTCGAGAAAGCTGTTGGTATAGCGCCTACTCGCAGGCCTTTTGGGATGTCACAGAATTCCCAAACTATGATGGGCTAGGGGGCGGTAATCAGCAAAATGATCATGTCAACAGTCATGATCATGTCTTATTGTTATGGTGATTGAATAGCGAAAGGTCATAAAACTCCAAAGCTAGCAAGCTTTTTACGAGCAAGAAAAGGTTTTGTCGGCCACTCTCAGCCAAGGGGTAAAATCTTGAGCCCAAGCCGGATCCGATCAGAATTTTAGGCCGTGCCGGGCCTAAAACATCTATCATTATGTTCGGGTCGTTGCTGAACTCTCTCACTGTTTTCTTTTAATTATCTAACTGTCATTCTTGTTCTTTGTTTTTACAGTCTTGTTTAACTTAGTTATAAAAGATTACTTCACGTGTCGCTTAAGGTGAGCCTCGTGTTATGTTAAATAAACTTTGACATATAATATTTTAATAATTATATTGATTTATATGATAGTTCGTATACTTGTTATTCAAATCTCTTTTTTAATGAATTATGTGTTTTACCATTATGGGGCACATAGAATAGAATAGAATATACCTTAATTGTCATTGTTACAAAATGGGTTGAACATATTGTGACAACGAAATTGGACGTGGCACTCCAGTTTCACCGGTATGTGTTTTACCATTATGGAGCACATAGAATAGAATATACCTTTATTGTCATTGTTACAAAATGGTTGAACATATTGTGACAACGAAATTGGACGTGGCACTCCAGTTTCACATTTAACAGGGGGATAAAAGAAAACAAAGAAGATAAAGGAAAAAAGAATATGTTGTATTGTCCTTGTTACAGGCTTTGTTTTTCTCCGGAGGGGGGTGTATGAGGGGGGTGAGGGACAGACAGAGATGGCCGGATCCAACTAGGTGGGGGGAGGGGGAAGCTCTGTACGCATGTTTGATGTTACTGTACACACGGTCCACTGTTTTCCCCCCTGGTTGCTCGTAATTACACACAAAGTCCCTTTGACAATAATATTGATGCAAACAGACTTGGTTATCAATAGTGCTTTTCCAAGTAAGTACCTTTGCGTTGTAAGAAAAAAACAAAAGTATATAACCCAAGAAAGAAGACATTCGACATTCCCAAGGTTTATTCGTAAAATCACACAATTCAGTATCATATCACTTCTGCTTATACGATTGAAAAGCTGTTGGATTTTAGTCAGAGAGGAATGAATATACAAAAAATATAAATCTTGCTATAGTATCTTGGCGCACAATGGTCGCCACCTTTGCATGTTGAGAAAAAAAACCTTTATTTCTAAAATCAAACAATGTAAACATGTGTATTCCATTGAATTCCTGAAACCTTTATGCTCAAAGTTGACCTGGCTGTTATTTGGAACATGAATCTTTTCGAATGTGGGAAGAAAGCACCTGAGAGGATAATGTAACCGTCAAACATCAACAAGATCAAAGTTATAGTATTGGCTTACAAATTGCTGGAACATGCATCTATTCATTGTTACATTAAAACTCGATATGCCAAACACTGGTTTTCAGGAAAGTGACCTAAAACCAACATTGGCTGTAAACTCATTCCACCAAGTGATCATCAAAAGTAAAAAAAAAAAATGTACAAGAGGAGGCTTACAATCTCTGTCGCAGAAATGGTCAGGACTGCCAACGACTCCACTGCTCTAATCTGTTATCATTGCCTAAAAGTAAAGCAGAGAGACATCAAAAATGTGAATGGCATCAAACAATAATCCATTAAAAGTGATACAAGAAATGACTGTACAGAATTTTCCTTCCCGATTTCTTGTTTTTTTTGGCATATTTATCACCAGTGTTGGTCACGTTACTTTAAAAAAGTAATTATAGTGACTCACTAATTCTTCCAAAAGTAACTGAGTTTGTAACTGAATTACTCTTATAGTCAAAGTAACTAGTTTCTAGGGAAAGTATCTATTTCCGTTACTGACGCTGCCCTACTCACGTCCGTAAATTGCTTCAGTGCTATATTTTGCATTTATAGATGTTTAAGGCTTGTGTAGGTAACCTGGATTGTTTTGTACAAAGTGGAGGGGTGGTCAGATTGATCCATATATCGATATTATTGATACTAAGCAAGTACAGTGGAACCTCGGTTTTCGAACGCCTCTCAGTTCGGACAAATTGGTGTTTGAGCAAAAATTTCGAGAAATTCTTGTTTCGCTGTTCGGTCAAAAAAATCGGAGTTCGAACGCCGGTACACTAGGGGGCGATGCTGAGCGGTGTACGTGTGTTTTAGCCCGTAATTATGCCTCCGAAGAAGGTCGTTGCAAGCAGGACAGGTGAAAAAGACAAGTTGTTCGTAAAATTATTGCCTTTAAGAAAGACATAATAGCTAAATATGAAAGAGGTGTACGAATTTCCGATCTTGCTAGTGAATACAGCACGGCTAAATCTACTATCAGTACGATAGTAAGGAATAAGGGGGCTGTGAAAACGAGTGATGCGGCTAAGGAAGTTAGCGCTATAAGCGAGCAACGGCCGCAAGTTTTGGAAGAGGTTGAAAAACTTTTGAGGATTTTTCTCTCCCCACCGTCCACCACAAAGGTAAGAAATCCTATTCATAATCCTTTTTTTTATTTTTACACGTTCCTGTTAGCGTAATCTTTCGTACGGAAGATTACGCTAACACGAACGTACGATTAGCTTCATGTTTACGTTCGTGGTAAACATTCAGGGTGTTGGAACGGATTAAAACGATTTTACATTACTTTTAATGGGAAAAACGATTTTCGGTGATCGACCAAATCGGTTTTCGAATAGGGTTCTAGAACGGATTATGCTCGAGAACCGAGGTTCCACTGTACTTGGATCCGAATGATACTACTGTCCTGGGATCGATACTTCACCTCACTATATACTAATTCCCTCAATGCGCCGCCTCTATATGTAGGTATACCAGCTCTTTTCCTATCCAGTTTTGATAGTTTTGTGACTAACAGGCAGACTTTTAGCACTCGTCCCTACCTGGTCGCAGCTACAATTTGCCTTTTGGGCTTTTTCTCCAACAACAGAAAAGGACAATGCCAGGTGTCATTCGTGTGGTAAAATGGTCGACATACGGTTGCAAAAAGTTCACCCTACCGAGAGCAACGAGATGCAACAAAAATGTAAACATGTAAACAAAAATTGTCAGTTGGTTGCTATGGGCGTGCTTGTCTATTATTTTCTGTCACACGCCCCCTCGGAAGAAGAAATCCTCTTGCGTGCTATATTTTGTATGTTTAAGGTTTAAGACTTGTATAAGTAGCCTGTATTGTTTTGTACGAAAAAATAAACATTTCATAAAATAATATGCTTTATAAGGAAAAATCAAGTTCAGTTTAACTTACTTTTGGAAGAGGTCCTCCTCTGTAGTAAAAAGTAGCCGAAAAAAAGCGTTCCGACCATTTTCTCAACCGCATTAAGCTTTCTTATTCCACTTTCGTTTCAACAGAAACAACTCGCCTCTTCTTTAAAATTTACACCAACCATCTTGAATGGATGCACGAGATATTAAACAATAAAAACGTTAAAGTTCTTGGCGCGCTAGCGATACAGTACTTGTTATGTTTACACGAACCAGGAAGTAGAAGCCAGATTTCTTCTTCAGAGTGGATGCTGGGTGACCTCTCACATCGCCAGTAGCGGCGGGAAAAAAACACTACAGTACCGTCCCCTACTACTTACAACTCATGGTGTCCTCTACACCTTTTGGAGAAAATATAATACTTTGATGTACAACTCATAGTTGTGAAAATACGGTACTTTGCTGAAAAATATTTCGGATATTTACAACTGTGCAACAATGCTGCTTGGTGGGATCAGATTTGGTGTGATATTTTATCATTTACACTATTCATCCATCAAGATTTTGTATCTGCTTATATGGGGCAACGTGGGGGCAGCAGCCTTAGCAGAAGAGCCAAAACACCAGAAGTTACGGCAGTGATTCGCTGTTATTTTCTGATATGACCTCCCTAGGAAGAGGAAAACCCCTCTTTTTTTGAGTGATCACATAAGAATGGGGACACGTCGTCTCCTGAACCCTTGTTCAATTTTAATGCAGATCAAGGACTGCTGACGGACTCCCTCACCTTAGACTCTAAGGCATAGGTGTTAAACAGACGGCCCGCGGCCCACTAAAGATTGAATCCGGCCCGCGAGACAACACTCAGAGAAGCGCAAGAGAAAAACAAGCTGCAGGTTGAAATATGTCAACTTGATGTTGCCAAAGCCAGGTGCCTCGAACAAAGACACTGTACTTGTATTTCTTTCTCTCTCTCTCGCTTTTCCACCCCTTTTCTCCCACTCTCTGTCTTTTTCACGCTCTGTGTCTCTCTTCCTTTGTTGCTCTTTTCTCTCTCTGTGTCTTTTTAACTTCTTTTGCTCTAACTTCCTTTTTTCCTTTTCTCTTTCTCTATTCCCTCTTCCTACCCTTCGCGCTTTATTTTCTCTTTTCTCTCCTTCTGTCTTTCTATTTCTTTCTTTCTCTCCCTTTCTTTTTCCCCTCTCACGACTTTTTATCTCTTTTGATCTCACGCTCTCCCTCTCTCTCTCTCTTTTTCTTTCTTTGTCCTGCCCTCTCCTTTTCCCTCCCTCTTTCTCTTATTTCTTTATCTCTCTTTTTCCTTCTCTTTTATCTATTAGCCCTGCTCTAAAGGGTGGGCAAACTACGACCTGCAGGCCAAATGCGGCCCCGCCAGAATGTTTTATCCGGCCCGCCAAACAAACATAGAATACCTACAATAGTAAAAGTACAACTAATGAAAAAAAAACATTTTTTGGGTGCCAACTTTGTCCTCGTTGCCTCTTTGGGTTTTAAAAAAAACAATACTCATACAAAAATACTACAAAATTAAAACACAATAACACTACAAACTATTACAGATACTACAAATTCTATGGAAATACTACACAATTACTACTGCAGAAATATTACAGAAAATACTACAAAACTCAAACTACAACAGAAATAGTACAAAAACCTGACTGCAGGAATAACAGAAAATCAGATATACTACACTACAAAAATCTACTATGCAAATACTACCAAAATACTACAAAAATAGAACTACAGTTACACTACAAAACTAGTACTTTAAACAGGGTTGTAATATATTATTTTCTTTGATCTCCAATTTCATTCAAAATATAACGTGTGTATTTATTCATAAATGAAACAAAACAAAATTATGTTGGGAGCCTCGGCCAAACTTTGTAACCCAATAGGACCCTCAGATCCAAATAGTTGCCCACCCTTGCCTTAGAGCAGGGGTGTCAAACTCATTTTACCTCGGGGGCCACACGATGGAACAAACATTCTCTCGGGGGGCCAGACTAGTAGATTAGAGAGAAAACAAGACAGAGAGAGAGAGAGATAAGAGAAAAAAAGGAGAAAAAGAGAGGGTGGGACAAAGAAATAGACAAAGGGAGAGAGAGAGAAATGGAGAAAAAGAGACAAAAGACGGATAAGGAGAGAGAGAGAGAGAGAGAGAGAGAGAACATGAGAAACAAAAGACATAAAAAGAAAAATAGTAAAAGGGGGGAAAGAACGAGAGAGAAAGAAAGAAATCCAAAAAGAAATAGAAAGGGAGAAGGAGAGAAAAGAGCAGGAGAGAAAGAGTTAGGGAAAAAGCAAAAGTGAGAGAGAAAGAGTTAAAAGAGGGAAAAGAAAAAAAAGGAGAGCAAAAGAAGCTAAAAAGACACAACAAGAGAAAGAGAGAGGGAAAAAGCAAAAGTGAGAGAGAAAGAGATTAAAGAGGGAAAAGGAAAAAAAGGAGAGCAAAAGAAGCTAAAAAGACACAACGAGAGAAAGAGAGAGGGAAAAAGCAAAAGTGAGAGAGAAAGAGATTAAAGAGGGAAAAGGAAAAAAAGGAGAGCAAAAGAAGCTAAAAAGACACAACGAGAGAAAGAGACAAAGAGGAACAAAGAAAGAGAAAAAGAGAGACAGGGAGAGGGAAAGAGAGAGATAGAGAGTGAGAGAAAAGGGGAGGAAGAGAGAGAGAGAAAAAGAGAAATACAAGTACAGCGTGTGTGAGAGGCACCGGGCTTTGTCAACATCAAGTAGACATATTTCAACCTGCAGCTCGTTTTTCTCTTGCGCTTCTCTCAGCTTTGTCTCACGGGCCGGATTCAATACCATAGTGGGCCTGATCCGCCTGTTTGACACCCCTGCCTTAAAGACTTATTGACCAATATATGGTCTACATTTATTTGGCGCTTTTAAAGTCACGTTTGACTTAAAAGTCAATCAATGGCGCCAAAAATGGATCCCGCTTTACACGTACCCATTCACACGCACACTCACACACCGAAATCGGCGTCAGCCATGCAAGGCCTCTATCTTTTTGCCCGGGACATGAGGGGTTCAGTGTCTCGCCCAAGGGCACTTTGACATTTAACTCAGAAAAGCCAGAAATCGAACCAGCGACCTCTTGGACCCAAGACAAGTGCTCAACCTTCTGATCTACTGCCGCCCCATATTTTGTCCCTATTCTTGCAATGTTAGCTAAGGAGGATTAGGTCAACCTACCTGGTGCAGATAAGACCTTTACATGAACCAATAATTAAAGGGATAATATCACTGACCTTCTTGGTATGCACCATCTGCCATCACTAAATGAAGGATGTTTGGATAAAGATGCTGGTGCTCATTCCCCAAAATACTAAAGGCCAAACTGGAGCCCACATCGATATTATCATCTTCGTCATCGCGTATTGCCTGAAATGTCAAATCATAAGAGAACATGTTTGATATGTTGCAAGAGATTACAGGACCGTCTGACCTTTAATAAACAAATATGTTTATGTACGATGTCACTGTTTACTGAAATACGCCGTGCCACATGACATTGGAAAATGCAAACTCTTGGGGGATTTCAATATTTTTTCAATTACTTACCGTAAATCCCAGACTATAAGCCGCTACTTTTTTCCCAAATGTTCAACCCTGCGGCTTATTCAGTGATGCGGCCAATTTATGTCATTTTTCTAACAGCTGCCAGCGGCGCTCGAGTACAAAAGGTAAGATTTAGACCGGTGGAATATATGCGCCGAGGAAGACTGCAACTTCTTGGCTTCTGCATGAATTAAATTAGAGTAAACATACCCTCATCATGCAAAATGCAAAAAGAAAGGCACGTCAAAAACCAATGGGTTCCGAAAAGCCAGTCTGCTGTGTGACGGAGAGGAGGGCACAGAATCAGGAGTGGATTAGAGTTCCAGCGACAGTGACAGCGCGAGTGAGGCTGCGGGAGCGTGGGACGACGTCTATATGACACCGTTTCTTTCCGACACTGAGGAAGACAACTTTGATGGCTTCAGTTGTAAGGAGGAAGATGAGGACGGTTTACCGTGATTTTTACAAGTGCTGTATGTTTTTTAACAGACCTGTTTACTGTGTTGCTAGCGTGTTGCTACCATTAACTGCCCTGTCACAGGCACGGTTTGGGATGAAAGTTATATTATTATTATTAAAGCTTTGAAAACTCTCTCGGTGTACCGTCTTTCTTTGTAAATATGTGTAACCATGTATAATATGTATTTGCAACTGTATATTTTTGTAATGTATTTATTTTAGACACTTATTCTGATATGTTTTGCACAGGCGAATGAAAAAGAAGGGGCGGAACAAACGCGGGGTGACGGGAAGTGGGGTAAAGGTGAGACCTGTTTGTGGACTCGGCGGACAATAGTGGATATATATTTTTCCCACCCTTACCTTTGGAAATATACAATTTTTTTTCTTGGATTACTTTCAACGGGACTCGTATTTTGCAGGTCAGCATCAAACCATAAGTACCGGTATCATTTTCCGTTTATTTTGTCGGCTGTGATTTTTGGACTGTGTACTTTAATTCAGTTTCAATCGCGCGACTTAAAGTCGGGTTTGGGTTAGTTTAGTGTTTGTGTTACATTTTTCAATGTGGGCGCATGCGGCTTATATACAGGTGCGGCTTGTGTAGGTACAAAATCAGTTTTCCTCTTAAAATTCGGTGGGTGCGGCTTATAATCAGGTGCGCTCTATAGTCCAGAATTTACAGTATGTTAAGATTTTTAGGTTTTTCCTTGCCCTCATGTAGGTTTTAGATCAGGGTGGTGTAATGATAGTCCTAAGAGACTTTTTGTGATTAAGAGCTATACAAAAAAAACATGACTTGACATTTCAAAATGCACTCATCACAGAAACATCACGATCAGTCTGAAACAAGATACCCAGCGTAATTCACCCATTACTCCCCCTTGGCTGTCTTCAAATTATTTGAATCTCCACAAAAATGGCTTTGTGACATCAAGGACTGTCCAGTGAATCCAACCATGTAAAAATGTTTACTCAAAAACCCACGCTAATGCAGATAGATAACAAAAAAATCCACATAAAAGTATTTCTGCCTTGTTGGACATCCTTGTTGTAATCCGTTCCTATCACTCTAAAAATCCCATTTAAAAACAAACATATTCGTAAAATTATCACCAATATGGTCGTTAGCCTCCGACTATTTGGTTGACATCATTCTCGGCAAATAGCAGGCTTTTTTCACAGTCCACAGCCCGCATTATCCTATATGGGCCTGTTTGATAAAGCAGAGATCGTCTCCTGTAGCTAAAAATACCTTTAGCTGGTAGTAACTGAATGAAATCACAATTGACACAATGGTTAGCCAATGAAATTACCAACATAAATGTATACAATTTTTGGACGTGTATTCAAATCAGAGCCAATGTCACAAAATACTGCAAACGATGTATCTAGCTTCGGTGCAGATGGTGCTGGACACAATAAAATTGCTCTGTGTTTTTGTGAGGCGTTTCTAGATGTTAACAGTTTGTTCAGTGGGTTTTCATCGTAAAGTGTCTCAACAGTGAACCTAAATTGTTTAATAAGCTTCCATAGAAAGGATTGCTTAACGGTATACAGCCAAAATGGGGTCTGTTGGTTTGACACCATGACTGTAAACTAGTGGGGAGTATGCTCTTTATATAATGGACCAAACTGTCCTCACTTTTAGTGCTCTGATGCTATGCGCACATTATACTCTGCGCTTATCAGAATTGGAACGCTATTGGGGGATTCGCGTGATTAGGATTTGATCTCCGAGCCAAAATGTACTCATGAAAAAATCTCTTCACTCACTCTTTTTGTGGATGTCGATGGTTTTAAAATGTTTTAGGGATATGTACCTTTATCTTATTGTAGGCCACAATGAACTTCTCAAATCCCATCTGCTGTTCAAGGTTGATACGATGCTCCTCCAAACGATTGTAGATGCTGTCATAAAGATCACTCTCTCCTTGGTCTTCCTCACTGTTATCTATAGTAGGATAGAGATAGAGATAAGGATATAGATTATTATTGTAAAAAAATAAAATAAAAATAAAAATAATAACAACTGATTTCGGCCTTTATAGTTGTGAATTTCAGGTTCACGAGACAAAATGATGATTTTTTTTGTCTTCATACATGAGCTATGATGATTGTGTGTACAACAAAAGTGGGATGTTAACTCTAATAATAAATACACAATACATAAAATGTAAAAAAAAAAATGTATCAATAATATGTAATACATAAACCTAAACATACGGTTGTTCCGTTTTTAATATTGGATACCTGCAAAAAAAGATTTCATAGGATTTTTGTAACCTTAAATTTAACAAAAAGAAAAGGCTCAGGGGAGGGCATAGAACAAGTTGAGATTTCTTATCAGAAGGCTTCTTTCCCCGTCTTCCTTGCAAGTTAAAAATCCATTGATGTATTCTCTCCTTATTTTGAGTCTCTACTTAAGTTTAAATGTATCAAGACAACAATAACTTAATACAGTGCAAAATATATTTTCAAAAAATAATGTTGAAACGGATCAACTTTAATGTAACTCAATTTATGGCTGCAAAAGGTGGCAAAAAGACTGAGGAAGTACAGGAATGCACAATAAATGCCTGTTTGGAGCCCCGACCAAATGAACAGGATAATTATGAATGTATGAGAGGGCTGATTCGGTATAATGTCTGAGAAAGATGGGGTGATTTCAGTAGGTAAAGCACTTGATAAGAATATAAAGTTGAAAATAATAATAAATGCCATCCATTTTCAGTACTCGTTGTACTCCACTTATTGAAACATGAATATTTTGTTTGTTTGTTTGTTTGTACATGATTCAATTGTTTGTTTGTTTGTACATGATTCAAATTGAATCTTTTCTTCCGGCGCCGTCACGAATGGCAGCCACTCCAGCAGCTCCCGTGTTATTTTCGATTGTTCTCGATTGTTCTCAGCTCAGGGATGCTGCTGGAAATGTGAATTTCCCTTCGGGGATGAACAAAGTATCCATCTATCTATCTATCTATCTAGAATGCAAAAAAACTCTTCCCCTTTTCTTACCCGACTGCCATTCTTCGTTCAGTTGGGTTTTATTGGTGACTTTTTCTTCTGATGCACCGTTGCTGAGTAATTCTTCTGCTTCGTCGTACACAGGACTTTCATTCGAGCACGCATCATCCTCTTCCTCATTTTCCTCGTCTCCCACATAGTCATAATCACCTACAACCATCTTGTCCTGTTCAAGTTCTACCATCATCCTGTTGAAAAGGTCTTTGTCCTCCTCCACTGTAGCATTTTCGTTGAAGTCTCCTCTTCCATCGTGTGGTAGTTTCCTTATTAGTTCACTCTCCTCTTGCAGCAGTTGCTCCATAGATGCCCTGATGTCCTGCAGGTCTTGATCCTCGTGTGCACTAAAAGACAAAGATATAATCGTGCATAACTACATGCATGCAGACTTATTTATAAGAACAGTGAAAATGATCATTTAAATCAAATTGTGGAGAATTTCAATAGTTTTTTTGTAAATGTTGGATCAGAGCTAGCTGCAATTATCCCAGAGTGCAGTAGTAAGCAATTTGAGTCACTGATAAAAATGAACTCCAAGACCATGTTTTTATATGGGGTTACGGAATCAGAGATCTTAGACGTGGTAAACAACTGTAAAAACAAAACGTCTATGGATTGTTTTGACATCGATATGGTACTAGTTAAGCAAATTATAAATAACATTGTGAAACCATTGACCTACATATGTAATCTATCATTTCTAACGGGCAAATTTCCAAATCAAATGAAAATAGCAAAGGTTAAACCAATATACAAAAATGGAAACAAGCACATTTTTACAAACTATAGACTGGTATCTCTGCTTCCTCAGTTCTCAAAAATATTAGAGAAACTTTACAATAATAGACTAGAACAATTTATAGATAAAACATAAATCGATTAATGAAAGTCAAAATGGTTTTAGAGCAAACAGATCAGCAACAAAAATTATTCACTCGGAAAGAGGGAAATTATAACTTAAGGGGCTGTAGTAAATTCATAATCCCAAAGGTGAGAACTACCAGGAAAAGTATGTGTGTGTCTGTGTGTGGAGTCAAGCTTTGGAACAAGACGAGATCAAACAATGTCCAACTATTCATGTGTTCAAATTTAAATACAAAAAACATTACTGACACTTACTATTATTATATCATAACTGTTATTATTGCTATTGTTGTTATTATCGTTGGTGACACAATGACTAGTAGCATTATAACGTTAATAGATGGGTACTACGATGATTAGGGTATAAAATATGTGACTATTGTTATTATTATAATTATTGATACCTGACCTATGTAATATGTCTATCTGTGAGATTGTGTTATATTTAGACACAAAAGAGGAGCTATCTATACAATGTAATTAATAGGGAAGATGAATAAGCGTCTGCTTCTGACTACCCCTTTTCGAACATGTTATGTTCACATTATTTTTGTTGTTGGGTCATTGTTTTTGTCCCGTTTTTATTTTTTAATCTTCGAAATCAAGTTTTCATTCATTCATTCATGCGTGTCTAAATTTTGTCGGTTGCACCAATCGCAGCCAGAGAGGAGCTCGGATTGCATGCAGGTGAGATGCACCTGCAATTAAATAAACCAAGTGTGGCTGTGTTTTAAAGTGGATAGTACTCTCTCAGTAGCCTAGATGGTAAGGCGCCCGCTTTGAGACTGGGAGGTCGCTGGTTCGCGCCTCGGCCGAGTCATACCTAAGACTTATAACATTGGTAAAATGGCGGCGCCCTCTGTTGGCTGCGGCTGCATCGGCTCGCTACAACGGGTCAGGTGTATCGACATTTCGTTCTGTGTACATTGTTACACAGAATGACAATACAAAGGAAATTATTATTATTATTATTGTCTGGGGTCCAAAACTCGCCGCCGACAGGCCCCTCGATATTTGCAGGCCTTTGCGTTAGTGCAAATGTTGAATTTATGTGCAACCCATGCAAGTTAGATATGGATACAAAGTGCTAATTCCCCCATATACAAGTGTGTTCATGTCAAGTACTAGTACAACGCAGGGAGGAAAGGGGTCAGGTGGGGCAAGAGGCATGATCTTAGGCCAAACCAGCTCAAATTTTAGGTAAGGTCAGGCCCAAACTGTCATTTCATATGTTTGGGGTCATGTCACTTCTGTCAGTTTAAAAAAATAATACAGTTTATTAAATTCGGTACTATCCTCTCAAATGAAGAATAAATCATACTCGTGGTTCTGTCCTCTATTTCAATGCGCACTAGTCACTCAATAGGAAATAGTCTCACCATAATTGACCATATTTCATCGCAAAATCTAAGAGAATTAAACACAAGCAAATACTTACATTTTAAACACATACACAACTGACGAATATACATTATGGTTCTTTAGTGGGGCACCCGGTAAACAAATTATTGACTTTTTGAAGCTATGTAACAAACGTACTGCAGTTTTTAATATGAGGCCTAAAGTTAAGCTAATCAATAAAAGATTTACATAAAAGATAAATCTTGCCAAAAATCTCATGTTTGCTTCGGACTCGCTCTTGCAAACAAAGGTCATTTTTTATAAATTTCTGTGGATTTATCGTCCCGATTTATCGTTCGGCCAATTTGCAAACAGGGAAAGGATGTTTGTGTGTGTAAGGAGTTGATATAAAGGTGAGTGCCCATGTGCAGAAGGTGGCAAAAACACGACTAATTGTGAAATTCTTTCATCGTTTTGTGCTTACTCCTCAGTTTCTGACTGGTCGTTCTCTTTTGCTTCGTCCTGGTCATCATTCTCTCGATTGCAGTCGGGAGCAGCGCCGTCTTCAGTAGGAAAAAGAGACTCCTGCTCAGAGCTGAAGACCTGACTTAAATCTGGGAGGGAGCAAGTCCGCAGCATCTGAAAAAAAAAGCAGTAAAAAAAAAAAAAAATCAGAAAACACGAGAGAAAAAGAGATGAAAGAGGAAAAAAATTGACCAAAAAAAAATCAATCAGAATCAAAATTCACAATACTTAATTTTCCAAAATCAATTTTAGATTTCATTAAAAAAAACTGAGTCTCATAACTGTATAAATAAATTTTCAAAAGCATTATACCAGAGTGCCAAAACATAAAAATGTTTCGTCTTTTTAAACTATAAAGGCTTTGGAGCAGCTATTCTGTCTCCAAGGCGGTTTGTGCTTGTTTAAATGGAACTGTAGCGCCTACCAGAGGTAAACCGGTCAAAGAGGTTATTAGGGGTATCACCTTAGGGTTGTTGGCATCAAATAGGCCTGTTGAAAGCCCAATCAGGAGGGCATTGTGCCGCTTGGAGTGCTGAGGTGAAACAGAGCTTGAGCGAGATGTATGAGAAGATGATTCATCCACCGAAGATTGAGCCGAGAGTAATGCTAGAGCACATTTGTGTCTTTGAACTGAAGAGCACAACTTTACAAACAGAGGCTCTTCACCCTGTGAGAAACCTGCAGGAAGATGGGGAATAACTGCAAACCCATTAGTGGTATGACAGGATAGACAAAATATTGCATACTATGCCTTGTATTGACTGCATGATGAATCAAACGTGTGTATTCAATTCTTCCTTACCCTTTTTTCCTGTTTCTGCTGCTTCTTGATCTGATCTGATGTTTGGCAACCTGTAAAAGAAAATACAATTGAGTGGAAAGACCCACCCTTCATAGTCCACGAAAAATAATATAGGCACCTCCAAACAATCAGGCGGGGATTTTGTACGAACTGACTGAGTAGCTGCAGCAGGGTCGCCAACTCAATTGAGTTGGGGGCCGCAGAAGCTAGGGTCCGGATGAGGTTGGGCCAAATGGGGTTTTCCACAAAAACATTCTACTGTTCTTAAAGGGACAGTGTTTGATATTTGTCCACTAGATGTCGCTGTCATGTGTAGTGCAACCAAAATTGAGTCCAAGGAAGATTACAAACTACAAAGACTGAAACTAAACAAAGGCAGCCTTTTTCTTCCCATAAAATAAAGAAAAAGAAACAAGAAAGAATAGAATTAAAGAAAAAAAGACAAAAAAAAAAAAACAATACAAAAACTTTTCTCTTTTTCTCCCATTTTTTGATTTTTCTCTTTTTTACTTATTTATTTTTTCTCCCTTTTCTTGAGTTTTATTTTTGGTATTATTTCTTTTGTTCCTTTTTTCTTTTCGAGGCTTGCAGTGGCTCCGGAGGTAGAGCGCTCGTCTTGGGATCAAGAGATCGCAGTTCGAATCCCGGCTCCTCCATGTCGAAGTCTCCTTGGGCAAGACACTGAACCCCTAATGCCCCCAATAAGCAGGTTAGCGCCTTACATGGCTGCACGGCCGCTATTGGGAAATGTGAAGCACACTGTAAAGCGCTTTGGGAAGTCTTGACTTGAAAAGCGCTATATAAATGCAGATCATTTCATTTCATTTCATTTTCAAAGTAATCAGGTCCGTTTTGGTCACTTTGAGTCTACGTATTTTGTATTTCCTTTTTCAGTTTAAGCACTCGTTTCGGTGGCACGACAGAATACAGTGACATCTAGTGGAAAAATAACACAGTTGCTCTCAACTTGCATATTAAGGCAGTGGCCACAAACCACCTGGGGGCCACAAATTTGAGACCATTGAGCTAAAGGGTTAATACACCTCTTTCACAGCCAAATTCAAGATATTTTAAGGACTTTGAATGGGCAGATTTTCAATTTCTCCTGTACCATTAAAAGTAGAAATCCGGTCTGAATTTTGCACCAGCCCTTTGAGACTCTTTGTGATTTAGGGCTAAACAAATACACATGACTTTATCAGAACATATGATTTTTAGATCCATGAGTAAATTGCGAACATATTTGTGGATATGAACGTGTGTCAATGTTTTTGAGACAACTCTTTTCCCATATAAATGTTGGGGAAAATGACAGTAACATATATGTAGCTCACATTTTGAGTTGCAGGAAGTTCTTCCCGCTACAATTTACCACTGGGAACGCCTTTTGGATTGGCCATAATTGATAGGTAATCCTTGCGATGATACACATTTCATAGTGTCCTTTTTAGGTGAAGCATAGATCTGTCCTCCCGGGCGAAACTCGGATGGGGCGCTAACGCTTTATACGGCAGTGTCATACGAACGAATTAATGCGAGCTGCCGTTAATTACAAAGGAAGAAGAAATGCAATGGCAAAGTCAAGCCACCAGAGTTGCAATGTTGGCTTCATTTTTAAGCAGACTTGTTGTAAACATGGCAACAATTTCGTGCATTTACAAGCACTTCACCCAAAGTTTAAGCACTTTTCAATCCATGGCATTGTCTTGCTTTCACTCTGTAAAGAAGAAAATACTATAGGAATACTCCACAAAAAACTACAGTAATACTATAATACCGCCACAGAAATATTACACCAGAATTACTAAAATACAACTACAGTAATATTACAAAAATACCAAAGAAATACTACAAAATATTGCAGAAATACTCTGAAAATACAATTTCGGAAATACTACGATACAAAAATACTACTACAGAAATATTACCTCATAAATATACAGAAATATTACAAAAATACTAAAGAAATACCACAAAATACTATGGAACACTACAGAATTACTACAAAAACACTACTTTGGAAATACTTCAAAATACCACAAAAATACCACAACAGTAATATTATAGATCAAAAACACCACTACAAACATGTTACGACAGAAATACTACAAAAATACGTTTAGACACTGCAAATAAAACACTACAGTAATACAAAAATACGACATAAATAGAAGAAAAACTCTACCTTTGAAATACTACAAAAATAGTAGTGCATAAATACTACAAAAACTGAGCTACGCAAATACTATTAAAAGGCTACTACCAAACTAAAATTCAAATGAAGTGCTTAAAGCAAGGGGCTAGTATATAATTATGCTTTGATTGCGATTTTTTTTCAAAGCAAATTATTTTATAAGCAATAGTAAGACATCTATTCAATAATACCTTTAAAGAAATATAACATGTAGATATTCGCACGTTTATCCATAAATGAAAAAATGGGAGACTTTTCCAGGATCGGCCAAATGTTTTAGCCCAATGAGGCCCTCGACTCCAAAAACTGGCCACCCATGCCATAACTGGTTGGAGTGTACTCTCGTCCTTCCAGTAGTATCAGAACATCCACAATGTAACATTTAAACAAAAACTCAAAACTGCTTAGAATAGTAAAAAAAAACATATTGGAAAACATTTCCTAAATAAGAATTGAATAGTGAAATAAAATAGTTACAGTGGCTGTTCTTGCTTCTCCCATGCGCGATGCAGGTCCGTTGAAGTATGGGATGATTTAGGAACGTCCTCCAGGATCACAGATTCCACATCTTCCGGCTCTGAAGTGCACACCGTATTTGGACAAGTAAATCATTTAAAGGCGAGGTAAAGTATAATGAAATACTCACCCTGGTTCTCAGCATTTGTTGACGACTGTGCCTCTCCGTCCGTTTGATTGACATTTTCTCGATGCGAAAGTTCTGTTGTAGCACCATCAACCGTTTCGTCCTCAACCTCAGTAATGGCAGATGTCATATTCCTTACACTCAGGTCTTCTTCAGGTATTCCCATTACATGCTCTGTAACTTTCTGGTCTGGTTCATCTAAGAAGATAGTGACGATTTCAGGTTGCAAATTTATAGTATTTACATCAAGGGTCTCCAACGTGGTGCTCGCGGGCACCTGGGCGAACCCGAGGCCACTTAACTCTTAAAATACCACACCAGTTGTGGGTCATCGTGTTTTTTTTGTAAAATAATTTTGTGGTGGACTGAGTAAATGAACCCTACTTCATGCACATCCCTCTTCTTCTCTGTATTTCTCTTTCCTATCGAACTTTTGTTTTTTCTCTCTCGTTTTATCTTCCTCTCTTTCTCCCTCTTCTCCATTTCCATCCCCCTCTTTTTATCCTCCACTCTTTCTCCCCCTCTCTTGAATTTCAATCTTCCTCTTTTTATCTTCCTCTCTTTCTCCCTCTCTGTCCATTTCCATCTCCCTCTCTGTCCATTTCCATCTCTCTTTTTCCCTCTCTCTCCATTTCAATCTCCCTCTCCCCCCCTTCTTACCCTTTCCAACCCCCCCCTCTCTCCCTCCCCATCTACCCCCCTCTCCACCTCCCCACCACCCCATCTTGCTCTCCCCCCCTCTCCATTCTGTATATTTTCCCTTCTTTCTACCTGCAATAATTAACCTGGTAATAACATAATAACAACATAGTAAGTGGTACATGATAAGATATTATTTTAGAAATATATCAAAGTGGGTGCCCTTTTCACTAATAAGTAGCAAAGAGTAGCTTTCAGCTTGAAAACGGTTGGAGACCCCTGTTGTACATTACTTAGTTAACAAACATAGCCACAAAATAGTAGGTGCATCTTTTTTGAAGAATCATTTGATTTAACAATAATTAGAAAGCATCCAGTCTAATTTGATTAAACCATCCATTTAAGATTGTTAAATTGTAACATGGACAGAAACAGGAAATAAGTACAAGACTGTATTTTACGAACTGTACAGGCACACCCAACAAACCCAAATTAGTCAAAAAATTTGAACGTGCACCTTGTAATCCGGTGCACCTTAAATGCGGACAAATTTAGATACATTTTAGTGATCGGTCAATCTTATCACTAACCACAATTGAATACCTGTGGCGGCAATGGGGATCAAACCAGATAGCAGTGTTAAGAGCACCGAATTAGAAACGCCTTGAATAGTTGTTCATAATTGTATAACATTAAATGCAACAAGAATTTAGCCCGGATTGGAGCGGATACAATGTCAAATCCTATTCACTAGACTTAGGGATACAGACGACACATAAAAGGGCATTAAGTCTTTTGTCATTACCACACTATTTCAAGTCACAGTACTAGATATGTGCAGCATTGCATTTACTTACATCTTTAAGGGCGACCGAATTACTTCTCTCAATGCGGTTCTTTTTATTCAGTTCAGAATGACCGAATTACTTCTCACAACGCCTTTGTCGTGATTCAGAATCTTGTGCGCTTTGTAGACTTTGCTAATTGGCTGTACCATTGATGTCTGACAATATTCTACTGGCCTGGCCCAATAATAACATCAACACCTTTGTACAGTATCTATAAAATCAATGAAAAAAATAAAATAGATCAATAATAATAATGATGAGATCAGATGGTCAAGGGGATAGAATCTGGAGCAGCACACGTCGTGACCTGGGTTCAATTTCTGTTGCATCCAATGCTATGCAATTGAGATCGGTTTTATATTCTGCGCCGCCCTTCCTTTTTTTGTGCAACACTATATAATCTGGTGCGCTTTGTACAAGAAAATATATCACAAAAGATTGTTTTCTGGAGGTGTGCCTTATAATTCCAGTGCGCCTTAAAGTTCGGAAAATATTTAGTTAGTTCGCAAAACTAACCGGGCTTAGGCGGTGGTTCTTTATCGACGCTGGCTGTTTCAATGGGCTGGGTGAGTGGCTGATTATCTGCTTCATGAAGTACTCTCAATATCTGGCAGTCCGGAAGCTTACTGGGACAGATATCCTGTAGCACATCCATCTGTATCACCTCACCAACAGTTTGTTCTGAGAATGCACACATAAACATCTTTGAAAATAACCACAAACGGTTGACTTACTCCCTCTGGGTTAACCTTTAAAGCACATGTGTTAAACTCATGGCCTGCGGGGCTAATGTGGCCCACCACATCATTGTATGTGGTCTGCAAGACCATGCTGAGAGAGGCACGAGAGAAAAATTAGCTGCAACGCCTCACAAAATGACTTGCAGGTTTAATTATGCACATTGGATGTGTGTGTGTGTGTGTATATGGGTAAGTGTGAAGCACATTGTAAAGCGCTTTGAGAGGCCTACAGTGACCTGAAAAGCGCTATACAAATGCAGACCATAAACCATATACGCCAAAACTAGGTGCCACTCTCAATGCACCTACTGTAGCTGAATTTTCCAACTACCATTAACCAAAAAGAGAACAAAGAGGAGACCCATCCCAATGTTATTTACAGTGGCTTGCGAAACTATTTGGCCCCCTTGAACTTTGTGACCTTTTGCCACATTTCAGACTTCAAACGTGAAGATATAAAACCATGAAGCATCAACAATAAGTGGTACACAATCCTTAAGTGGAACACACTTTATTGGATATTTTAAACTTTTTTATAATAAAAAAAGAAAAAGAAAAAGTGGGTGTGCAAAATTATTCAGCCCCTTTACTTTCAGTGCTGCAAACTCTGTCCAGAAGTTCAGTGAGGATCTCTGAATGATTCAATGTTGATCTAAATGACTAACGATGATAAATGGATTCCACCTGTGTGTAATCGAGTTTCTGTATAAATGCACCTGCACTGTGATAGTCTCAGAGGTCTGTTTGAAGCGCAGAGAGCCTAATGAAGGACGAGGAACACACCAGACAGGTGTGTGTGTGTGTGTGTATATATATATATATATATTTATATATTATATAAAATATAATATACAATAATATGAAAGACAATTGGTCCCCTATTGCCATGTCATGGAAATCACACTTTTCACAATTACTCACCTATTGTTGGGATGCAGGTCTCCTCTAGAGTTTGTTGGGCTACAGATAGAACAAATGGATGCCCTTCATGCCATTTCTTCCTGTCTACACCAGGAAGTGGACAATCTCCAGGAGACACTGTGGCAATGAAAATACGGGGAAAGAAACTTTTAACTCTCACTCGAACTGAAGAATTATCATTTAAATTATTTTGACAAGGGATCATCTCAAATGCAGCACAAAATGCAATTGAAAGCTTAGAAATATTAGAAAATCTTTGCATATCCATACCGCCCCCATTGCCCATACAATTATTTTATAACTGTCCATTTTTTTCTATAGTTCCCTTTCATTATTTTCCCATTTATAAAAAAAAAAAACACAATTTTCTTGCGGTATAACTTACTAGAATCCGTTCCACAAATGTCCTCTAAGGTTGGTAGAGACGTAGGAAGTACAGCAAGTTCAGCAGGGTCCCACTTCTTCCGCTCTTCAATGCAAAGGTTATCGGTTTCAAGACTTTTGAGTTGGGAGGGAAGATTGTTCTCTTTCTGTGCATTCAGTGTTGACTCATGCACTTCATCTAGAGGGCTGTGAGATTTCAGATTCTGATTCAGTCTGTTCAAAATCTGCTTCTTCTCACTCTGCCAGAGGACATAAAATAAAAGCAGTGTATTGTTATTAAAAAATACAAGGCGTTGACTATAATAATAAGCACAGAAAATCACACCTGACAGACACCTTCCGTGCCAGGCAGGTTGACCTTTAATGGAGTCATCTGTAAGATGCAAATTTTAAATCAATATTACACAAAGAACAACAGTTAAGCCTGGAATTATTTGTACAGTTACACAAGTTGATATGTGATCTATTTACATAAACAGATTCAGAAATAAAATATAATTAACATGGCCTTAAAGTGCACAGTCTGAGCAGAAATTTGAGACTTTCTACATCCAAATCTAAAAAAAGGTTTAGCAATTATAGCCCTTTACAGTCTCTATACATGAAGTAATTAGACAATTGACTCATGGAGCTGTTATTTACTCAGACCGCTCTTCCCTTATTAATCTGTAATCAATTAAGTAGCGAAACAGGCTTTATTGTACGTATGTGATTGTGCATTTGGGAACTGCTGTTGTGACCACCTATCATGCGTTCAAATGAACTCTCAATGGAAGTGAAGCAGAAAATCCTGAGACTAAAAAAAGAGATCCGAAGGAGCAATAGCTGAAATGATTGGAGAAGCCAAATTCAGTTTGGTACATTAGAAGGAAAAAGGAATACACTGGTGAGGTTGGCGATTGAAAAAGACCTGGATGTCCATGGAAGACAAGAATAGGGCAGCGTCTGTACAACATTTTTTATCCATTTACTAAATATATTCCCAGATCCAAATTTTGTCATTAAGGCAAACAGAAATGTCCATTTCACCTTATCGAAAGCTTTTTCTGCATCAAGCGATAAAGCTAAGATGGGGAGAGGATTATTCTTGTTCATCCACATCAAATGTAGTAGCCACCTCATATCCAACTTGTGAAAACTGCGTCATACCAAACATTTTCCGGCCTAACTGTATTTTGCACTTTTGTGTACTATTATAGTCATACAAACCGCGCCAACATTCTTCAAAGCAACAGTCATGGATATAACAGGAGTGGTGGGGTCCAATTCTTGAGGGACTACATTTTCTGCACTCGGTTGAGGGGTAGGGTGTACATCTGCTGGAGAGACCTCATCTTCCTGAGCTGCAATCTTTTACATTTCACAAGAACATTAAACTTTGCTTTTACTGTAGACAAGGATACATTTCTGTGGAAGTACTTACATGGTTATCCCATGCCTTCTTTTCCCTTTCATTTGACTCTTTTCGCTTTTTTTCCAGTTGCTCTTTTAGCACAGCAGCACGGGCATTAGCTTGGGCCTGGAAAGTATATTATATAAATAATATATAAAATCTCTAAAACAGTTCATAAGATTTCCAAAAGGTTATATAAAATTACCTTACTCTTCACATTTTAAGGCGCACAACCCCCAAAAAATAATCTTTTGTCATATATTTTTTGAAACACAAGGCGCATTGGAATATGAAGGCCCATGGTATCACTGAACCTTCATTGATACAGATGACATATGAAAAGTGATTAGAGCTCATCATCACACTATTTTTACTCTCGGTGCCACAACTGTTTGGCAACGTGAGTTCTAATATGATATTCAGTCTCCCCCCTTCTTCACCTGTGTGTCTTTAAACTCTCGGTTTAGTATGTATGCGTAAGTAAAAGTCCTTGCATAGTATTTTGTCCCCTCCATTCTCTAACATTTATTGGTGAAGATTGGCATAGATTGGCACACTTCTTCACCAATGAATGTTAGAGAGTGGACAAAACAAAGTCTCTTAACAATATTATACGACCTCATTTGGTGCGCATGGATATTAAACAGAAAGGTCATTGACGCACTGGTGAAGAAGTGGAGAGACTGTTTAACTGTTCAGAATGCACTATTCAAATCTGTGTGGTGGCACAGTGAGTATGATGATGAGACTAAGTCTAATTCTTTGTTGTATATCATATTTACCACTGGTGGTCTAGTGGTAACGTGGTTTGATTCCCGTTGCATACAATGTTTTGTGATTTAGGTCAGCAATGCTTTTCGATTTACAGCATTACCATAAAACCATATATGGTGTTGCATACCAATGATTAATGTATCAATTATCAATCTTAACCGCCGCACTCTAAAGTTTCTGGACAAATTCAGTTTTTGGGTGCGCCTTAAGGTCCTGAAAATATGGTACTTAACATAGGCAGATTTTTTGTAAGCATTTTATATATATATATATATATATATATATATATATGCACCGCTCATCCTCTCTGTAGGTGCTGGGTATATATATCATATCTACAATCCCAAGCAGGAAGTATGGAATCACCAGCCTTGGGTAAACCCTCAAGCCAACATCTTATTTTGTAGAAAAAAACTCAAATCACAAAAATCAAACAATCGTAAGGTCATTCCAAAGTGCAACGTATTGGAATTCAGAAATTAAAGACTGTCGGAATTTGGATGTTTTCCTTTTCGTAAATCTCACCGGAAAGGCGACAAACAAATGTTCCAGCATCATCACCTCGTCCAATGCAGATTCGTGACTCATTACTGAAGATAACCTTCATCCAGTCATCCACAGTCCGCGATTGCCTTCCTTTAGCCAATTGCAGTCTTGTTCTTTTGTGTTGAAGCGTAAGCGCCGGTTTCATTTTTAGCTTTCCTATGTAAAAATCTCATTTCCTTTACAATTTTGCACAGTTCTGTCACATACAGCGACACAAACTTCCTCCCATTTCCTCTTCATTTGTCTTGCTGTGCATTTTCCTGTTTTCAAGACATATGGCTTTTAGTTATTTGTCTTGACGCCTACATGTCTTCCTTGGCCTACCAGTACGCTTGACTTTAACAACCTTCCCATGTCCTTTGTACTTGGTCCAAATCTTCAATACAGCTGACTGTGAACAGCCCACATCTTTGACAACCATACGAGTAGTTACCTTCAAGAAGTTTGTCTTTGGTCTCAAAAGATATCTTTCTTGTTGGAGCCATGCTTCTTGCCAATCCACTTAGTCCAGGAGCCCTCCAATGTTTGATAATTGCACTGTTTATAACTGCTGACTAACTAGCAGACTTGGTCTAAGCCAGGTTCCCAATTAAGAAAAAGAGATTGACTGGGTGTGTCCTTATTTTCCACTCAAAATGCACTGATTCCAATTTTTTTCTCTCAGATTGGCATGATTCCATATTTATTTCCCTGCACTTGCTATATGAAAGAAACATTTACTGACCATTGCAATGTTTTTTCTTCATTTCTTTTAGGGTTTCAGAATGCCAATATGTTGCACTTTGGAATTACCTTTCGATCGTTTCATGTTTGTGATTTGGGTTTTTTCTACAGAATAAAATGTCTGAGTGAGGGTATGCCTAAGACTGGTGAGTCCATACTTATTGCTAGAGGTTGTGGATATAGATAGAGAGATATAAATAGGTAGAGTGATAGCTATAAATAGAGAGATACACAAAAAAACAGAATTTAGTATTTCAACTAGTAGGAGTAAATTTTGTGCCAACACCGTCCTCTTAAACTATCAAAGCAGACTCACTTTAAAAGCCACAATCTTTTTCTTCCTCAGATCTGCCTCTTCAGTTGATGCTTGGCTGTCTGAACCATCACTATCATACTAAAAAAAGGAACATTGTAAGTTTTCTATACATAATTTGACAGATAAATAATCCACATACCTTTTCACCCCTAAGCCTGGCTTTGATCTGCAGGCGCTCATTGAAATTCTGCAAGCGGATCTGCCTGAGTCTTGTTAAGTATTCCTGACAACAAATGTATATTAAACTGGGTGAGTTTGAAAACATTTATTGAACATGAGTAGAAGCAACAAAATTCGATATCTATATAAAATAGTTGTACTCGTTATGCTCAAAATCCAAAACAGGCAAAATACAGAAAGTGGTTTTTGATGTCGATAGCAAAACAACTCATCTACACAACTAAAAGGACAATGTAAACAGTAACGTATGTCACAAACAACACAGCAGGACAATAACAAAACAGGAAAATCTTTTTATGTATTCAATATTTTTGTTAAAGCCCTGAAGCAGAGTATAAAATGGCTGAGCATAATTATTTTTGGTTGAAATGAAATATCGGTGCATCAAAGGCATGATGGTGAGATGCAAGACAAGCCATGCCAGATGTGTTGGGTGGGAGCTGAAAAGTGAGCATTTTTTGACCATGCTCCTCCTACCTCCTCCTCTTTGTTGACTTTGTGCCTTGTAAAACGAGCTGAACCAACTTGGCCTCCATAGATTGTTGCCCCGTATTGCAGAGTACCCTGTTTACCATTCAAGTCAACCAAAATTAAGCTAATGTCTTTTTAATTAGTGCCACAGTTCTTTTGACAAAGCTTTGTAAACTCTATTGATATTTCAATATATTATCCAGCTGTAGCAACAGTGGTTTGCAAATCCTTTTCAACCTTTATTCACTGGAATGCATAGCAAAGACGCATTACTGCACTTTTGATTACATGCAGTAAATTTTGTAATATTTAGTCAATTGTATTTACTGATTTAGAATTTTATTCCAGGATTATGATTATTTTTTTAATGTGTCGCAAGTGGAAAAGACTACTAAAGAGTACATTTAGATGTAAGGAATTGTTCGACTGGGAACCCGAGTTGAATTTTTGGCCTATCTTGAATGAATCATTTGCATGGCAAGTCAAAAAACGAAAACCGTATGCAGTGCTTTTTTCTTTGCCCCCTTCCTGATCTTTGTGTTTATTGCCTATTAATTACTCAAAAAGGTTTCAGACCATCAAACCAATTTTAATATTACACATAGACAACCCAAGGAAATACAAAATTAAGTTAAAAAATAAAACTAGCAAAGAAAATACACGTTTCTTTTAAAATCGAAAATTGCATCGAAATTGCAATACTGGAATGAAAAATAGCAATTAATTTTTGCCCCCTTCCTGAGCTTTGTGTTTATTGCCTATTAATTACTCAAAAAGGTTTCAGACCATCAAACCAATTTTAATATTACACATAGACAACCCAAGGAAATACAAAATTAAGTTAAAAAATAAAACTAGCAAAGAAAATATGCGTTTCTTTTAAAATCGAAAATTGCATCGAAATTGCAATACTGGAATGAAAAATAGCAATTAATTTTTGCCCCCCTCCTGAGCTTTGTGTTTATTGCCTATTAATTACTCAAAAAGGTTTCAGACCATCAAACCAATTTTAATATTACACATAGACAACCCAAGGAAATACAACATGAAGTTAAAAAATAAAACTAGCAAAAAAAATACACGTTTCTTTTAAAATCGAAAATCGCATCAAAATTGCAATACTGGTCTGAAAAATAGCAATTATTTTTTTTCCACAAAATCTTGCAGCCCTTGTTCAGACCGAGCACAAATCATATTTTTGCCCCATCGAAATGGTATCTGGATGGATCTTATGTAATCTAAACAAACACAAAACACCTAAAACCTGATTTGGGCAAGATGGATTGACAAATGTAGTATCATATTTCTGTTGCCAACGAAAAACATAGATCATTTTTGACTGCCCATTGACTAGAGGTAACCTCAGGCCTAAAAACACCAGCCTGATCTTGCCCGACCGATGAACTTGAATAGCAGGCCCGAAGCAAACCCGAAATTTAATACATTACTTTGGTTTAATACATAAATGCTTTAATTTTGAGCACACTTTAGGTTTATTGTGGTTTCGCGTTAAGTGACTTGATCTCAAAACACAGCAGAAACCTTGCTACGTAGCTTCAGCAAGCAAATAATATGAATACTTCCACCCTATCCAAAGAACGAAATGTACATTTTGTCCATGTTTTGCACGTTTTGAAGACAGTGAATTACGCTAACACAATACGTTTTAGGGTCAAACACAGAATCAGAGACTATTGATCTTTATGGAGCATTGCTAATCGAAATGAAAGCCAAAGCAAATAAAAAAAGTGTAGCCTTTGTTTGGGGCATCCTACTTTATAAAAATATGTGCCTAACTAAATCAATGCATAAAAAAATGAAATCAGCAAGCGAAAGGTCCGACTCAGAAATAGTTTTGACATTTCGGGACTGACCCAGTTGGGTCTAGCTTCAGATCGGGGCAAGTCGGGGCCGGTAGTACATACGCAAGGAAAAAAACTCCTTTGTGCATGACCAAAACAGCAGGTGTAAAACATTTGCTCATGCGTGTAAATATTTCTACTTAAAGCATAATTCACCCGGATTTTAACGGTTTCGTCCTTAAACATTTCTGGTACATTATTTTGGTGAAGCATCACGTTAGACAAACAACAAACTTGCAATATGATGACATATTTTGGTCATTATTTCATACAAGTGGTTAAGTACATCAAACATGCATACCAACTGTCCTTCGGCCCGGACTTTGTTGCGCATGGCTTCCTTTTTACGCTGAAGAAACTCTTCAACTTGATACGAACGCTCAATAGGAATGGAAGTCTTGCGCCTGGAAAAGTTCAATACTACGTACAAATAGCTGTAGATATTTGTGTAGGTTTGATTGCTTAGGCTGGGAAACATACCTGCTAATATGGGTGTGTTGCGGATGATGCTGCAAACGCTGTAGTGCTTTTTTGAATGCATTACAGTTCATGTGTGGGTTAGGCTCATTGGGAAGGACTGGGCCAGCAGCGGCTGGCACATTACTTGCAAACATAATCAATATACATTTATTATTATAACATTTTGTATTGTATGTGATATGAAACATTACCTAACTGGGGGATCCGGCCCACTCAATCCCTCCATGTTTATCTTCACTCTATTTCGATAATCATCAGCCATTTGGTCAAGAGCAGCGTGGTAGTGTTCATAAGGACTGCCTCTCATTACATGGGGCGGAATAGCACTTGGGTGGGGACAAGCAGCAACGCCTGCAGAACTCTTTCTACCACCCAGATAACACTTGGAAGGACAAAAGGAAAGAAACACACATGGGTAGGCACCTAGGCCAGGATTTCCAGCAGTCATTAAAGCCAATTCTTTACAATATCGGTTCGGCACCACAGCTATCCACTCACCAGTCAAGAACCAAACAGAAAGTGCATTGGATCTATTTTTACTTTAGTTTCAATTTCACATCAAATGAATGCAAACACCATCCATCAACTCCATGTTTTCGTTGCGAGTTTGTACATTCGCTTGGTAAAATCAAACAAAATATATTTATTTAGTTCCTTGAATTCCTTCCGATTGCAAGAATCAAAGAGAGAAGAGTATTAAAGTGAGTACTACCGCAACAAGAGAAAGAAGCCTTATCGGTTGCACGATTGATTGAGTGGGGCTCTTTTCAGCTGCACCTGAATGCTTATTAGTGCTTAAACCTTCTCATTTGACACCAGAATAGCAGAGTTACATAATTAAAATCTCCTGCCTCTCACCTATAACAGGGTTCAGGAACCTTTTTCACTCAAAGATCCAAAAAAGAAACTTTACTTTCAAGAGAGAGCCTCACCATATATTTTAAAGATAAAATATAACAAAACCGGCAAACTCGCTTTCCAGACAAAAACTAATTCTTCAAAACACATTTTATTTCACAGTGTGATGTTTGGTGATTGGATAAAATCAATGAAATAATAATAATAATAATAATCCCGGAGCTCATTTTCAGTGTTGAGGCTCATTTTGACTGTAATTTTTATCCAGAATAATGAAAGCAAAGTTGCCCCGTTTATAGATCTGCCCTTTCCTACCACTCACCCAATCAAAATTCTCTAGGTACTTTGAGAGGGCTTCTGAGTCATGAAAAGTTTTTTATGTGGCTTTTAATCGTAAAGTGTCTCAACCATGAACATATATTGTTAAATTAGCATCCATATAAAAGGATTATTTAGCCATTTACAGCCAAAACAGGGTCTATTGGTGAAACACATTGACTGTAAACTGTAGGTAAAATTGTGTCCGTTGTACACTGGACCATATCTTGTGAGCAGTCAGAGTTGTCTCTGTAACAATCGGCTTCACATGGAACAATGCAATAAATGATAGCGCAGGTTCCTTTTTATCTTCGAGCCATATGTACGCATAAAAAGAGCCATAAATTCTTGATCCCTGACCTAAAAGAACACAGACAAATATCCAAAACTAAAAGAGAGGGTAGCCATGGAGCTTAAACCCGCTCAGCACCACACAACAACTTCAGCAGAACCTTGTCGATGGTGATCAAATAGGGGAGAGCTTTTAAACCACTTCGGCGCCTAAAAAATTGAAAAATGAAAGACCGTATCTAAAACCAGAGAATGGCAACGGGAATGTGCAACCAGTATTGTGAAAGAGTGCCGACACACTCACTGTACTAGACTGCTGTCATAAAACACCGTTGTCCACACCAGGTTAGACAAAAAAAAATTCTGATCGAGGCATCAAATTGTTGTTGTTTCAGCAATATTTCATATAATAAGCAAAACAAAAATAAAAGCGCTCTTACACTAACATCATGTTGATTCAGGCACAGCAGCACTAGAAAATTTAGTCCACAGACTGGAGTAAAAACTTTTTGTTTTTTGTGTCAGTTCTCATTGCTCGCTATACAGATCACATGCAGCTATGTGAGGTCATGGTTATGTTTCCGCGACAACTGTATTACACCGTGGATTTAACTGTATTATCATCATGGTCATATAGAAACCACAAACAAAAAAGGCCGAACTTGGACCTGGCGATGAAAATATTGTCCGACACCAAATCTCTTGGTGCTACAGAAAATTTTGGGTTCCACTGGTTTAGCTGATGACAGTCCGTGGAAAGTCACAATAAATTACGAAGTACAATACAAAATTTCTGTTTAATTATATACTTTCCGTTGAAAAACAAACAAACCTTTTGTAAACTATACATCAGGATTAATAAAAGAGTACCTTCCTCTCTGGACTTCCAACAGTAGACATCAAGTCATTTTTCCATCCTTGCTCCCTTGCCTGGTTAATCCGAATAATCTGAAAGATTACATATTCTAAATGACTGATCGTAAATATTTAACACAAAAAGCAAGTGTGGATTTTGTGCTCGTAGCAGAATCAGTTATAAAAGATTCAATGCCAAGTGAAATGTTTAATTGATAAACATTCAAACAAATTCTAAAAACACATTACATTTTGAAAGCACAACAGCTGATCAAGTAATAGGAATGAAAGTATAACATATTACACAATCATCCAAATGAACTGGATGGATGCAACAACTTTATAAATTCTCATATGGAAAAGCATTTGGGTTTTTAGGAGTATAAAAATGGAAAGTACTTAATATTTTACAAAATCACAATTTTTATGCACGCAATCTACTTATAAAAGTACTAGGCTACATTACAGATATTCATAGATTTACACGCATCTAAAAAGAGGCTATAAATGTTTATTTTTATTTCTATTGAGTATTCGTGATTAATATAAAATGTACCTTTTATATTCGCATATGCCAGTACTGAAATACAGAAAATAATTAAATAGAAGTGTTCTCTGTAACTACCAGAGTTTACTTTGATGGCACATTGGATTCAATCAGCTAGCTAATTACAGTTAGGGCAGAAACTGCTCCGAGTCGGCTTAAAGCACAATTCAAAATGGTGATAATTTCTAGTGGAACACTCCTAGGACTTTACGATCTCAAAATGGGTTGTCTCAATTATAAGAGGAGGCGAATAAAGGTGGCAAAGGATTGTGGAACAAGACAAAAAAATATATGTATATTTTGTATATTGCAATTTATTGGCTTGAGCATGGAAAACTATTTGTATGCATATGGTTTTTATTTCAAGGGCTCGAAGACAAGTTCTTTTGAATTTTTCATTGGGAATCCGTTGTAGGCAATGACTGATTTCTGAAACCCATGGACGTCATCAGTGCGTTTCCTTTGTAATGGTCTTTAATGATTCTCTTGAGTTGTTGAGTTATCTTGAGCAAAGAAAATACATACACAATTGGTTTAAGATCTGGTGAGCGCTTGGTCTCTGCAGAATATTCTACTTGCTTTAAAAAAAATAAAAAAATAAATTAATAAATAAATAAAGGTTTGCTTTTGCAGCATGTTTTGTATTAATTTCTTCTTACATGCAGGCAATATTTTCTCCTTGGGTTGAATCCTTCATATTTAGTCGAATACATTTTTTCATAGTAAGAGATATTGATATGCCTACTTTCTGGTGGGTGTTCTTCACTTGATACCAGAGCTTACCAAGTTTACCAGTATGTTTATATTTCCCCACAATGTACATTGATGTTGATTTGGCCACCTCTAACATATTTGTTACCTCAAAAGATTTAGGCTAAAAACCTGTGACTCCCGCTTCTCCTCAAGTTTACTTGTTACTATGGAAGAACGGGCTTAGCATTACTGACCACCTGAAATCAATCGTGGGAGGAAATTACCCAAATATATCTGTTTGTTTTGTATGGTTTTATGGAATGAATATTGTTACAGAAAGCTCTGTGAGACAAGGAAAAGCACAGAGGCGCAGGAGAGGTGGCTGCGTGCAAGACGAGGAAGAAAAAACGAGCGAATTTCAATACTGTTGTAAGTAGTTTTAATGTTACGAATTCGAAGTGAGTGAAATTAGGACCAAAAAAACCCACACAGACACCAAAAAAAAAAAAAAAAATGGAATCAGCAGACCAGCCCGTGTGTCGTTTCGTACCAGGCCGCACAGAAAGAGAATAAAGTTTTCCTGGATTTGTTTGTCCTGCATTTATACATGTTTTTTTTATTAAGGAGAAGGCATTTTCAGATGGGTAGGTTCTTAAAAAAAGCAATGATGATTATTGCCAAACCCTACTTCAAGATTAAAAGAATGGCAGCAATATCATCTTCATACTTTTGATTGTCCAGTTTAAAACACTCTTTCAAATGTTTTACTAACCTTTTGTTTTAATGGCTGCAAATGTAGTGATAAGTAGAAATGTGATAAGATTTATATTAAAAGCAGTTTATTTTTGGTAATTCTTACATAATTTATCATTTGTACAAACATGGTGCAGAGTTCAACTAAAACTGATAGTGTCTTAAGAAATTGAAGGGGATTTCCTACAAAATGTTGTCAAAGTTGTCATTTGTAGGTGAAACAACTGGAAAGGTAAAGAGAAAATAAAATAGTGCAAGTTGAAGTGTACCTGTCACCTACCTTGTTGAATCATTCTGAATAATTATTAATCATTACAAATCAGTTCTCACATAAAATGCCAGTAAGAGAGAAACTGTAATTGATAAATTAACGAAATAAAAATTCTTGTTTCAGAAGTGTTGTGCCCTGAAGTTGCTCTCTGCCGCAAAAAGGTTGCAGACACTAAAACACATTTTCCAATAGTGTAGTTGTATTGGCCGCAAATCATTTTATATTCATTGAAGTTTTGAAAATGTCAAACAATTACAGTATTTAAATCTATTATTACCTGTTTATGACCGGTCACAATCTTAACCAGACCTACTCGTATACGGTACATATGATCCTCATTTGTTTACCTTTTCCTTTTCATACCGCTTCATTTGCTCAGCTTTCACCAACATCTGAAACAAAAGTACTAAACTTCATGTTTTCCAGCAACAGTACAACTATGTATTACAATAGCTATGCTTAAAGTGATAGTCACCTGCTCTTGCTGTTTCTTTTCTTTATCGATCAGGTCCATTCTTCTTTTCTTGATCATTTCCTGCCGTATATTATAGTCCTCAAATAATGTCAGCAAAAAAAACTCAAGCTAGAAGAACAACTCTAAGTACTATCATAAACTTAAAAGGATAATACCTTCCTAAAAAACACTCTCCAAACGTAATTGGGTGAGGTCTAAATGTGTTCAAAATACACAACCTTAAATATGTACCTTTTTTTGTCTGTCCACTTCCCCTTGACTTACTCTTCTGCTGATGGCTGCCGGACCCTGAACATATAACACACACACAAATCCAAAAATTAAGGAATTAAAAAAAACAAAAAACAAACAAAAAAAAAAACAGATGTAGATACATGGGAATGATCGGTCTGCAAATATTCAGATAAGGCAGGGAGTTGGCAGATGACTGCCCGCGGGCCATATGCAGTCTGCCAGGCTTTTTCATCTGACCCGTCGAATGAAAATGTCACGATTACTGATGTAACTCAGCTGTGCCCGCTCATTTGGCGCCACCCGCCGCGAGTTCTGATTGGCTCCCTGTCACTATTTGAACTCAATCCTGTCCATCCCCTGTTGTCAGTCCGTCTGCGAACCTCAGTGAATATTAGGAAAGCCTTTTTCGACCCCGACTCCCAAGTGTCCCGTTTTTGCTCCCGTCTGTCTCCGGCTACGACCCGTTTTGATCCTGACCACATCTGCTCTCCCGTCCTGGCGTACAACCCGTTTCTGACCCCGACCACGTTTTTGCTCTCCTGTCCCGGCTATCAACCTGTCTTTCTGTCCTTGACACTGCCAGCGCTCGCTACGGAAGATCCACTTCCGTGTTCGGATCACATTCAGAGTACGAAAGCGACTTGATTCCCGCGCCTAGCGAACTCCGGATCGTGGGCGCAGACCTTCCTCTTTCCTTTAATAAAACTTGTGAGAAACGTAACGCAATTGGGTCCTGTTTCCATCCTGGTCTCTGACCGAAAATGATCAAAATTTAACAATAAAATAATAGTGAATAAAGTACAATTAATAACTTTGTCCCTATCGTCCTTTTGTGTGTCGAGAACCATGATACTACCACAGAGCACAAAAAAAAAAATACCACAGAACTAAATATCAAATTTGCTTTAAAAAAAAAAATGGAACCCAGTATATTATAATTTCATTCTGAAAACGAAATGTATATACATATATATATATATATATATATATATACACACACACACACACTAGAAAATACTACTACAGAAATACTACAAATACTAAAAAAGTACTACTGTGGAAATACTAGAAGGATACCCCTACAGTAATATTATAATAGGAAAAAGCACAACAAAAATACAGAAATATTACAACAGAAATACTACAAAATTGTTAAAAAAAAAAAACGACAAAAATACTACTATGGAAATACTACAAAGATACTGTACTACAGAAATACTAAGATACCCCTACAGTAATATTATAATAAAAAAGTACAAAAAACACTGAAATATTACAACAGAAATACTACAAATCTATTAACGTAATACTACAAAAGTACTACTATGGAAATACTACAAAGATACTGTACTACAGAAATACTAGGATACCCCTACAGTAATATTATAATAGAAAAAAAGAGTACAACAAAAATACAGAAATAACAGAAATACTACTACAATAACACAACTACAGTAATACTACAGATATAATAGAAATATTCTACAGGGGAAACACTAAAACAATACAATTACATTAACAGTACAAAAATAAATATCAAATATAATTCTTAAAACTAGAACCAAATATATGATTTGTCTTGAATTGTCAGCATTTCAAAACCAAATTGATGAAAAAAAATCTATCTGAAATTTAAAAATGAAGAAATATTAAATGTAAATGCCTGCATGAGTATTTAGTCATAAATAAAAACATTGTATAGGTCTCTACCCCTAACCCTAACCCATTGGTCAAATATTTTAACCCAACGCAGCCCACGACTCCAAATGGTTGCCCAACCCTGAGATAGGGTATCACATTTTGAAATGAAGCTTCCAGACCTGTTTTTGTTTCCTGTCAGCAGGTTTTCTGGTTACTGACACCTTCCTTGAGGTTAGGAGCACTCCGTATTTGCATGCTGGTTTGGTAACCTTAGTGGCAGAAGATGTTTCGGAACCATGGGCAGAACGTTTGCCTAGTCACACATCAAAATTGATAAAAAAAATAATGATCAGGTAGTGCTTACAGAAAATTTCATTCAATAATGTTTTTTTCAGAGGCATTTATCCTCAGTAGTATAATAATTTTATGACATTAAAATCAAGCACGGGGGTTTACAGGGAAGAGGGCCTAAACTCAAATTTAAAAAAAAATCCTACTTTTGGTATTCTTTTTCTTATGTGACAATGATTTTGAATATTTATAGTATTCACTATAAATGAATATGACAGGGCGCATGCAAATACAAGCAAAAACTCATATATTCTTTTCCACCCTGCTAAAATTGTGTTGGGTCAAAGGGAAAATAAACAATTAAGAACAAAATGAATAATAATTTTGCCCACATGGAAAAGTATTGCCAATACAGTGTGTTGAAAAAAAACCAAACAGTACCTCCACCAAAATTAGGCTTGTGTACTTACCCGCAAAACCTGGATGTGCACCAAATTTACACTGGTTTTGAACGGATGTGAGGCGGGATTCCTGAGGATTGAGCTAAACAAAGAAGGAGTAAAACATTTCATACCTGCAGCCAAGCTTTGATTTATTCAGATTTACACTTACCTTTGGTGTGAAGAACCTTTGGACCCTCCAAGAGAGAAAAGGTTTTTCCAATATGCCCCTGACTGATGGTCTTTCTCTGGGGTTGTGTTTGAACAATTGTCCCAAAAGAGACCGTAATTCTTGAGAGTAGTGAACAGACACGGGATTATATGAGCCGCGGATGATCTTCAAGACTAGGTTCTTCATATTTCCAGCCTCAAACTGGAATGATACACATGAAACATAGTTATCATTTATATATACACTTTGCCCTTTTTCTGTGAAATACAAAAATGGTTCAAAATGTAGATAAACTCGTGCTATGAAAAGAAGACCCCATGGAATGGAATTAAGTGTTCCCTTGCTCATTTGTTGTTCACTAGAACAAACATTTTCAATAGTTGCCAACATGCGACTGTAGATTTAATAGCGGACGTTGTGGATTCCCTTTTCCAAGAGCAAGTGTGCTTCGTTCAAGCTCAGACCACCACCCCTAATCATCTGGAATCACTGGCGATAGGTATTTTCCTTTTGGTGTCAGGTAGCTGAGGACACTTTTGAAATAAAAAGGAACCAAGGCAAAGGTGAAGTGTATCGAACATGAGAAAACTTTGGCGCGTTGTCGCTAAAATCCTCATGTGTGCAAGGCACAGGGGAAACAGCAAGCTGCTCTGTTACCACAGCACATGCGCATTAAATACAAAACATTCCAGATGCCCTTCTGGGTGGATTAATACGGAATTTTTTTTTACGACATCATTCGTATAATTTATAACAGGAGCAAAACAGGGGCTTTGACAGTGTCCAATATTGACATTTCAACCTCTTCACCCAAAAATCAAGCATATACCTCAATCTATAAAACCAAATTGAACAGCAGGGAGCAAGGAAAACGTTTGTAGTTTTCTATTGGTATCATAGAAGTATTTGTACAGTCACTGAACAAAAGCCAAGCAAACTAATTACCGTAAATTCCGGACTATAAGCCGCTACTTTTTTCCCAAACTTTCAACCCTGCGGCTTATTCAGTGATGCGGCCAATTTATGTAATTTTTCTAAAGGCCGCCAGCGGCGCTCGAGTACAAAAGGTAAGATTTAGACTGCAACTTCTTAGCTTGTGCACAAATTAAATTAGCGTAGACATATCCTCATCATGCTAATTGCTAAAAGAAAGGCACATGACGCAACTTTCAAGCTGAACGCAATCGAGCAATCCGATATAGAAGGAAACAGAGCTACCGCACGTAAACTTTACTTTGCGAGCGTGATGCTAGCGTGATTTTGAATAAGGGAGCGTGGGACAACGTCTATATGACAAAATCTCTTTCCCATACTGAAGGAAGACGACTTTGATGACGTCAGATATAAGGAGGAAGATGAGGACGGTTTACCGTGCTTACAACAAGCACAGTATGTTTTTTTAACAGAGCTGTTTGGCGTTTTGCTACCCTTCACAGGCACGGTTTGGGATGAAAGTCATAATATTATTATTAAAGCTTTGAAAACTCTCGGTGTACCGTCTTTCTTTGTAAATATGTGTAACCATGTATAATATGTATTTGCAACTGTATATTTTTGTAATGTATTTATTTTAGAAACTTATTCTGATATGTTTTGTACGAGCAAATGAGAAAGAAGGGGCGGAGCAAACACGGGCTGACGGGAAGTGGAGCAAAGGTGAGACGTGTTTGTGGACGCGGCCGACAATAGTGGATATATATTTTTCCCACCCTTACCTTTGGAAATATACACTTTTTTCCTTGGATTACTTTCAACGGGCACCCGGACTCTGCAGGTCTGCATTAAATCTTAAGTACCGGTATCATTTTCCGTTCATTTTGCCGTCTGTGTTTTTTAGACTGTATTGGGTATGGGTTAATTTCGTGTCTGTATATTTCGGATTTGTGCACTATCTATGAAGTAACAGGCTTTGATGGTAGGTCCTTAGCTTGGCCTTGATGCTAGGTCCTTGGTCCTTAGCTTGGCCTTTTGATTTTTGCATTCCGGAGATGGAATAAGAGCTTGCTCTGTCCACTCCACGCATCGGCCCGGTATTGCAGTACCTCCGGGAACGGTGCATTCGCAATGATCGCAACAAGGCTTTAGGGCTAGGACCTTAGCTTAGCCTTTTGGCTGAGAGTAAGTGTCCCGGCTCCTAGGCTTTGTAGCATATAATGAACTGACCGATAACGGATAATGGATAATGAATAACGAAGATAGATCAATAACCCTTAAAAACCCCAATTTCGTGTTTGTATTGCGTTTTTTCAATGTGGGGCGCCTGCAGCTAATAAACAGGTGCGGCTTGTGTATGTACAAAATCGTTTTTCCTCCCGAAAAGTGGTGGGTGCGGCTTATAATCAGGTGCGCTCTAAAGTCCGGAATTTACGGTATTATTGTAAGATTTCTACCTGTTGATTCAAAAAAGCACAACTAATGAATTACTGTATCAAACTAATAAGGGGCCTGTAATCAAGTTAAAAATCAATTAGTTCAATTTATGTATACGCGTTTTAATAGTCGTCAGTTGGAAATTGCTGGTGAACAATGTGGCCAGAGGGCCATATCACTAGGGGTGGGGGTAATTTCAGAATCTTGGATGCATCGGGATTCTGACGTGAACGAATCTGAAACGATTCTTAGATATCCATTGCAGCCTGGTCATCCCGGAAGGGGGATTACCACATGCGCGGTCCCTTCTCAAGGTTTCTTCATTTTCCTCAATGTTGAGGTATTTCCTTGTCCTCATGTAGGTTATAAATCAGGGGATGGCGTCATAATAGTCTGTAATAATAGTCTGTGGTTTGCAATAACCTGTGCAGCACTTTGAGACTCTTTGTGATTAAGGGCTATACAAATAAAAATGACTTGACTTGACATCCAATTTTAGATTATTAGAATATGTCAAATAACAGAAAAGAGAACAGTTATAAGTAGGGAGGAAGTAAGAGGCCAGATTATGTTTTCATGTTTTTTTAGGAGGGCACCTGTGATTACACAGCCATAAGAAAGTGAAAAGCTTCAAATTCAAACGCATTAATGTTGAAGAAATTTGCCTTCTGCAATGTTGACTGCGGTATACAACTAGACCAAAGCGACATATGCAAGCTGTTGCACGCTGCAATATAAAACCACATGGAGGCGTTAAAGAAGGCCTCCCGAATTTTAGTTGCCGCTACGCCAGGAAGTATATCAACCAGAAGTCTGCTAACTTCATCAGAAAGTGTGTGTGCGAAGGAAGACTACCGTATTTTCCGCACTATAAGGCGCACCGGGTTATAGGGCGCACCCCGAAAAAATAGTTTTTGGTCCTATTTTTGACATACATAAGACGCACCGGATTATAAGGCGCTACAATGGGAACGTCGACAAAACAGTCTGATAGTTCAGTCCAACTTATTACCCCCTTAACATTCCCAAAACTTGCAAAGACGCAAATACGTGTCGTAGACACGTGCGGATGCGGTGTCCATACGATGTCACTCAAATGCATCGTTCCATCATTCGGAAGGTTAAAGTCTTGGGATTCAAGAAGTGCCAACCATTCCTTTGTTTCTATTTTCTTTTTCGCTCGCAACTTTACTGTGCATATGACAATAAACACTTGGAATTGAGTTTAATTTAAAAATAGACACTCTATTGCATCCATTATCTGCACCGCTTATCACAGAAACATCGAGTTCAGTCTGAAACAAGATACAGGGATAATATAAAACCCGGAGTAGCTCACCAAAGTCGTTGTGTTCATAATAATGTGCAGCCAATGTCCTCTTATATCCGTGAGTGTAGTAAATCCAGGAGAATAAAATATTTACAAATACAGTATACAGGGATGTGATTTGACCAAAGTGAAATTATCTGAAAATTAGCGGGGGGGGGGGGGGGTGATTGCTAGCTGGGGGGGGGGGGGGGGGGGGAAACCAGGTAGGACCAGGGCAGTGCCCTGGTGGGGGGAAAAGTGGGGCGAAGCCCCCCCCCGGAGCTCATGGGTTTTTTTAAGTACTTTCAATGCACTCAGATGACAAAGAAATAGACAAGACAACAGCATAAATTTTCAATGTATATTGAACTATCCCATATAAAATTACAGTTTAAGTCAACTCAAAATCAGTCACATTAAAAAACATTTCCCCAACGCCACTATCTTAATTGTAAAGAAGATGGTTCCAGTGGCAAGGGAGACCCTAGACGACCGGCATCTTTCTACAACTGCAGGCGGCTAACGGGATCCAGGTCTGTAGGAAACCGCCTCAAAGCGTGCCGCCACCAGCTTTTGGGATCACTCTTAGTCTGGACTCTACCCTTCGACCTGTTCGGCTTGGGTAACCCTACCAGGAGTACGAGACTCCCGCCGACATAGCTCTGGGGGTCATGGAGACGCGCAAAGTGCCCCACCACGATAAGGTGGTGATCCGTCGGGACACAGCTAAATCCATTCACATGACCCAAACACTACTTCCTCCTAGACTTCATTGCTTTGGAATGGGTCTTTCTAGCCTGCTTCTGTGCAGCTTTGATGGTTCTTCTTGAGGCAGCCTTGCTCATTTGGGTGTCCTGTTTCACAGCAAGTTCTGTTCGTTTTGCAGACAACATAGCTGCTTCTGCATCCTTCTCCTCCCTGTACCTTTTGGAGGATGTCCTCAGATTTAGGCACAGTATGGACTGCACAGGATCCATCAGAATGTCTTTCCTTCCAAAATGGCTGACAGAGGTGGTATTTCTTGCTCTTAGGGCATATTTTACAGTCTGGATAGAACTGTATGTGGCTATGTCCATTCTGCATGCTTTGGGGTTCAGGACATCACCCATGACACTAAAAGCCCCCTCTACTTGCGGCCCATGGAAGCAACTCATGAGAGCCTTCACCATCTTGGCCAGGGTTGGGTATCTTCCAACAGCAAAGACTTGGGCCCACCAACGATCCAGTGCAATTGCCTTCCCCTCTGAGTCCAAAGGTGTTGGCAACTCACTGTCCAACTGGTATTCTCTCACCTCGAGATCATAGTTCCCCAGCTCTGACTCATCAAGGACATTGGTGACCAACGACGACAGCTTCTTCAGTTGGTTTAAAGTTGAGCTGTGTCCTCTGGCAAGTGGGTCAATGGCAGAGGCTGCTCTCAGAAGCTTGCTGTTCATGGGCAACTTTTTCTGAAGGTACAGACCACATGCCAGATATGCTGCCTTGGCTTTGGCTTTGAACTTGAACACAACTGACGACTTGTTAGAAGAATCCATCAGTTTGCTGGTGACACCACCATAGAAAATATCATTTTCTCGGAGTTGGTTGGCTTTGTTGTTCAGTTCAATTTCTGTCAGTTTACAGCCTTGAAGGGACTCTGGCTTTAGGAAACAGGACAAGAACTTCTTGAAGAAGGACACTTGCTTGTCGTTCAGCTTGTGGATCATTGGCGTTTTCGTCTCAAAGGTGATCACATAGTTCTTCAGCAAGGGCAGAACTGCTGTGTACAGGTTGAGGGTGAGAAGCGTATCCAATCTTGTGAAGAATATCTTCTCATAGATCCTCTGCTTCCTCTTCCTTCCTTCCTCAGTCATGTTCTTTTGGCCTAAAGCTGATTGTATGTCTTTGAGTTTGGCTTTGACTTCTCTTGAAAGATCCTTCTTGTGGTAGATGGCCATGATGGTGGGAAGATAGAGTTCTTTATCTCCTCTGCCAAGAAATGCATAGTAGAAGATGGTAAAGACATCCATGAGGCGTAAGGTGGACATTGAAACATTATAGTTTGAAAGCCATCGATGGCTGACAAATCTCTCTGGCATGGTGAAGGTGATGCCTGTCAGAAAGCAAATTTCTTGAAGAGCTTCCTTCAGATCGGTTGACCACTTGAAATCGTTGAAGAGATCATTATGGAGTCCTTCAATCTTGTACTCAAATGGCTTGCAAAAATGCTTAGAGGCGTTGTGGATGTGGTGGCAGGTATCCCCATCTATGTCAAGGAGATGTGGTGCTGGTCCCTCTCGCAAACGCGTCTCAACTCCAGATTTGGAACCCCGCATCACTGCACATGAGTCCATCAACACAGACACCAAATTGCTCCAGGGAATATTGTTCTTGGTCATGAGGGCTGAGAGTTCATCAAAGAGAGATTTGCCGTCAACTTTAACAACACTCAAAGATGCTAAATGTTCCACCACAACAGACTTTGTCGACGGGGAGAAATAGCTGACGAGAACACACAGGACACGGTGTAGATTGTTGCTGGTGGACTCATCAATGTTCATTGAAAAGTGGGAGGATCTTAAGTTTGTTAAAGTCTCATCAAGCATAGTATGGGCAAGGCCATACTTTGTTTTGTAGGATGCACTGGTTCTATCCATGGACAGTCCATTCAGAGCTTTTGGATCCCTTGCCAGTTCCTTTGACAGTGTGATGAGCTTTGGGGCCATGGTGAACGGAAGAGAATTTTCGGCCAGCACTCCCAACAGCATTGCCTGAAGAATAAAAGAAATTTAACAATAATCAGTAAACAATTAAATAATTTAAATAATTATTTGAATTATAATCCAAAATGTCATGCGACCAAAGTAAATAAAAAAGGATTTAGTCTAAACTTTCATGCACATTCACATGTCAGAGTATTTATTATGGTGACAAAAAAATGTTGAAAATTAGCTACAAACCATTGGAAATAATATTTACCATGCAATAAATCATTTAATCAATCATTCTTAATACATAATGGATAACAAAAACATAAAATACCTCATGCAGCAAGCTCTGATAAAAACACAATCATGCATTCGACTAAGATCATCTCTGTAACTGCATACATCAAGACACTCAACATCTTGAAACCTAAAAAGTGCAAACATGCAGCATTCATTTGAGTTTGTGTCAATGATTAACCATGTTATTAATATTAAGTAAATTATGTACCATAATAATATCGTGGCCATTAAGAAAATCAATGGTAGAATATCATACAAGTACTTAATTTAAAAAATATAAATACTGACAATAGTTTTGATTACTATTAGGCTTAATAATATTTTTAAATTTCCTAAATCATATTTTAAATGTAATAATTTATTTCTTTAATAGCAGCGTATCCAAGTATTTGATAAATGAAAGTACAATAAGTATAGGCCCTACAGTAAAGTGTTGGTGTAATGTACACATGAAAATCTATTATTGTAATTGTTAAATATTTATGGCCATTTTTATTACGTTATAATATTTTCGAAAAAAATGGGAAAACTGTCAAATAAATTTGAAAAGTTTACCACCTACCTCAAAATTCACGACTCTATCAGCAACTGGTACAGGTTGTTGGGGTGGATCACGTCTCTTTATTACCGCTTCCGATTGTGATGTCAATAAGGGATGGAGGCCGTAAAGTTTTGGAGTTTTCGTTTGGGCACCGAAACTTCCAGCGATGGAATAATTTGTCGTTCTTGACTGGAGTTCTTTCACGTGTTTTTTGCTCTTTGCGTGACTTTCAAGAGCTTTGAAACCTCTCCCACCATAGTCGATGGTATCATGACACCAAATGCAAAGTGCTTTCCCGGCACGATCGATCTTCCGAATAAAGTCATTGAACAAATTCGTCACAGTCTTCTTTCCAACATTCGTAGATAATTCCTTCTCCAACCAGTCCCATCGAAACTTGTTTTTTACAATCTTATCAATTTCTTTAGCTCGCGGAGCATCTTTGCGTTCGATCACGGACATCTTTCTTTAAACACCCGGCAAAAACGTGTGAGAAATGAACAATGGCACACTCCTATAACAAGCGCGTTTATTGGTCAACACGAGACTTCAACCAATCGCAAGTACGTTTCATTTCAGTTACGGAAACACTCAAATGGCATGCTGTCGAGACGAAATCGTTTTTTTTTACCAATTAAAACACCGGAAATTTTAAAATTTTGTTTTTGGAGATAAAAAAAGCGGAATTCCGCGAATTAGCGGAAAAATCACATCCCTGAGTATAGTAAAAAATGCTTTCTGTATGCCGTCAGCCACGTGCTATACATATTCATCTTTTTCGGCCAATTGCAGGCTTTGTTTTGCCGTTCAAGCCAATGCCAGCCTGTAAATGATAAAAAGGATCCGCCCCTTGACCTCCAAATAACTTTAGCCAATAGTGATCAATTCAACTGATGATTGACACATCTTTTTCGGCCAATTGCAGGCTTTGTTTTGCCGTCCAAGCCAATGCCAGCCTGTAAATGATAAAAAGGATCCGCCCCTTGACCTCCGAATAACTTTAGCCAATAGTGATCGATTCAAATGATGATTGACACATTGGTTAGCCAATGAAACGCCGGTAAATAAATCCCAGCATACACCGCGTACTACTTGGCGTTGGGGCGAAAATCTAGTCGGCGGCTGCAAGTTAGTTGGAAGACTTTGCGACTTAATGTTGATCCATAAATAAGGCGCACTGTATTATAAGGCGCATGGTCAGCTTTTGAAAAAAATAAAGGCTTTTAGGTGCGCCTTATAGTGTGGAAAATACGGTACTTAATTTTAAGGTTCTGTTGGTAGTATAAAAAAATCATGCAAGGACTTGCTCCCTCATATCTTTCAGATTTAATTTCCCCGTATGTTCCGGTCCAGAGCCTTCGCTCTGAAAATGCTGCTCTACTAGTGATCCCAAGAGCCAAGAAGAGATCCGCAGGTTCGAGAGCGTTCTCCTTTTCGAGCCCCGGTGCTGTGGATTCGATCTGCAACCTTAGTGGAAATGTTTAAATCTAAGCTTAAAACACACTTCTATTCTATAGCATATGAATAACCTATATTTTATGTTGACAATATCTATGTATTATTTGCCCTCATGTAGCTTTTAGATCAGGTGATGGTGTCATAATAGTCTGTGGTTTGCAATGTGGTCTGTGCCGCCATTTGAGACTCTTTGTGATTAAGGGCTATACAAGTAAACATGACTTGACTTCTATTCTCATGTTCTCAAATAAGTGTAAATTAAGACACTGTTGAGGGCAACTGTGTTTCCACATGGACAAGGTGTGTAGACCCCATCTTACTCAAATCCTTTATTACCGTGACTGCGTTTTTGTTTTTATCATCGGTGGTTGTTGTTAGGTTTACACCTGTATTCAAAAATAAATTACAGGGGTGTTTTTGCAAAGGCTTTTAAATGCTTTAACTTTAATGATACATGCAAACCTGAATGGGAAATTTGCATACCATTTTATAAAATAAACACTGCATAAAGCAAAAAAAAAACACTTTGAGCTTCAGGTACTGAAGTAGTCATTTAGACTCAAATGAGTGGTTGATGTCAATTTTTTTTTAGTTTGCAGGTTGCATAAAAAGTAGATAAATAGAATTCAATTGAGGTTTGGTTTTTTGCTACAAATGCACAATTATTAAACACTACACGTGTTCAAATCTTACTATAATGAAATGAGGCTTAAATAATCAGAATTCTAGCCCCTGAATTGTAATCGTATCGGGAGGTACCCTAAAATTGCCACATCTACACATCACCAAGAACTCGGAGCTGACAGCCAGGTCTGCTCCACTGGTGATCACACTTAAACTCAACCAGCGGCCGGATTAGTCAATTTGCCATCTCTTGCCTCTTTTGACATTACTATTGAGGCTGTGGTGGATTTTCGTCAAAATAACACAAGGGAAGTAACAATTTTGTCAACATGTGTAGATTAACACTGTCACTGTTAGAATACTTACAGCATGCTTAAGGGTGCACATTTCATATAAGACACATCCCAGGGCCCAAATGTCACTATAAAGAAGCAAAAGAGAGAAATAACAAATATAATACAAAATAACACAATAAGAGTAGGTTAACATACATTCAAAAATAAAATTAACCCTTTTTTATTATCTTAAATAAATAAATATAAAAAAGGCAATGGTCTGCTTTGTGTTTGATTGGTTTCACCGTTCCTAACCAGATTCATCGCCTCTCTCCTTTAAGAGCCCCATTAAAGATTCAAACATTTACTAAATTGTGCCTAACACATTCACAATTGAACCTATTAGGCCTTCATTAAACATGATTTGTATTACAATTATGTTTTTAGGATAACGATTAACTTTCATCAATGCCAACCTTTATTGACATTTGCCTCAACTGTTCAGTATGTCATCACAGTCCTTGAAGTTAACGTTAAATCTCAAATCAACGGTTTTCTGATTTTGATAATATTCTATTAGCTGTTGTGTACTTTTAAGCTATGACAAATTGCAGTACAATAAAATTAGGCTGACCCCCAGTACAAAAAGGATAAAAGTGAGAGTATTATTCAGTTGAGTGTTCCACAAGCACAACAATGCTTTTCGGGAGATGTTGATTGGGCCCCAGTAAAAAAGCAACAAACTAGTAAAATGTTCGTAGTTTTCTATAAAAAAAAATAAACATCCGCAATCAAACTTGAGGTATAAATGTATTGCTTAAGCTGATGCACATCCTGGCTTTGCCTAATATTTGGCAACAAGCTTGCAAATCCGAACCATCAAAAATACCACAGTGAATGATATTTGTTTCTGAAATCACAATAATTCCTATAAGTGGTGTATACAACTTCAAAAAATATTCTACTTCCTGATGCCATCTTCTGGCTGAAATCATAATAGCAGGTCGTTTTGTTGCGCATGCAACCAAGTGAAATTCTTAGATGTGCTTGAATAAACTCTTCGTTTTTCATCTTTTGGGGGATTTTGGTTGTCATTTGGACTGCATTTGTAATCGTCCTTTTCTTACTTCACCATTTTCATCCTACAATTTAAGAAAACGATGACCATGCACGTGATATCACTATGTCCCTTTACCAGGGTTGGGTAGGGTTACTTTCAATTACTTTTGGATTACTCCAATACCAAATGTGCTAATAAAAGACAAAAAAAAACTAAATATGAATAAAATGACTACATTTTGTGCAGGGGAGTAACGGAATACATGGAACGGCAAAAATGATGTTGGCAAGCTGTTTGGATTTATTTTCATTTTGTTTCTGTCGCATTTTATGCTAGTTTTGCCGGAGATCAAAGAGATCAAAGCCAGGAGAGAAAGCTTACCACGTGTTGTGAGTCATCATTTTATTCATATTTAGTTTATTTTGTCTTTTATTAGCATATTTGGTATTGGAGTAATCCAAAAGTAGTTGAAAGTAATCCAGTTAAAGTAACCCTACCCAACCCTGCCCTTTACCCCTACTCCCCAAAATTATATATCTATAAATAATTATAAATAAAGGCTTTTTGAACTCAGTCGGGCAATGTTAACACATACCTAATAGAAAAAATATATAATTTCAAACTGTTTAAGGACACTTCAAACTACACACTCATCCTTTAAGGTGAAACTATTCAATGAGAGGTCGCGGAGAAAGATTTTAATGATCAATATAGTTCATATTTCTTCAGCACTTGCTGATGAGTTGATTGTATGTTTATCATTTGCAATGGATGACATATCGGTGCTCTTGCAGAACAAAATTTAAGACCAGTGGCCTGAAATGTTCCGTATGTGGCAAAAAAAGTAAAAATAACTTCCACAACATTTACTAAGGATTTCACAAACCAATCACAAGTCAAACATTATTACTGTGACAAGACAATAAAAAGATGCAAACAATATTCTTTACCTTTTGTTATTGTATGGTTTATTTTCACAGATCTCTGGTGAAAGGTAATAGGGGGTTCCAATGCATGTTCTTGCAAGTTCCACTGAGCTGGGACAAAAAAAAAAAACAAAAAAACAGTGATATGCTTTGTGATTACCAAATAATGCCTCGATTTTTCCAGAACGCTTTTATACCTGTTCATCACCCTCGCAATCCCAAAGTCGCCAAGTTGCACGGTCCCGTCTTTTGTTAAAAATATGTTCTAAAAAAGACAGCATGATATTCAAGGAATAAAAAACCCAAAAGAAAAAAAAAGTCGACAATTCTTCGTGGTAAATGAAAAAACCTGTGATTTGATGTCTCTGTGAAGGATCTTTCTATCATGGATGTGCTGGAGTGCTAAGCAAATCTGCACAAACCAATCCAAGATCTAGAAAGCAAGAGATTTTGACAATCATTATAACGAAGGTTGTGTTTGACGTTTTTTATCATTATATTCCACACTGCCCTTACAATGTGTTACCGAGACGCAATGTTGGGCTGTCGGGGCCTGCAAGGCCTTCTCTGCTGGACTAAAAAAATATCTAAATCATGTGATGTTAACTATATTTTGTCCAGGAATACTTAACAAATAACGCCAAATTGTCTGTCAGCTTGCTTTCGTAGCTTTTCTCCTGGTTGTGTTGCTTCCAGATGTGTGTTTTCATAATCAAGCATTTAACCAATCACATTTCAGCCATTGCTTGTTGCCAGGCTTAGAAATCTACCCGGCGGTCTTCACAATCAGTTCAGGCCCTGAGGCATAAAATAAGTGTTGATAAACCAGCAGGTTTATTTCAATCAGATTTTGAGTTGGCAATACCATGTCCTTGTAACTGACCTAGGGAAACGTCACCTGTTTCACAAACGATTGGCTCGGGGGCGGTAACAGAAATTTCACAACAAAAACGTGAAGAAAAAAATACCCGCATCCACTGCTTTTGTTGAAGGGACATTTTCAGCCCTAAATCGAATAAAAACATATGCCAGAAATACGGCAGGACAGGCTGGAATTTCAACATTAGCTTCAATAGCGATATAAAAAAGAATTTCTTGATGGAACTATCTGTATGACAGAGTAATTGAAATACTCTCAAGGAAATAAAGGAAGATGGGTTTTTTGCACGAATAAAAAGGATTTTTGGTGAGTAAAATTTGACTATATTCCTTAATAATATTGCAAATTTATGAGAATGTTATTGATGCTTTTCTATGTGTCGCAGCTGTAGCTGCAGATCTTGTTGGTTGGATTAATTCAGACGTAGCTCTACTGAAGACCTAGGTGTGAAATGCATTGCTGGCTACTGCAAATACATATATTTTCTTACTTACCTGCCCCTCGGAGAAATGAATTCCTTTCTGTGAATTAATCTTCTTAAATAGATCTCCACCTTCACAGTAGTCCATAACAATATAGAGACAGCCCCCCTCTATAATGTCATATAGGATGCAGGAAAAAAAACTCAAAATGAAATAACAGGTCTGATTGACGATGCATTTGTATTATTCAAACATACCTTCAAAGGACTCCTTATACTGGACAATATTTGGATGATTTAAATTTGCAAGAACTGCCACTTCTTTCCGAGATTCCTGTCTCTCTTTAGCAGACATCTGATAATGTTTAAAGTTACATGTAAACATGTGGGGGTGACTGGGTACAGTTGTGACAAATTTGCGTTTTCCCTTCCCATTTAATTATCTTTTGTGCAGGTCCTCTCAAACTTTTATACATGGCACCCTAATTTGTCTTTTACAAGCAGACATCAACGGTAGAGTGCTAAGTAGCTCCAAAGGTCTGTGACAGTCTCAAAAAGAGAGATACAGTGTTACAACTGCTGCCAGCACCAGGTACGGTTGTAACACTGCTAGTGGACAGTTAAAACTGTGCGATTTATTATTACAAAAAACCTTCAGATAGTCCAAGTATTTGTTTAATAGAAATATATGAAGATAATAGTATGGACTAAAACAAAGTGCTTGTGTCATATCTTTGCTTTTGGATGGACAGCAATCAGAGCCTCACAAGCCGTTGTGGCAAATGAGTATGCCAGTGCCCTGGGGTGCAGCCTTTGGGGCAAATTGCTTGCAGTCAAAACACTGTACCCACTTGGGGTGGGGCCCAAAAATGAATAATAAAAAAATATATATTTTTTATTTTATTTTATTTTTTTATCATGTACACATGGTGATTTTTTGTATGGCGTTTTTTAAAATCAATGTTTCTCCGCAAAAATCATTTTTTTTAACGTACATATAAGGTGCGTAAAAATGGCGAAAAGCAACTAGAAATGAAAAATGGAGGGGAATAAAAGCAATAAAGAGAACGAAAGCAGGTGCCTATTCATTTTAAAATTCAAAGTATGGATGTGCATTGTTATAACATCATTCATGGTTTATCTTCCCAGAAGTGTATGATTTAAGGTGCTTGGTTTTTAAGAAAAAAAATTAAATGACAATCATCAATTACAGTGGAACCTCGGTTTTTGAACGCCCCTCAGTTCGAACAAATTGGATCTCGACCAAAAATTTCGAGAATTTCTTGTTTCGCTTTTCGTTCAAAAAATCGGGAGTTCGAACGGCGGTACGCTAGCGTGCGATGATGAGCGGCGTACAGGTGTAGATTGCCCCCACCCCTCGTGAAGAACTGTTATGACGTGCGCGCGCACTTCTTTTCTCTTTCGCTTTAAATATCGGCAAACGGAGTGTTTTAGCCCCTAATCATGCCTCAGAAGGTCGGTGCAAGCAGCAAAGTTGCTACAGGTGAAAAAAAAAGGGTAGTGCGTACAACTATTGCATTTAAGAAAGAAAAAATTGGAAAATATGAAAAAGGTGTGCGAGTTTCCCTTATTTCTAAGGAATAGAGCATGGCTTCTGCAGACCACCACAAAGGTAAGAAATCCTATTCATAATTCTTTTCTTAATCCTTTAACCGCTCACCACTTTTTGTGGAGACCAGGGTGCTAAATGACGTGTAAACGGCCTGATTTTTCCGTACGAAAGATTACGCTAACGCGAACGTACGATTAGCCTGGGTTAGCTTCATGTTTACGTTCATGGTAAACATTCAGGGTGTTGGAACGGATTAAAACTATTTTACATTACTTTTAATGGGAAAAACGATTTTCGGTGATCGAACAAATCGGTTTTCGAACAGGGTTCTGGAACGGATAATGGTCGAGAACCGAGGTTCCACTGTATATTAAATAGTAATACTAGTAGTATCGCACTTATCAAGAACGGGGTTATAAATTGAATTGGGCCCAAAGTATCAGGATTCCATCAAATCGTGATCAAAGCATATCGTCCCACCCCTAGTACCCACTTTACTTTTCTTTCTTTCTTTTCATTGCCCTCGGCATTTTTACATGGGTTACCACTGTCCTAGTACCAATCAGCAGTCATTAAGCTAACATGTTCTCAATGTGGTTGTTGGCGAGCATTAAACATAAGATTGCAGCCCTTTGAGGCTTCTTGTAATCAGGGGTATACAAATAAATATGACTTGACTTAAAGCCAATAACGTGGACATTACAGCGATGTGCCAGAAATTTGTCAATCTTTAGGATATTTGTCATAAGACAAAAACACTGAGGGGAAAAAAAATTGAAATCTACCCTGACAATGTGTTTTTTGACCATAAAATTGAGACAATGTCCCTCAGAATGTTCAAAAATCTTGTGTTTGGTCAAAATGGAAAGGGGATTGTCTGCCATCCTCTATTGTTACTGGAACAGCTTTTTTCCATCTTCACAATATTGCTAAAATTCGCCCTTTGCTGTCTTAGTTGGATGCGGAGATTATAAATCATGCGTTTGTTAACTCCCGCCTCGATTACTTAAATGCGCTACTTTCAGGTCTCCCGAAGTCCAAAATCAAGAGTCTTCAGCTGGTACAAAATGCTGCAGCGAGGCTTTTAACTAAGACAAGAAAGTTTGATCACATGACCACGATTTTAGCTAACCTGCATTGGCTCCCCTGTTATCTTAAGATGTGATTTTAAAGTTTATGTTGGTAGTATACAAAATCATGCACGGAATTGCTCCCTCATATCTTTCAGATTTAATTCCCCCCTATGTTCCGGTCCGGAGCCTTCGCTCTGAAAATACTGGTCTACTAGTGATCCCAAGAGCCAAGAAGAGATCCGCAGATTCAAGTGCGTTCTCTATTTGGGCGCCAATGTTGTGGAATGATCTGCCCTCTGACATTTGATCGGCAACCTCAGTGGAACAGTTTAAATCTAGGCTTAAAACACACTTCTGTTCTTACAGCTTATGAATGACCTACATTTCATCTTGACAATATCTGTGTATTAATTGTTATTGTAACATCCACTGCAGCCTGGTCATCCTGGAAGGGGGATTACCTCATGTGCGGTCCCTTCTCAAGGTTTCTTCATTTTCCTCATGTTGAAGTGTTTGAGTTTTTCCCTTGCCCTCATGTAGGTTTTAGATTAGGGGATGGTGTAATAATAGTATGTGGTTTGCAATAACTTGTGGTCTGTGCAGCCCTTTGAGACTCTTTGTCCTTAAGGGCTATAAAGTAAACATGACTTGACTCTTTTGACTTTTACGACTGTCCCCAGTTTCCCCTAATGTGGAAATTTGACTGAGAATCTGGATGACTTACCCCGGATATGCTGACCTCCTTGATGACATATTGGTGCCCATCAGTTTTGGCTTTGACAAGAATAGCCTTTCCAAATGAACCTTCGCCTATTTTCTTCAGCTTTTCATACTTGTCCATCTTCACAAAATGAAGCGCATCTCCTAGACCAGATAAATGAAAAGAAACTTAATAGCATCTTCATCATCAAGAAGAAAAATCCAAGTTAACCTCCGAATCAGAATACTTAATCATTACTATTTGTATGTCTGTTCATCTTTCTCTCAGAATATGGTGGATTTAAATCCGCGTGAAGCAAACATTAAAACTTAAAAGTGATAGCATAATGGCTAATGTTAAGCTTTCAAGTTAGCCACTCGAAGAACGTGGAAAACAACACAATTTATGGAAACACAGTTTAACAAAAAGAACATTATAAGGAAAATCCTCCAAAACGCGCATGTTTGTCACGTTAAGCTTAACATTACCTATATATTTTTGCTGATATCGGCTCGTTTGGGCCGCTGCAACCACTTGAATAGCCTTTCATTGGCTCCTTTATGATTGGCTACCATCAATTTTAGCGATATTCTATTGGTGTAAATAACTGTCAATCATTTATATGTCAGTGAATCCCACCCCCATAACATGGCCGTTTTGGTGGACGCTCTCCATAGCAACCGGACGCCAAATACAAACAAAATTGAGAAATCAGGAAAAAAATCTATATCCACGTTTTCAACGAACCTATAACGACTCAATTTTTAAACCTGGTAATTTCGTGATTTCGTATGGTGGTTGTGCACTGCGAAACGATGAATGTGTTGGTGCAAAAATGTAGGCTGTTTTTTTTCTTTCCCTGCGTTTATTTGCATAGCCCATGTGTCTCTTTCATCCTTCTGTTGCGGCTCCCTGTTAATTTGGAAAATAATGAGGATTTTATAAAAATCTAATTGTGTTTTAGTATGTTCATTTTAGGGTAAACTTGTAGCATTGAGATTAAACGCTTTTGATATTTGTACCGCCCAAAATATGCTTCACATGCGACATTCAAAATCCTGGCGTCCCTCACGTCTGGCAACTGGGGTTTTTCAAAGCACACTACCAGCGTGACTTTTTTGACACCTGCCTGGAAGGTAAATGATGGATGAATCCAAGAAAAGGAAAATTTCTGAAGATAACAGAATGTTTAATGGTATGTGGGCAGATTATTTTGCTTTCACTGCTGATGAAACTAGTTTACCAGTCTGCTTAATATGTGCTGAAAAATTGGCAAACAACAAAAAGTCAAATGTTGCAGGACATTTCGAGAACAAACACTTTGTCTATGTGAAGTAATCCTTTTCTAATTCAGGGGAAGAACTGGCTGCATCTCCAGTACAAGCAATGGGACAGAAGGAGACTGCTCATTTTTTATTTTTTTTGGTTTGCATTATTCGTCCAGTGCTGGTGGATAATATTTGCATTTTTATCTCATACATTAGAGGAAAGGTTACTGGAGGCTATTTGCATTTTTTGTTCAGTGGGTTCGGTAATTCTGCACCGCTTGTCCTCAGTAGGGTCGCGGGGGCGCTGGAGCCCATCCCAGCTATTTTCGGGCAGTGGGCAGGGGACCCCCTGAACCGGTCGCAGGGCACACAGAGAAAGACAACTCACTCACTCATTCACACCTCGGGACAATTTGGACCTGCCAATTAACTTGAAATGCATGTTTTTGGAATGAGGGAGGAAACCGGAGTGCCCGGGGGAAACTCACACAAGCACGGGGAGAACATGCAAACTCCACACAAGAATATTCGATCTCATGACCTCAGAACTGTGTCACACACCCGCCAACCACTGCGCTGCCTAAATTTGGATTTGGATTTCTTAAATACGAGGTCTCAAATAGACACTGGGTATTTTATTTGAAATTAAGCATCCACTAAGTGTAAAATGTTTTTTGTTACATGAGGAAATACAATTATGTGTTCTCTGCAGCAGTTTGTTGATTTCATATTCATAGATGCAATAGTTTATTGTACATAGCATAATGTATACAGTACATTAAATGCATAATATATATGATGATGTCAAAATGGGTGTGGCTCCGGGTGCTTTCTTTTCATTGGGGGGCGGTCCCAAATGGCTCTTTGAGTAAAAAAGGTTGTCGACCCCTAGTATAGCCCAAATATGGACGTATTATGGCCCGCGGGCCACATGGGGCCCGTCCGGCTTTTTCATTCGGCCCGCCAAACGAACATGGTCAAAATATAATGACAATATATACATTATTAAATCAAGTATTCCATTTAAAAATATATTTTTGCGGTGCCAACTTTGCTCCCATTGTCCCTTTGTGTGTCATTAGTAAAAGTATTAGTACAGAAATACCACATAAATACAACAAAATGACTATAAATAAAATGTAATTCTTAAAAAATGGGACCTAAGTAATTATTTGCTTTCATTCTGAAAATAAAAAATACAATAAAAATACTACAAAATTACCACTAAAGTAATGCACCAATACAAAAACTCAATTACAGTTACAGTACAAAAATACTAAAGAGATATTAGAAAATACTACTATGTCAATACTACAAAATTGCTACTATAGAATTACTTCAACATTTATTCTACAAAAATACAATTACAGTTATACTGCAATTCAAAAATACAACTACAGATATATAATAACAGAGATACTCCAAAATTCAGCAAAATTTTTACATAAAAATACTACAAAAATACAAATACAGTAAGACTACAATGTACTGTAAAAATCTGACTACACAAACACCCCAAAAATACTTTATATATTAAATATATATTTAGGTATTTTTAGTATTACTGTAGTTGTATCCCACCCTGGAGATCTATCCCATATTTTAATCTATGAATAAACATACATTTTATATTCATTTTACATTATGTTTAGTTTGGTATTATTACTGTAGTTCTATTTTTGTAGTATTTTTGTTATTTTTGCATTCAGATTGTTGTTGTATTTTTGTAATATTTTTGTACTTTTACTGTAATTTTAATTTTGTAGTATTTTTGTATTGTAGTGTTACTATAGTAATAATTTTTAGTATTTCTTTTGTAATATTTCTATGGTAATATTAGTGTAGTGTTCCTGTGGTACTAGTATTTTTGTATTAGATTATCACTGTAGCGGTATTTTTGTCGTAGTTCTGTAGAAGTATTTTGAAGTATTTCCATAGTCATATTTTTGGACTATTTCTTTAGTATTACAGTACAGAAGTATTTTTGTAGTAAAACTGTAGCTGCATTTGTTGTAATATTTTTTTTGTATTTTTGCATTTTAGTATTAGTATTTTTGTGGACACCAGAGAACTAAGGGACAATGTTGATAAAGTACCAAAAGAGTCCGGTTACTCAACAATTCTTTTTAAAAAAATACTACTTTCTTATGTTGTTTCTTGTGCGAATAAAATTTCATGTTACTTTCACAGGATGTTGAACGGACCCAAATGTAGGACACAAGTAGACGAAAAACCAGGGATATGATTGAACCCCAAGAGTTTATTAAACAACAGCAAAAAAAACAACAACTTTACTACAGAAAAGGGAGTGTGAGACCATAACTGCTGACGAGGGAAACTTGAGAGAGGATCCTGGGGTGGCAAAAATCTTGAAAGAGAGATTTGGGAGTACTTTTAAAAAGATGGGTAGAGTCGGAAATCTTGGGACAAGGAGAGAACCAAAGAGGATGCTCGAGTTTTATTGAAATAAAGAGGAAGGGCTGCGCCCATGATCCGGTCTTCGCTGGACTCGGGAAGCAAGTCGCTCTCTGATTCAGACTGGGATCCGAACACGGAAGTGGCTCTTCCGTAGTGAGCGATGGCGGTGTCAGGGACGGAAAAACTGGTCGTTAGCCGGGACTGGGAGCGCAAGGAGTGGTCAGGGTTGGGCGCGAGTTGTAAGCCAGAACAGGAGAGTACACGTAGTCGGGGACAAAAAAAGGTTGTAAGCCGGGACAGGAGAACAGACGTGGTCAGGAGCAAACAGGTCGTAGTCAGAGACAGACGGGAGCAAAAACGGGACAGGTGGGAATCAGGGTCGAAAAAGGCTTGCCTAGTATACACTGAGGTTCGCAGACGGACTGACAACAGGGGACAGACAGGACTGGGTTCAAATAGTAACAGGAAGCCAATTAGAACCTGTGGCGGTTGGCGCCAAATGAGCGGGCACAGCTGAGTCACATCAGTAATCATGACAATTTATGCTAGAGGTGGCTAATTGTCTGATTGGAAGCACCTTGGGGTCACTTCGGCAGAGGAATTGTGAGGGGGGACTGGAAAACGGGGTAATGCTGCCATCTTTTCGAAAAGGAGAGAAACTGCAGGCACCAAACCATGACAATTACGTGTCGTAATCTTGCAGATTTTCCATAAACTCCTCTATTTCTATCCACATTCTGTTTCTTTTCCTTTCTCGAATTTTCTCCAGAATTTGGATACTGTTTCCACGATAGACAGATGGGTAGGGTATCGCTGCTGCTCTCATGTAATATTCTATGGATTTGTAGCTCTGCCTATGAGTCATTTGTAAGTATTTTGCATAGTAATTATAAAGCATCTGCTTGTCTCCAGGTTCCCGGTCATCTTGACCGATTAATTCCTCGAATATCTCGTCGGCTTTAGCTCGGCCGTGAGCGGACTTTACATAAATATTCGCAAGTGTTATTTTTCTCTTTAGTGAAGATTGATGGTAAAGGGCAATCACTTCTCTGTAGAGGCTGATGGCCTTGTCAACCATCATTTGTTCCGGCGGACAGTCCCTGTGTAGAAGAATTTTCTTTTTGTAGCAGATTGCAGCACACCTTTTTAGATAACGTTCTCCTGGATGACGTTCGAGAGCTTCTTCTGCTAAGTCGATAGCTTCATCCAATGATAGATAAACTCTGTACAGTTTAAGTAATGGTTTGATTCCATTGTAGCTGCTGACGGGCTTTTTCAAAATCTTCTTTGCCAACTGGCATGCTTCATCGTCTATTTTTATTCCTCTAGCAGCACAAGCTGCGAGGTAAATCGTTGCGAGATACAAGTTATTCGGGTCGTGTTTCTTAGCTATTTCCAGTTTGTCGAAAGTGTTCGCATCTAGTCGGGTTTTATAGAGCTTACATGTGCTCACTAAGGCTAACACATGACTGGAATGCCACTCAGTCATGTCTGGCTGCATCCGGATCGCTCTCTGAAAATAATGGACTGCGTGTCTGGTACTGTCCTTTCCGAATTTCATCAGTGCCCAGGCTTTTTCTGCACATATTTCCGGGTGGAGTTCATCTTGACACGGTGAAGGATATTCATTCAGAAGAATATCGACCTTGGATATGTAAGTTTCACTCTCTGCGAGTTCTCCCGTGTGGTAGTGCAGCCAAGCTAAGTTCCCGTAGTTCACCACTAGCCAAGGGCCTTCCTCGGAGACAGTATTTCTTATCTGACGCAACGCTTCGGCAGCCTTGCTGAAAAAACGCCGCGCATCTTTTGTACTTCCAAGACGGTAGTTTACGTAACCCAGCAAATTGTAAATATGTCCCAGCCAGTCGTATCCTTCCACTGTGCCAATGTCTTCCAGTTTATCCCTGAGAAGGAAAAGTTTAGATCTTTGTGGGTTCAGGTTCCATGTGAAGTGGCATTGGAGGCTCTCTAGATTTGCCTTAAGTGTTGTTTGAATCTGAGGTGCCCTGAAAGAGTACAAATTAGTATTTTAGAACAGATAAGCAATGAAACCAAGGTAGATTAAAAACTACAAATGCAAATACAATTTGAAACTGAATGTAAGTGAGATGATGAAATCTATGCAAAACATGAGTAGACCTCGCAGTTGCATTAAAGATCATGCGTACAAAGGTAACAAAAAAGAACATGGAGGAGTTACCAACGGTCATACATCAACATCATGTAAAAATAATCTTAAGTATAGTATATTTTTTAAAAAACACACAGAAAAAACTTTTTACCTCATCGTGTAGCCAAGAACTTACGATTACCCTAGAAATACTTTTACTTTGTAAGAAAATCTTTGCAAAAGAGGCGGCGCCAGAATATCAGCTCCAGTTTATGGAAAACATAAAACGTGGACGTTGTTATTGGACTTTGAGCATTGTATCGAACAGTACGGTTGTCAGAATATCAAGAATAAATAATGTTCATATTTTTAACATTATTTTCATAGAATTCTCTTATTTGATGATTTTTGATTTACAATTAATGTGATAGAATAGAATAGAATCAAATAGAATAGAATACAATACAATACCAAACCTTCTTGTGCGGAGTTTGCATGTTCTCCCCGTGCTTGCATGGGTTTCCTCCGGGCACTTCAGTAACCTCCCATATTCCCAAGAACATGCATGTCAGGTTGATTGGCTGGCAACCAGTTCAGGGTGTCCCCTGCCCACTGCCCGTAGATAGCTGGGATGGGCTCCAAGCACCCCCGCGACCCTACTGAGGATAAGCGATGCAGATAATGGATGGATGGATGGACAATACAATACAATAGTCTCTAGCTTCTGTTCCAATTAATAAGGAATAATCCAATTTTATTGTATCCTATTACCCCAACCCCCCCTATTTTTGTAGACTACACTGGTGAGTGACTATATTTGGTGATGTATATGGTTATGTGTGCATACATATAGTTATTCATTCACCTTGATTTGCAAAAAAAAAAAAAAAGACTAAAACATTTAGAAAAAAGGTTACAAAAGATGGGCAGCTCGGCAGCACAGTGGTTAGCGCGTGTGCTGTGTGGAGTTTGCGTGTTCTCCCCATGCTTGCGTAGGTTTCCTCCCACATTCCGAAAACATGCATGTTAGGTTGATTGGCCGGTCCAAATTGTCCCTAGGTGTGAATGAGCAAGTGAATTGTCTTTCCCTGTGTGCCCTGTGACTGGCAAGGAATCAGTTGGGGATGTTCCCTGCCCACTGCCCGAGGATGGCTGGGATGGGCTGCAGCACCCCTGCGACTCTACTGAGGATAAGCGGTGCAGATAATGGATTATTTTAAAGTCTTAAAATATTCCCGTGACACTTATTTTTAATTGTAAATAGTTTTTGATGAGTTTCATATAAAGTGTTAACATTTCAATGCAGTTGTTTGTAACTTGTATACTTGTTCATAAATCTGTTTAATAAACTGTTCGTTTTTGATAAAAACAAAAAATCATTTTTCTGTTTTTGTATTTGTTGATTAATGTTCCGTAATAACAGCACGTGTTGAAGTTGACAAAAAGTTTCCACTTGTAAAATGAACAAGTTTTGATTTATTTTCAATGTACATACATTGCATTAAAGGGGACAATGACCCGACTAATGTGGCCGTCACGTAGGCATGCTAGTTTTTCAGCTGCTACAGCGTCCTGACGTATCCAGTCCTCGGTGACCCGACTAGCTTAAACTCGCAGTAGGCGCGTCGATCAACTGGGCGTGTCCTATGTAGTCTACTTTGGTAAACACGATGAAAACAGCGCGTCGTTTATATGACGTCACTAAATCTGCGACAAAGTTGCAGGCAGCTAGCATGTCGCAGAAATGCAATCCATTTATTTTCAATCTAAACTTATTATTGGACTGATTCTGAATGACAAACGGTAATATAACCCTGGATTTTCTGTTTCTGAATATAAAACATACATATCTTTTACATTTAATCCGTGACGTTAGTGTTCTGCGGTGTCTGATTTTGTTGGCTGCACATGAGAGTTGATTTCACATGTTAAAGTATTGCCGGTGTTGTGTTTATATGCAGGCAAGGATGCGACTAAATGTCTATTTAGCTGCGGCACAACGAGGAGGAAGATCGGCGATCTAAAATTAGGAACGGAATGGAGTCGTGGACTCCCAATCCCCGAGCTAAACCATTCATACCCCGCCAGCAAAGAAGCTTGTACCTGACTTATAAATATAAACTGTTAAATAAGAGGACTATCCGTCGCTTTTGTCAGGTAAGATGACATTTTGAATGTATTATATTTTATTTTTATAGCTGCAAAGTGTGCCTTGCAGATTCCACTTTGAGAATTTATGAAGTAAAATTCAACTGGCCCCTTCATTAAATATATACATGTTCCCTTGCAATTGAAAAAAGGTTATTTTTTTAAAGGGACAGTTTTTAATATTTAGTGCTTCTCAGTGGTACAAAAAAATTTCATTCAGTAAAACAAAAAGCAATGATTTGAATGTTTGGCAAGAATACATTTCTCTATCTATCTACCCTGGTCATATTCCTCGCGAGGGGTGACCAGCAGCAAGACAAACACGTGCAAAAACAAAGAAATGTTTTTTAAAAAAAGTGAAAAAGTAGCAAAAAAAAAACACACAATTTTTTTTGGACAATGGCCAACCCAAATGTCCAAACACCCAAACAAGTTAAGCACTTCGGCACCCAAGTCGGTCATGCTTTATAAAACGGTACATAAAGCGGCCGTGTCACTCGGGTCAGGGTGACACAACACACTCATCTATTCAACAGCAGGGCCCGACAGCTTTTACTGGTTTACCCCTGCCGCATCATACAGGTGCCTTTCCCATCCCTTAGAACGTGTCTAAACATCAAAGAATACATGAACCAATGTTAATTTTCATAAAACAAACAGATGTGGAGAAATTTCTATTTCTTTTAAACCATGGAAACCCCGCTTAGGTCGCCGCTATGTTTGTCTGCCATCTAGCCTCCACGTTGTGCTCTGTGGCTCTGACCCTAGCTCGCACCAGACACAGGGGTCCTGTAGATCCTTGAAAAGTCTTGAAAGGCAATAAATTCATTAGTCCAAAAATTAGGTCTTGATTCGCATTAAAAAGTTTTAAATCCAATTTTTGAAAGTCTTTAATGTGTTAACACGTTAATCAGATTTATATTAGTTTGAACTAAAAATATATTTTTTAAGAGTCATTTTTTGTGCATCATAATAAAAATCCTTCATGAATGTGGCAGAAGAGTTCAATGGAGTTAGTAATTATCTGCCAGTTTTCACTGAGGGGCCATGAAGTAATGTAAACATCCATCCTTCATCTGCACCGCTTATCCTCAGTAGGGTCGCGGGGGTGCTGCAGCCCATCCCAGCTATCTTCGGGCAGTGGGCAGGGTACACCCTGAACTGGTTGCCAGCCAGTCGCAGGGCACACGGGGACAAACAATTCGCTCGCTCATTCACACCTTGGGATAATTTGGACCGGCCAATTAACTTGACATGCATGTTTTTGGAATGTGGGAGGAAACCGGAGTGCCCGGAGGAAACCCACACAAGCACGGGGAGAACATGCAATTTGTGCCGCACACGCGCCAACCACTGCGCCGCCTTGCTGCCCTAATGTAATGGAGAGAGGAAGAGGGAAGAAGTAGAAGAAAGAGTAAGGGAGGGATACCGATCTATGAAAACCCCAAATATTGGTGCGGATAACCGGGCTGCCCGATAATCTTTTGACTTCTAATGTCTCTTAACCTTTTAATTAAATTCTTTTTTTTTTCCTTTCACAAGATTTAATCTCTTGAAGTGTCCATCAACTGTGCATTTGTCAAAAGCAGCAGAATATCAATTTAATCCGTTTCCACTACAATTTATTGAACTTAGGGAATCTTGCAAACGTGAAAGTGACGAAATAGCACACAAACACGAGTTGAAATTTGAACCTGTTCGACTTGATGAAGGCATCTTCTGGCTCAAACCATAATTGCAGTCTCTCTTAAGCTGCTTGTGTGGCACGTGTAATTTTACTGTATGTAGAATTATTAGACGCACTGCAATGAAATAGTCCTTTTCTTACTACTGTATTAACATTGTCATGCTACAGTAACAGAAAACTGCAAACACAAACGTAAAATTACTCTCCGCCTGATCCGACACCCCTGCCATACGCCCATCATTCTCTTGATACCACCGATTTTAACCCATCCTCATGTTTGTGATTTTTCAGTTTCATTTTTATTCCATAGGCTGGTGCTGTTCTGTTTCTTCTGGTAACTGTCTTAGTCAATATTAAACTCATCTTGGACACAAGAAGATTTGCCAATGAAGAAGCAGCAACTCAAGAATATGGTATTGCATATTTGAATTGCATGTGTTACAAATACGGTGTGAAATTTTAATGGATTTTTTTAGAGGATGTATTGCCAAACATGGAGACTCCTCGCAGACCGGCAAACGGGCGCAAAATTCTGGACATCGAGGTCTACTCCAGCCGGTTCAAAGTCTATGTCGCAGTAGATGGCACCACTGTGAGTTAACCGTTTTTGTATCAACTTGGTATTAAAAAAACAAATTTAAATGTACAATCCGCAAAAAACCCCCCAAAAAACTGATGTAACTTGGTGAGTTACATGTTATTAATTCTAAACCAGGGCTGCAACTACGAATCAATAAAAATCAATTATTATCAGCAATGGCAACTAATTTCATAATCAATTTGTTGTGTCGTGCGATATATGGGTCATTCAAAAAGTTAATTAAAAAATAAGACTGCATTGAATTTTGTTGTGACGTTGTAGTGAAGTTGGGCTGTTGAATGGATGTGCTTGTAGTACCAGTTTAGTCCAACAGAGGGCGATTCGAGGTCACATTTTGTTGCGCAACATCCACCCAATCCAGCAACAATATTGTAGTAGCACTTTGGTCCAGCAGAGGGCGCTCTGAGACCGTATTTTGATACACGAGGTCAAGTCAAATCATATTTATTTTTATAGCCCTTTATCCAGGGTTGGGTAGGGTTGCTTTAACTGGATTACTTTCAATTACTTTTGGATTACTCCAATACCAAATATGCTAATAAAAGACAAAAGAAACTAAATATGAATAAAATGATGACTCACAACACGTGGTAAGCTTTCTCTCCTGGCTTTGATCTCTTTGATCTCCGGCAAAACTAACCTAAAATGCGACAGAAACAAAATGAAAATAAATCCAAACAGCTTGCCATCATCATTTTCGCCGTTCCATGTATTCCGTTACTCCCCAAGCCTGCACAAAATTGAGTCATTTTATTCATATTTAGTTTCTTTTGTCCTTTATTAGCATATTTGGTATTGGAGTAATCCAAAAGTAATTGAAAGTAATCCAGTTAAAGTAACCCTACCCAACCCTGCCTTTATCACAAAAGGTCTCAAAGGGCTGTACAGAGCACAACAACAAAATAAGTTGTAAAATATAACATCTGCTATATGAAATATTTTTGTAGGAACGGAAATATGTTAAGCGAAAATAATATACAATTAAATATGTAACTTGGTTTACTTAGACTCCAAATGCCAAATATGATTTTATAAATATTGATAATATTGTAAAGCTCATACTCGGGTAAAAACTAAACTGGAGCTAGAAAACTAGCTAATATAGTAAAAAAGATCAAATGTTAGCTCGATAGCATGCAAAAAAATGTAAAAAGCTAGGTAGATAGCTTTCTAAATAGCTAGAAATGTACGAAGATAGATAGCTACAAAGCTATAAAAAGTAGCCTCTTGACCTAATAAAATGTGAAACTGGAGTGCCACGTCCAATTCTGTTGTCACAATATGTTCAACCCATTTTGTAACAATGATAATAAAGGTATATTCTATTCTATTCTAATAAAGTGTTGGCATTCTTTTTCGATGTTGCCTCTCTTTTTTTCTTAGATATTTGCGGTTGTATACCATACAATGGTATGTATTTTTGTTTATTGTTAAGGTTACTTGACAATGTAGAGTAGTATGCAGTTGTGTGCACTATTTTCAATTTCTGACCCAAACTTTGATCTTTGAAAAAAGAGGAGGGAATAAATGATATGTTTTTAAAATCCAATTCTTGGATTAATCGAAAAAATAATCGACCGATTCATTGTCGATTAAATCAATTGTTAGTTGCAGCCCTTATCTGAACCACACATTCTTTATGTATTTTTATGTAAACGATGAATTTCTTTCTCGATTATTTACTAAGTTGTGTTCTTTTTATTTTCCTATAGGTATTGGAGGATGATATGCGGGAACAAGGCAGAGGCATCCATGTTATTGTCCTCAACCAAGCTACAGTGAGCATCTCCGTAATATTTACGATTTTGGCAACTACTTATAATGCACATTTCGGAAGAATAACCTTGGACTACGAGTAAGAATTAAATCACTGTTGAAACATAAAATTGAAATGATAAAGCCAGTGCGAAGTAAACCTCCAGGATAAGATGAAGATATAAAAAAAGTACTAGGAACAGTGTTCGGTTGAATTTAATAGTTCCTTCATTTAAAAAGTAACTGCGTTACCCACTGCCCCCCAGGTCATTGGCACCAAAAGTAGCGCGTTACTCTGATGTTAACCGTCTAGTTTGTTGGGAATTAAATATCAAAATGTATCGTTTACCAAATTGTTCGAATTAGTTATCTGACTCCATTAACCAAACACAACCTACATTCACCCAACAATTGTAGAAAATAAACTTGCATTTGTAGAATAGATTTGCATACATTTAGAAAGAAATGTAGAAAGACTTGCTTACAGTTGGGAGAAATGTTGTTTACATTTCGCGAAGGTCTCGGTGGACGAATTAGTATAAACAATCCTCCTCAAGGGAGGACGAGATAACGGCAAAGGGCAAGGTGACATAAACTGGCATAAACTTAAAAACACTTCCAAAAAAGGACGGAACCCTGGGCATCTATGCCTTCAGGCGTGAAAAGGGACGGGGCCAAACCGGGTACACGTGCTATGTTGAAAACTATAAAGACACACGCATATCTTTGATTCGCTGAGTCTCTTGTTGAAATTGTGTATCAATAAAAAGAACTCCCTCTTATGTCATTTTGATTCCTGCATTTCTTTGAACACGTATGAGACGATTCAACAAATTGGTCTTATCTTCAACAATGCGCGCTCGTTTCTTGATGGAAATTGAACTTAACATTAATTAAGACCCATTTTACCATAAATTCTGTTCTCACATTTGCCCTACTGATTTTCCATAGTGTGAAAAGTGGAAACTGGGAGTTCTCCAACCTCCAACCAGGAAAATATCACTAAAATGACACTCGAGGTGGGAGGTCCTCGTCGTAAAGTCGGGTAAAAAAATATGTTCCCCGACTTCATCGAATGCTTCAATCTGACGTCACTCGACCAAATGGTCAAACACACGGTGATGGTAATTCATGGTGAATGGCTAGTTTGCGTGAAGTCCAAATATATTTTAATCAGCAAAATAAAGAACAACTTTTCGCCATAAACCATCTTTATTGTTTACATTTCCTTGAAATGCTTTGAGGTCGGATCTGGTACCATCCGATTGGGAGAAATACAATTTGGCACATTTAGGGAATGCAGCATTAGTCCTAAATATAAATGCGGCTTTGTGATAGAAGTTATACCGGATGGTGGAAGATCTGGTGGACTCTAAATGAATATGTTATTAATATCTGTAGGTTTTGTAAAATTCTGCTGATGAAGTAATTGGTCGAAAACATGGAAGGAGCATTAAGTGTTTCCTTGTATGTTTGCTAGGGTCATGTGATGGCCAAGAGAATTTTTGACACCTACTCACCCCATGAAGATGAAGCCATGATCCTTTTCCTCAACATGGTGACCAGAGGTCGAGTTCTTATATTTACCATCAAGGTAATGTACATTCAGGTGTTATTTGAAATCTAAGATATCAAAGTACACATTCACGGATTCATTACCGGAACGAAACAATTCAGTTGAAAAAATAATCAAGTCTTATGTAACCGCGGTGTACGTGTCCCACCAAAGATCCACATTCACGCTGGACTGGATGATGAGGTTTTTATTATTACAGTTTCTGCAAATGGATGAGTCACAACATTAGCTTTTCTGCTGGCTTTGATCTCTTTGATCTCAGTGCAGTTCTCTCTGGTAAGACTGCCAACAAAGCATATCAAAGAGCTTTCTTTTCACTTTACATAAAATACATTTTAGAATATCACAATACATTTTTACATCTTTACATTTTAACAAGATACTTTTAACAAGAGATCGTATAGTGGATTTTTAACGTTTACAATGGATTCAACATATTTTTCTTTCGTCTGAATTTTAACCAACATCATCCTTTTTTAATGTATATGAGAAAATAGAAATAAAAACAATAATGAGTGTAAAAACAGGTACAAGTTACCTGCAAATGGATGAGTCACAACATTAGCTTTTCTGCTGGCTTTGATCTCTTTGATCTCTACAAGGGGAATTCATAATTTAGTAAAACAGAAACAAAAACGAAAATAAACTTAAACAGCTTGACAATATCAATCACATTACTGTGCATGTTGAGAGATTTGTCAGCTGGGGTTATAATGTTTAAAATTAACTTCTTTTGTGGAGCACCAAAAGATGTGTCTTACCATTGCAGTTCTCTCTGGTAAGACTGCAAACAAACCCCGCCTCCCGGTCACATGTCAGAAGCCAAAACCAAACCCCACCCCATACCAGCAGATGGCACCGTTGGACTCATCATTGCAGGACATTTACCAAAAACTATACACATATTTCAGCAGGAATTTCAATAAAACAAAAGTTATTACTACACCCGTTACACTTACACATAGGGTAATTTCCAGAGAAGTACTATAGTTCCTCTTTAAAATTCATGTTTTTCTCTAAACCCGGGGTCTGCAACTAGTGCCTTAGGAGCCGCATGCCACTCTTTAGAGCTGCGGAGTGGCACTTTTCTATAAATGTTTCAGGAGAATTAAAATATAATTTTCTTTTAATATGTTTTTTTTCTAGGAGGACAAGCACGACACAGACTAACGCTTTCTAATGCTGTAAAAATGTGTTAAATAAATAATATTCCAACTCCGCCCCTTCTAATGCGGCAACGTCACAATTTAGAACTGCAATCCTAATTTCAACACAGAAGTACCATTAAATGGCTAATAGCACAATGCTGTCATAAGCACTTTTTTAGTCGTGTTTTTTTTTGTGATGGTAGATATTTGTCAGTATATATTCTGAAAAACACTTGGGGATTTTATTCATGTTCTGTTTGCTCAGACCCAAGGATGGCTGCTTTTAGTATCAAAAGAGAGAGGGAAGGGGATGTTGCCGGCTTTAACCCATGCACTGACTTGCTTCACATTTGCACAGAAATTGAACCTAAACTGCATTAATGTGATTGTATTTGCTTTACCTTCTCAAAAGGCTGCTGTTTTCTTTTTAAAAATGCATATGATACCACTGTTTTTGTTGTCCAGATAAGGGGCATGTTACGCACATTCCATTTAGTACGTTTTTTATCAAATCCCTAAAATAAATGACATCAAAAAAATGGGTTTCTTTATTGAGTTTCTTTAATTTTACTAAAGAAATGAAAAATGCTGTAATGTATTAATATTGTAATGACGTTAAACTTGACGAGGCAACCTACAATAGTGTAGTCATGTGGTGCATTCTTCACAGGATGCGCTGCATTAAGCTTCCTTATTTTGATTGTTAGGTAACATAGCTAATATAGATAAACACCGCATGTGTTGCATTCATTATAAGGCTTATATAAAACTTTTTTTTTTTGCGTTTCCAAACAAATATATATATATGGTCCAATATGGCTCTTTCAACATTTTGCATGTAGTTTTATGATACAACTAACATATGACACTACGCGGTTCCAGCTCGCCTCGCATTTTTGGGTTTTCTATTATGAATAGTTTTCCTTTTTCTCCCCACTTTTACACGTATTTATTTTTCCTGTGCAGGATGAGGGCACGTTCCATCTTAAGGATGCTGCCAAAAACCTGTTAAAAAGCCTCGGGAGTCAAATGGCTCTCATTCTCAGCTGGAGGGACATGTGGACACTGGTAGTGAAGAAAGGAGGTAAAATTTCAAAAGAGAAATCAAATTTTAGTGTATGTATAATACAGACACAAATTATGTTACGGTATACATTCATATGTATATCATTTTCAGTCATGATTAACAAAGTGTTGGTGATAGGGGAAAATATATCACCATTTTTTTTTTAAACTGCACATTTGGTTTTCTAGGTCAGGTTTATGGTGAAAAGCATTCAAAATCTCCTGCACTCTCCACCTGGGGTGATCCAGTTCTTCTTAAAACCGAAGTGCAACTCACTGCCTCTGAAGGTAGTGCAAAACATTTGAACATTTTAATTCAAGAGGTTATTGGTTTTAAAATAAAATACACTCAATGTTTTAATCTCACTGGATGTCTGCTATGCACAGTTGTACTTTGTACAATACACAAGGATATTGTTAATGCATGGTAGTCGTTTTCACCTTTTTTGACTCAGAGTCGTGAAAGCAAAGCATGTTGATTTTTTTTTTCCACAGCCAGACCTTATATTCTATGACAATTCAACAAAACCATCAAACTCGCTATCCAGGCGAATTTGTCTTTCTCCCATAGTTTGGCTCATTTGATCGTTCAAAACAAGGTGCGAGCCAAGTTCTTTTGTAAAAATGTCCCGAATGGCTGCAAAAGAGAAGGATACAGATGTATTTACCTTCAGCTGTGTGACCGCCCACCCCTACCGCTCCTCCAATCAAATGCTCAGGGTCCTTGGCTGGCATTTTTGACAGTTAACAGTTTGTTCTGTGGGTTTTCATCATGACGTGTCTCAACAGTGACCATACATGGTTCAATGAGCTTCCACATACAGGATTCCATGGAGGCGTACAACCAAAACGGGGTCTGTTGGTGTGACACTGTGACTGTAAACTATTTGAAACTCAACCGATATGGGTTAATACTGATTCTGATCATTAGTATTAAGAGGAGACAGATAACCGATATTTGGAGCCAAAATTCTTTTGCTGTAAAAGCTTTAAGATTGGCATAAGAAATATTTAATAATGCAAAAAGAAACAATGATTATTTGCTATGGATTCAAATCAATATTTAATAGCTCTCTGAAATGTTTACAGTAAATCATTACAATTTCAACACGACTGACATAACAAATCATTCACTTTAACCAAAAAATAACAGTTAAAGAAATACAATTGAGCTTAGCAGCAACCTGTATAAAGGGACATATAAACCTAAATAGCTCCTTGATTTTTTTTGCACTAAATACATAAAGATGTCTATACAACCAACATTACTTGAATTACCTTAAGACATTTCAAATAAAAATTTTAATGGAGCTGGCAAATTAAAAAGTGTGGGGCACTCTTGTTTTAGAGCCAGATTGCCAAACTAGTGTTGTGGTAAGAGCTAATCACTTTTACTTAGGCGTGCTTTCTATGCTCTCTGTCAATCACAAACATCACATGTCTTTTCAGAGGCAGAGTGTCATTGGGCAGACACTGAGTGGAACAGGCGCAGGAAGCTCTTCTGCAGCAAAGTAGAAGGATATGGCAGCATTTGCAGCTGCAAAGACCCAGCACCCATTGAGTTCAACCCAGAACCTGTAAGACACAACAAATTGCTTTAATCATAAATTCTCAGCAGGGAAAATTGGAAAAGTATGAACCTTTATATAAAACTTTTATGTTAGTACAGCCCGCACATGTTTGATATACCTAATTACTAATCACTTAGGCACGGCTAAAAAATTAGGATCAATTAACTTAAGAATGTGGGTACTATTAAAGGGTCATTTTGGCCATGAGGAGGAGTAAAATGGGAATGTCTTGACCAAACCAACCAATACACATGAGGCTTGTTTAGCAGGTTTGCTGGAGTTTGCATGTATGATTATTTTATTTACTAAAAGTCCACAGTTCTTAGGGGCACCAACACAGCAAAAATAAACCTCTGGATAGAGAAATTGTTCATGTGTTGTAAAATATGCACAGGTTAATAGACCAGTCAATGCACGAGTATTTTAAAAATGAAAGGACTAACCCAGAGTTGAGTAACACAAAATGTTGAAGAAGCCATATTGGACCAAAAAAAGACCCCAAAAAATGTCTGTAGCTGCAAAAATTAAAAGCCTTATGTAAGCCTTATCATGAATGTAACAATATGCATTCATCCTGTGGAGAATGATGCACCACTTGGATAGCGCCTCAAGTTTAACGTTATGCTTCATTGCTTTGAGATACAGTAAATCATGCAATAACCGAATCAATTTTTTTTATGTAAATTTATTTTTTGAAGATTCTAAAATATTGAAGGTGCATAACATGCCCCTTAAAGAGTCCAATAAAATGCAGCATGCATTTATAAAAGTAAAATGTCAGGCTTTTGAAAAGGCTAAGCTAATAAATCACATCAATACAGATGAAATTTGATTTATGTGCAGGTATTTTTCTCTTTTTACCTTTGTGGTCCATGGCTGATCACACACCCGCCAGATTGTTTAAAACAGCCAACTGCCTTGCTTGTGACGCTGGCCCTTTAAGAAGGTGGAAAACGAGTGGAGGAGACATGTGCCAAATTTTTGCATTGCAGCTTAATTCTCCAAGTATGAGTTCAAGCCTGAGAGCCGCAACTTTGTAACAATACAGTATGTGACTCAAACCTGTCAGTTTCCACCTGTGAATTTGTATTAGCTGGTTTTCCCTTTCGTGTCGTAGCTACACGCCTATTTTACACATTTTCACTGATCCATCTATTATTTGCACCGCTTATCCTCAGTAGGGTTGCGGGTGTGCTGGAGCCCATCCCAGCTATCTTCGGGCAGTGGACACCCTGTACTGGTTGCCAGCCTGTCGCAGGGCACACACCTAGGGACAATTTGGACTGGCCAATTGACCTGGCATGCATGTTTTTACAATGTGGAAGGAAACCCACGCAAGCATAGGGAGAACATGCAAACCCCGCACAAAAAGGCTGGTAGCTGGATTTGAACCCATGACCTCAGAACGGTTCCGCACACACGCTAACCACTGCACTGCCGTGCCGCCCACACATTTTTACAGCATTGGAAAATGTTAAAAGTGTCATGTTTGTCCTCCTATAGAAACCATATTAAAAGAAACATACATTTTCCTACCCAATGTTTTTTTCAATTTAAAAAGCGTTTTAGAAAAGCGCCAGGGAGCCCGTTGGCAGCACCAGAGCGCCGCATGACGCTCCTGAGCCGCATGGTGTCGACCCCTGGACTAACCCAACCGGTTCAATAGGACTTTTTAAAGTCAAACTAAGACCATCGTTGTAAACGTACCGGATGTCCGATGCCTTTCCTGAGACATCAGGCAAGTTCTGTCAGAGGTAGGACGGGAGATTCTGCTGGACATTCCCAACAGACCCTATGAGATCTGATCCGCATCTTTCCCCACCATTTTTCACCCGAGCCTCCAAAACATGCGGTTGCAAGTCTGGTGAAACAACTTAAAAGTCCATCACCGAACTGCCGCCCGCAGTGTCTGCTCATACCCAACGAGTTCTTTCATTTGTGTAAATGATCAGTCAGCAGAGAGATTTACCTTCTATAGTTTCTCCGAGGGAAACTGATTCACCACTTAGAACAAAATAAGAAATTTTAGTCACATTACATGTTAAACCTTTCGGAGCAGCCCGAGAAATATGCCCCAAAATGAGCACAAAAGTACACAGAAGTTTTGACGGGAGAGGGAGAAGCCGTTTATTTCGTTCGTCAGAGTCCAAAACACAGTTCTCATTTGTCTTAGAGACAATCAGCTTTTTTTTACCCTCAGACAACATATCATGTTACTTAGCGTGTCCCCTCGCGATGACGCACTTGTTTTTTCCTCAATGTGCATGCTTTCTGGGAATTGACAATAATTTTTCAGAATGTTTTTTTCTTTCGTTTCTCCAAAGTTACACAATTTCCAAGAAAATCGTTGGGGTCGGCCTGACATCTAAACTCCTATCAGCTTGCCAGGGGAATGTTCTTATTTTGCAAGCTAATCCAAACCAAGCGGGTGTTTTTATTAATAATACTCGGAGAAACAAGCCTGGAATTTCCCGTCTTAAACTAATGTGTTCTCCTTATGTCAAGCTCGACTCCAATATACCACAACAAACTCAGATATGGTTACTTACTGGTACTTTCTTTTTACCTTTAGCTACCCAACAACAGCGTCTACAATGTTCCAGTTGCTGTCATTGCAGGAAACAGACCTAATTATCTTTATCGGTGAGAGTTCAGGTTTCAAAATGGAGTGAAAGTTTGATGACGTGTAGCTGTTGTTTGAAAACATTTCATTTCTTGATCAAGTAGTTTTAGTAAGAGTCTATTGACCTTATTCTTGCCTAATAAATGTATTTTTTTTCATCTGTTTTTAGGATGCTAAGGTCGCTTCTTTCAGCTCATGGTGTTAACCCGCAAATGGTGACAGTTTTCATCGATGGATATTATGAGGTACAAAATGTGTCTTTTTATGCACATTTTTGGTCTTTAAAATATAAGCTACTTTAAAAGAATGTTTGTATACATTGAGATAATATCAAGATGTGTTTTTCTTCGAATATTTTCACAGACTGTATTAACGATGTATTCTTGTTTTATCATCGGATTTTTAAATATTGTACACATTTTTCTTGCCATTTTCATTAAAATTTATGAGCAATTTCAAAAATAATTTCTAGCATGTGTGCCACAAACCTTACACTTTTTGATAGTTATACTGTGGAGATTTAAAATAAAATAAAAAGAAAAAATCCAATAAAGTCAGATATAATATGCATGTGCCAGTATTTGGGTTTTAATACTGGCACATTTAAGATAGATAGATAGATAGATAGATACTTTATTCATCCCCGAAGGGAAATTCACATAAGGCAGAGTTGGCTGCATCAATACCCGATACAGACACTGTCCTACTTACGAACAAGATTATAGTCTGTGCAGAGAATGGTTGGAAAATCTAATGCATTTTGATGCATGATTCAGGAACCTATGGATGTGGTGGCGCTATTTGGATTGAAGGGAGTTCAACATACACCAATCAGCATCAAGAATGCGAGAGTGTCACAGGTTAATAATCGTCATTCTTACCTTAAGCCTTTTTGCACATCATTTTAGTGAAACCCCTGAAATCTTAATTATTATCACTAATCTTGTACTTTTTTACCATAATAACATGTAAAAGTACTTTTCTTTATATTTGTTTTTTGCTTTATTCAGCGTATATTCCCCCCATTCACTGAAAGATATTAAAGAGATGGCAGTTAGGGTTGCTTTAACAGTTTTTTGAATGAGTTTTTTTCCTCTCATTTGTCACAGCACTACAAAGCAAGTTTGACAGCAACATTCAATCTACACTCGGTGAGTAATTTATTTATGTACTAGTGTAAATGTCATTTGAAAAAGTGTGTCTGTTTCAGTCATTTTTTACAATTTTGCCTTCATGCAATGTTTTAAATGAAGGAATGCATTTTTTCCAGATGACAACACTGATATGTTTAATGGTCTGTTAGATTTTTCTTAAGAAATGTTTTCCCTATTTGCAACATGTTGTTGAGAGTCCATACATTTTTTTGTCATGTCCAGAAAAATGGTCTAAATCAGGGGTGTCAAGCTCATTTTAACTCGGGGGCCACACGATAGAACAAACATTCTGTCGGGGGCCGGACTAGTAGATTAAAGAAAAAGAAAAAGAGAGATAAAGAAATGAGAGAAAGAGGGAGGGTAAAGAAGAGAGAGGGCGGGACAAAGAAAGAGAGGCTCAGAGTGTGAGAAACAAAAGAGATAAAAAGGGAAGTCGTGCGAGAGGGGGAAAGAAAGGGAGAGGAAGAAAGAAATCCAAAGAGAAATAGAAAGACAGAAGGAGAGAAAAGAGAAAAGAAAGCGCGAAGGGTAGGAAGAGAGAAAGAGAAAAGAGACAAAAGGAAAAAAAAATGAAGTTAGAGCAAAAGAAGTTAAAAAAACAGAGAGAGAGCGCGCGAGAGAGAGAGAGAAATAAATACAGGTACAATGTCTTTGTTCGAGGCACCTGGCTTTGGCAACATCAAGTTGACATATTTCAACCTGCAGCTTGTTTTTCTCTTGTGCTTCTCTGAGTGTTGTCTCGCGGGCCGGAGTTAATTCCCTAGCGGGCCTGATCTGGCCTGCGGGCCGCCTGTTTGACACCTGTGGTCTAAATGGTCTGTATTTATATAGCGCTTTTCAAGTCAATGAAGACCTCCCAAAGCGCTTTACAATGTGCTTCACACTTTTTCCTTCTACGCACTAACTAACCGATAGCAGTGTCAGCAACCACCTAGTATCGGGGTCATTGAGGATTCAGTGTCTTGCCCAAGGACTCTTCATATTTAACTCTGAGGAGCCGGGAATTGAACCGGTGACCTCTTGATCCCAAAACGAGCGCTTTACCTCCTGAGCCAATGCCGCCCCAGAAACTTCTGACTTTTACCATTTTTTTATAAAATTATTATCTGAATTTTTAACTGTGACAAGATGGGGTGGTTAGCATGTCTGCCTTAGAGTTCAGGGGTTCTATATTCAATTCCACCTACCAGTTTCTTCTGTGTGGTGTTTGGATGTTCTCCCTGTGCTTGAGTGGTTTTCTCCAGAGCAAAATCAAGAAACTGAACCTATGAAAAACTTGTGTCCTTGTCTATTGAATCATAAATACACTAGTTATGAAAGGCAATGGCTCAGCAAACAACTCACACCCACAAAGCAAATAAGCTAGGAGTTTATTGCAAAAAAAAATCCTGCTTGTTATCGAATTAGACCAAAAATAACTAGTGTTGTTCTGTTGCCAACGCTGTACTTTGTTACAGTATCGTATTGGCAAGTCAACAGACCCAATTACCATTATGAGTTTTACATTGAATTAATTTAATTATTTTACCCAAATGAGTGGTGTTTCACAGTCACAGAACACTTCACCACACGTTCATTATTACCTCAGCCAATTTCTCCCCTTATTAATGATTGCAATTCCCCTTATCAAGCAGTTACAAACTTTACACTTATTTACTCAAAGCAAGACAGACTATGTAGAATAAAAACAAAAATAATTTGTGGAAACAAGTTCGGCTCCATCCATTTTCCAATTGACTCTAACCATCTTCAAAGTCCCTGCTGAAGAAAGGAATGATACTGCCACCACCATGTTTGACAGCAGGGATGTTTTCAGGGTGATGTGCATTGTTACTCTTATTCCAAATTGTAAAGCTTTGCATGTAGGCAAAGAAGTTCCATGTTGGTGTCGTCTGAACATATGTGTTTTGCGTCTCCGTTGTGGCTTCTTGCAAAACGCCAAACGGATACTCCCAGAATGGGCTTTTCCTTTGCCACTCTCCCGTAGATGTCAGATTTTTGCAAAGTACGACTCCTAGTTTTCTTACGCACAGATTTTCCCACCTTCCCACGTGCAGTAAATTCGGTGTTGCTTATCATACGCAGCAGAGCGCACAATAGAAAAAGATTGTAGGACTGCAACAAAGAATCGATAACATTGATTATTAAAAGTTGGCGATGACGTAGAGGATCATCAATTTGTCTTACAGTTCTTTATTCAGTCCAACTAAGAGTGCATGCTTGCAGTACTCCTTTAGTCCAGCAAAGGGCACCCTAAGACCTTATTTTTGATTCAACTAAAAGACCTGTATAAAAACATGCAACGTACAATAGGATGCAGGAATTGCAGTTATGAATAAATGAAGACATATATTTGACCAACAATTATTAATGTAGTCATAACGCTGGGTATAAAGGACATACAAATAGTTTATAAAATCCATTATGCTAACCAGCTCAGTAGCCTAGATGGTAAGGCGCCCGCTTTGAGACTGGGAGGTCGCTGGTTCGCGCCTCGGCCGAGTCATACCTAAGACTTATAACATTGGTAAAATGGCGGCGCCCTCTGTTGGCTGCGGCTGCATCGGCTCGCTACTACGGGTCAGGTGTATCGACATTTCGTTCTGTGTACATTGTTACACAGAATGACAATACAAAGGAAATTATTATTATACCAGCTCAGTAGCCTAGATGGTAGGGCGCCCGCTTTGAGACTGGGAGGTCGCTGGTTCGCGCCTCGGCCGAGTCAAACCTAAGACTTATAACATTGGTAAAATGGCGGCGCCCTCTGTTGGCTGCAGCTGCATCGGCTCGCTACAACAGGTCAGGTGTATCGACATTTCGTTCTGTGTACATTGTTACAAAGAATGAAAATACAAAGGAAATTATTATTAATATTATTATTATTTGGAGTATAGTGAAACTTAAATCCCAACACACACCACAAAACAGTTGTCACCATGAGCATCAATGAGAATTAATGTTATTTTAATAGATACTCTTATTATATGGATGGAGAATGGATGGAGACAGTAATGATAATGACGGTAACGTGGTGATGATGATGATGATGATGACGGAGTGACTGTGCATCCACAAAACCTATGTAAGTAGGTGTATTTTTGAGGTGTTATATGAAAATACACAGGATTTTTAGCTATAAGACACAATTATTAAGGAATTGGGGTAGGATCAAATAAGCATATACTTCTTCCTATTAATTTTCAGACATGTTCTGTTCACATTGTTTTTGTTTTTTGACTGTTTTTGTTTTTTTTGTTTTCTCATGTTTGAAATAAAGTTTCATTCATTCATTCATTCAATTATTAGTATAAGTATGTCTGAGAGGATAAACCTTTGGAAAATGAATGAATGGATGAGTGAATATTACCCGGACAATGAATTTAGTATTAGTTTTAAGAAATCTCATTTTGAAAGTATGAAGCTTTTTTGGGGATTTTAATCGTTTTATTCCCTATTTTTCTAGGAGGCCAAATATGCTATTGTGTTAGAAGAAGATTTGGACATCTCCATTGACTTTTTCAGGTTGGTGTCAAAATATGTTCCACACATATTATCTTAAACATACATTGGTGTATTTTTCTACAGAACAAATCTCTTAATTAGTTGAATCCTAAAAGAATCAGCACTCGTATGCCCATAGCATTTAGATGCCCCCCTACTTACGACCATTTGACTTATGAAAAACTTGATTAGAACATTTTTTTCGGGATGTCGAAAAATATCCGGACATTGCTGTAAGTTAGATTTTGTATTGTGTTCACCATTTTCCAAGTGCTTCTTTCCGCTGCTACCAGCGTATGGCGCTGTGAGAGATTCTATACTGTATCTCTAGTGCGCTAAGAACTTTGACATTTTTATTGTTAAATATCTTGTGCATCCATTCAATATGGTTGGTGTATAGTGTAAAGAAGAGGCGAGCCGTTTCTTTTAAAATTAAAGTGCAATAAGAAAGTTTGATGCGGTTGAGAAAATGGTCAGAACTCTTTTTTTTTCAGTCACTTTTCACCACGGTGGAGGACTTCTTGAAGCGCATCTTCCAAAAGTTAAACTTAACTTGATTTATTTCGATAGGGCATTTTATTTTATGAAATGTTTATTTTTCAGTTTCAAAACAATACAGGTTACTTATACAAGCCTTAAACATACTTATATACACCTTAAACATACAAAATATAGCACTGAAGCAACTTACAAATTAGACTTACGAACAATCGCTCAGATCGATCGTTTGTAAGTAGGGCAGCATCCGTACAGTACCTGTCAAACCCTCACACCTTTTATTTTTTTATTTTTACTATTATTTTCAAACAAAACCTTTTTTTTGGAACATGAGTTAATAATATGGTTAATTCCTGGGGAAATGTATTTTTAAATCAAATTCAGCAAGCTAAATGTTGTGAAATTGTTTTTGCTTCTTATTTTCTTCCTAGTTTTCTGAGTCAAACTATCCATCTTTTGGATGAGGATGACAGCCTATATTGCATCTCAGCCTGGAATGATCTGGTGAAGTATTATTTTTATTATGTATTACTTTTTTTCCGACAAAATATATTTATGTTTAGTTTATGAAAAACCTCATGTGACAAAGGAATCGATTAAGTTAACACTCATGTTAGAGAGGCTTGATTTATAATCCTTACGATAACTGGGTTTCCTTAATGGTTGCCATACCTGAAGTCCAAAGATCTACCATTTGCAGTCAGTTGCTTTTCAAAGATATTAATATGCTCTGGTTAACTAAAGACTCTAATTGTTGGAACGTTAACTTCTTTGCAGGGTTACGAACACACAGCAGAAGATCCTGCTTTGCTTTACAGAGTTGAGAGTATGCCTGGCTTGGGCTGGGTCCTCAAAAAGAGTCTTTATAAGGATGAACTGGAGCCAAAATGGCCAACGCCTGAGAAGGTGAAGCATTCATTTACGATTTGTTTTCTATTCTGTGGATTTTTGCATTCATCAAGGGTTTTGGGAAGAGCATTACTACACTTAATCCAATCAGAGAACTGTCTTGTGTTTCGTGGCCACTAATTGGAGCAATCCCAGTGAATCGTTTACCGTATTTACCAGACTTTTAGTCACACCAATCAAAAGATTCATAGTTGAGAAGAGTCAAACCTGGAGTATTAGTCGCATTTTTAGGGAAATATATTTGATTAAATCCAAGGCAAATAACTTGTTATCTTCAAGTTCAGGAAAATGCTTGAATTTTGGGGGAAGTGTTTGAAAAGGCTTGAAATGATTTCCGTTGCCGTGATTCCTGGTAGTCTGACTCCGTAGACCACGCTTTTAAATGAAGAAGAAACATTTAAAAGGTGCGTAAAAAGGACACCGATGGTGGCTCCAGAACTCATTCTCGAATTGTCATGTGATGCGATACTGCCCCCTACTGTCGCATCCAAGAGGACAGGTTTATCAAGACTAGTCATGGGAGTTACAGCTCTTTTTCTAGAAGAGGTTCTTTCGGCTCGACTTAATATTAAAAAAATATGCACCAAATTTTTAAGTAATTAGTAATTTCATATGCTATGCGACATCCCTGCAAAACACATGAAATGCATATTATACAAATCACAGATCTACAAAAATCCTTTGTGAAATTCAAAACCAATTTAGATTTTTACACACTGAACATTCAGTTTATAGCAGCCCACTGATAGAAAGAGATCGTAGATGAACAGCTTAAAATAGCACAAAGTATGTGCTAGCAGCAAGATATTGGCTTTGTATGAGTCATCAAAGTTAACAAAAAAAAGTACTTATGATCGGCACTGGATTTCCTCTGGTAAAATTTAAAAATTGGCCTTCAACGTGCTTCAATTCAGCCACAAAAAAGGTGTATGAACTCTGCATATTAAGAGTTATCCAGATAATTCTAGCCTGAAAAACATTCTAACTAGACTATCAGCTTCATTCAAAATCACTGTGTATCATATATAACACGCAGCAAACAAAATTATTCTAATAAATTAAATCAAACTCTCACAGCCTGAGAGAACTGCTCAACTAGAACCTGGCAACTGAACATAAAATATTTTCTTCACAACAATAATGAAGTAAGTTTTACTCAGTGGCATAAATTAAGTCATACAACTGGTCAAGTAGACATGCTACTGTACTTCAAATATTTTTTCATGAAAAACTAATTAATTCAACAATAAATAAACAACAAAGTGTGTTAACATAGCAGTGTAAATCTATCTATATCTATCTATCCACCTACCATTAACCACCTAAGCGCCCACCCACCCACGCCATTCGTCAGCATTCTCGGGCTCTTGTCAACATTTTCAAAAGTATCTTCCTCTTCTTTTCTCCTTGTCCACTTTTCTGTATGCATTTCGTGGGGTCCATTGTGAATAATAGCTCTTTGTAGCAGTACCATATAGTAGACTGTCTACAGAGCGGGAAAGGGACCGGAGAGCATGCCGGCATTCACTCACACGCAACGATTTCCAGGTAGAACTCTGGGAGCAGCGAATGGCAGCTCGTACTGTCCTGTATTTTTGACTTCTTGTCCTAAAACGCCTTCGTAACTGAAAAAATGTTAGCCTCTAATCAGGTAGTTTGTATCTTGAAACATTCTCATGTAAAAACATTTGTAAGTAGAGGTACCATTGTATTATGTTGTGTTTTTCTGGCTCTGTTGTTGTGATGCTGATATACTGGTATGTGTCTCTCTATAGTTGTGGGATTGGGACATGTGGATGCGAATGCCAGAGCAGAGAAAGGGCAGAGAGTGTATCATACCCGATGTATCCCGATCCTACCACTTTGGCATCATCGGCCTCAACATGAACGGATATTTTCATGTAAGATTTGAAATACCCGGGGGAAAAAAATGCATCTATTTCATTCTCATTCAGAGTGCAGTTAATTGATCTTCTTTTTTATAGGAGGTCTATTTCAAGAAACACAAGTTCAACACTGTCCCTCACGTGCAGCTGAAGAACGTTGATAGGTGTGTTTAGCCGAATCCCGGAATTCACATGGACGCTGCCGATTCTTTTCTCACCAGTTTCCTATTCTTGGATGAAAACAGTCCCACTTATAGATTATATTTGCATACCTGTCGAGCTCCAGGGCTCCATGCCCATACAAACTGTCATATTTTCCCTTACAAAATAATCTTACGCCATATTTTTTTTTTCAAACGTGTTTATTTATATAGTTTAACATGTTATATTGTACATGTGTTTCGTTATGTCATATATATTGTTGATTAACATTTGGTCTTTTGGCGATCATGTCATTCTGGCACGTTTGCAGAGGTGGACCCAAGTGCAGGAAAGCTGGAATAGAGGCCGGGGTGCTCAAAAAGGATGGTATTTATTAAATATGGGGTGTTCTGGCAAAGTCCTAGGATAATTACAAATAGATGTTTGGAGATTAGGCTTCGTTCAGGAGCCTCCCTCCTACTTGGCGCCCGATTCTGACAGTCCTGACATGACCTGAATTCAGAAAGCAAGACTTTTACCCAACTCTACTCACGACTCAAAAGGCACTTGTTTAAAACTGTCCACCAAACTGATCATAAATGTATTCTTTCCTAAAGTCCTCTTGAGTGCCATGCTAGTATTCTCTTAAATAAGTGTTGTATTATTAGCATTTTTTTCATACTTTTTTTCGCAAGCATTTGTGATACATTTGGAAGACCATTGTGGTTTGTTTTCTCTTAGCCTCAAGAAGGACGCCTACGAAGTGGAAATCCAAAGTCTTCTACGGTGAGTGAAATTTATGAATGACTAAATTCCTAAATACATTTTTTGCAAACAAGAATAAAAAGGACAAGAAATAAACATTTTCTAACTCCTATCCCTTTTCAACTTTGTGAATATTTCACCAAGTCTGGCCCATTGTATCAATCCATTTTTTGTACCGCTTATCCTCATTAGGGTAGTGGGCAGGGGACACCCTGAACTGGTTGGCAGCCAGTCGCAGGGCACACTGAGACAGACAACTCACTCGCTCATTCTCACCTTTTCGGAGTAGGACGTATATCGGCCCCGCCCCAAAACATACACAAGAGAGCAGAGAGAGTCAAAATGAGAGGGGAACACGTTGTTTATTTCATCCAAACATTCGTGTTCCGACGTTGTCCGGGTGACAGTGGCATTTATACTTTGTTCGGTCAGCGCTGACGTGTTGTTTTTCTCTAGTCGGGCGCTTGATTCGAGTCGCCCCGACCCAGACAAATTCTAATCAGTTAAACAAATAGTTGGAGACGCTCTGACCTGGCCAAAGTCCTGTCAGTCACGTATCTTCCAAATTTTTCTACTTTCCACAATAACCTAAGGACGATTTGAACTTAAGCCTACTCGGTGAAAATCTTCATTGCACTCAATAAATGTAACTTGTATTTAATCGTATAAAATCCTTTATAGTCAAATGTATAAAATCCTTCAACACGCAAGATTAAAAATTGCATATGTGAATCGCAGTATTATTTGTGGCTCTGCAGAGTACATGATTTACACTTTTACTTTCACCATAAACTTAAAGGAGCCCATAATAAATGTACCCAATTCCTCATGTGCTGCCTCAAGTGTTGCTTTTGGTGCTTGGAGAAATGTATCAAGTTCCTAAATAGAAACGCATACATTATGGTAAGTTGACTTGGGCAAGACACTGAATCCCTAATGCCCCCAATAAGCAGGTAGACGCCTTGCATGGCTGCATGGCCGCTATTGGTGTATTGTGAATGTGTGTGTGAATGGGTAAGTGTGAAGTACATTGTAAAGCCTTTTGGGAAGTCTTCATTGACTTGAAAAGCGCTATATAAATGCAGACCATTTTAGTACTGGAGAAATCAGAAAATTGTCTTTTTAGGTCAGGGGTCGGGAACCTTTTTTGCTGAAAGAGCCGAAAAAAAAAACAAATTTTAAAATCTAATCCTAGAAGAGCCATATGTATATTTTAATACCAAAAACAGCTAAATGGAAGAGAAAAATCAACGAGTTTATAGTATAATAAGACAGAATTTATTTTGAACAACATTGTAAGTTAATAGCAAAAGCTAACAATTATTTATAATTATAACAATCAACTGGTCTGCAGGCTGAGGTTTTATTCATATCTGTCCATGTTTACTTGCCCGCTCTGCTTGTTCACCGCTGTCTGAGGCCCTCAGCTCAGCAATTTCTTATCTAAATCGAAGAAGACAAACAATATATATATTATAATAAGACTGTTATAACAAGTTGTTCAAAATAAAATTAAAGGTATTTATTAATAAGAAAAGTACTTCTGACTTACTATTAATGCGACTTTTGGTGTTGCATGGTTTTGCTGATGGCTTTGTAGTCCGGTTGATAGGTGGTGAGGTTCAGCTTCATGCAGGCGTTTAGGCTTCCATCTTTTAAACGTGATCGCAGGTTGGTTTTGGTGTGTTTTAGGTGTGAGAACGACTGTTCGCATGCATACGTAGATCCAAACATGGTCAATACAGCAAGACTCACACGCTGCAGTGTTTTGTACGTGACGGGAAGCGTGTTCCAGGTTTTGACAATCAGCTGGTCTGCGCGCTGAAGTTTGTCCATGTCTGTCCATTTGTGTTTGCCTGCCAGCTCTGCTTGTTCTCGTGCAAGGCTTTCCAAATCTTCATTCAGTGAGTTGAACTTATTAACCCACATGTCTGTGGCCTTCAGGTCAGCAACTTCTACTTCAAATTCTCTGACAGAGACATTGGGGATGAAACTCAGGTTTACTTTGTCCAAATCACACTCGTGCGGATGAGTGATGAATTGAAAAAGACTAGTGTGCTCGGGAAAGTCCCCAAAGCGTGCTTTGAATGACGTCAGGAGAGAAGATGTGAAAACTGCGAGCTGATGGAGATCAAAATGTTCAGGGGAGTCACTTGCTGTGCACTCATCTTTAAATACTTTCAGTTTTTCAAAGTGTAGTAAACGACCAGTCTCAATATCCGCAGTAAAGATTTACAGCTTGTTTTGAAATGCAAAGACTGCCTGTTGAAGGGATAAAACTGTATTTCCAATGCCTTGCATTTTCACATTGAGATGGTTCAGATGTCCAGTCATGTCCACAAGATAAGAAAACTTGAGGAGCCACTCAGTGTCCGCTAGCTGGGGATACTTAATGCCTTTCATTTGATGAAAAGTCCGTATTTCGCTCAGGCAAGCTGCAAAACGGCTAAGCACCTTCCCTCTTGACAGCCAATGCACATAACTGTGCAAAACAAGACCGGGATAATTATTCTCCATTTCATCCAGCAGTGCTTTAAACTGGCGATCGTTTAAAGCTCGGGCAACAATAAAGTTGACCACCCGAATGACCAGTGACATCACGTCATCAATTTGCTTGTCACACATTTGCGTACAAAGTGCCTCCTGATGTAGAATACAGTGGAAGCTGAGGATGGGTCTGTTCTCCTGCTCACGAAGCAGCGCTACAAATCCTCAGTTTTTCCCCACCATGCACGGAGCACCATCGGTACACACAGAAATAAGTTTATCCATTGGTAGATTCTTTTCATTTGCAAACTCCATGAAAAACTTGAATAAATCCTCTCCTCTCGTTGTCCCTTTTAGTGGCAAAACGGTAAGACTTTCCTCACGCAGCGAGTCACCGTCAACATAGCGTGCAATAATACTGAACTGGGATAAATGACTGACATCTGATGATTCATCCAAAGTGAGGGAAAAAAACTCAGCTGCATTTATGTCATTCACTTGTTTTTTCTCCACTTGATTCAACATCATGATGGCACGATCGTGCACAGTTCTTGCTGAAAGAGGCATATCTTTTATCCGTTTGATTATTTTATCTTTATCCTTAAAGTCGTCAAAAAGCTCGTTGGCCACATCAAGCATGAATGATTTGGCATAATCGCCATCTGTAAACGGCTTCCCGCTCCTCACAATTGCTAAAGAACCAGCAAAGCTAGCAGAGTTAAAATCACCTTGTTTGGTCATCTTCTTGATTAGAAGGGTTCACTCTGCATAAAAAAGCTAACCAAAAACGAGGAAATATTACTTCTTTGCTTCAAAATGACTTGTGCAGATTGTTGTAAATTATCCATTAAAATTAGACTTTCCGGGTAGCGGACCCTCCCGCTCACCGGAGAACAGATTGGCTCTTAGCTGCGTGCCTGAACGAAAAGTTGCAGGTGAAAATAGATATAAATTAAAATGTGTGTATTTATTTATTTTTTTTACATGTTTTTTTATGACTTTATTATTATTATTATTTATTTTGCTAAAGTAACATTATTAGTAAAATTATTGATTGATTTGTTTCGTTCAGAAATTTTCAGAGAGCCAGATGCCGTCATCAAAAGAGCCATATATGGCTCCCGAGCCATAGGTTCCCGACCCCTGTTTTAGGTCCTTAAAACGTGCTTGGTGTACAAACCCTTTGTTTTACTGCCTAGTACACACAAACCCAATGTAGAAATGTTGATAATTTATGAATCCAGGGAGGCAGAGGTACTTGACCACAGAAAGAACCCGTGTGAGGACTCCATTCTGCCGGATTCCGAGGGGAAAGTCTATGTCATGTTCATTACGATGGAGTCGGAGACAGACACCTCAACCTGGACCGAGCTTGCGAAGGTAAACACATCACGGCATCGCAGCATTTAACTTTTTTTTTTGTTGGAGTTTCATTTAATCCTTGGGGGATGATGACAAATGTATGCAGTAATGTCTGTCACCGCAGAAACAACCAATGACAACAGCACAAAAAAACAAGTCTGTGTTGCAATTTGGCACTATTCTCCTCAGCAGGGGTTGGGAAACTTTTTGACCCTAAGCGCCATTGGAGCAAAAATATTTAGAGAACCACTACATGTATTTTAAGTCAAAATACAACAAAACCTCCAAATACCCTCTTTGGTCAAAATCTAATCCTTCAGCTCATTTTATTTTACAGTGTGACGTTAAATAAGTTAAAAAAATATATGAAATACAACTTTTTCAAGAGCTTGTGTCCCATATTAAAATATTAAAAAAACACTTCAAAATCATCTCCCTCCCACAGTTACCTAAAAGTGTTGAGGCCAATTTCTGTCTGAAGTAATGGTTTCAAACCGAGGTGCGTGCAAAGTTCATTTGTAAAAATGTCACAAAATACAGCAAACTAGGATACCAACGTAATCAACTTCAGTGCAAACAACGTAGGTGCATTGTACTTACTCCGCCCATTCATACCATACCGCTCAGCCAATCAAATTGCTTTACATTCTTTGCGAGAGCCTCTGGGTAAAATGTCTGCTTTGGGTTATAGCTTTTTATCACAAAGTGTCTTATCCAAGGAATGTCTTTTTGAAAACGTTTGTGTCCGCTTCCTTTTTTATACATTTTCTAAATTCTTTTGTCATTTCTATGCCTAGTGCCTTCATGTTTGGGACCTGGATGTTCGCGGAAATCACAAAGGACTGTGGAGACTCTTCAGAAAAAGGAATCATATCCTGGTGGTTGCCGTGCCAATCTCCCCTTACTCGTAAGTGATCACCGAATGTGTTACATTTATAGCAGGGGTCTCAAACTCAATTCACATTTTGGCTGCTGCATCATGTTTTTCACAAGAAAAGCTCTAAAAAACATTCCACTCTTCTCAAATATCCTTTCTTTTTATACACACAATACAGGGTTTGTACGGGTGCTTGAAATCCTTGCAAATGCTTGAAGTTTGATATTGTGTTTGCAAGTGTTAAAAAAGGTGAATTCCTTGTAATTGCTTGAAATGGTTGCTATGTTTCTCATCAAGTCTGCTCGTTGTGCTGGTGGCTTTTCCCTCGTGATTAACTGCAGCTGGCATTAGTTTGTACCTCATTGTTCTATGAAGTGTCATCCCCACCTGCGTCACTCAAAAGAGGGCAGGTGCATGCTATATCTCAGGGTTCAGCAACCTTTTCGGTGCGGAGTGCCACTTTCAAATTTCCTTGTAAAACAGTGTGCCACACCATGATTAATGACTCCCACAACATTTTTTTTAATATCCAACAGAGCTGTCATTTTACACCAGTCCAAATATACAACATGGATAAACATTTTAATCGTATAACCCTTTTTGTACCAAGGTACACTTTTATTTATAAAAAACACACGCGCGCGCTCACACATGCTACTTTAAAATATTCGCCATAAGTCAATGGTTTTCCGTGCTTTGCTATACAGTGAGCAATGCGATAGCTTGCTTCAGTTGTGGTGTTTTTAGCAGCGACACAGGTTTTTAGGGTCTGTGTTTGCCGTACAGCGCGTTTTAATCTCTCCGCCTTGAATTCATGTTCATGTTTTGTCTCGTAATGACGTTTAACACTTGATGCGCGAGGTACAACGCTCTCGAGCCATAATGCACAAAACAGCACGGTCATTTTTTGCACAGCCCTGGTCATATGTCCACGCTGGCTATAAAGAACGAGATGTCTTCACCCGAGGAGCCGTCATGATACGTTCTTTAATCGCGCATGTGTGTTTCGTTGGCTGGGTTAAAACATGGATCTCTCCTCTGCGAGGCACCGCGCAAACACGCACTGCCACACGGAGGGGGCGCTAACCCTAAATGGTAAATGGTCTGCATTTATATAGCGCTTTTCAAGTAAAGCGTCTAAACAACACGGTGTGCAACTGAAAATGTCTAAATTTCTGGTAAATGCGCTTTTTAAAAAAAAAAGAAAAGAAAAAACATTATTATTTTGCCGTGCGCTCGTGTGCCACTGGTTAACCACTGCTGGCACGCGTGTCATAGGTTGCCGACCCCTGCTATATCTAATCAGGGCATTATGAAGTATGAGGTAAATGTTCAATAACATGTTAAAACCTTCTATCTTGCTCTTGTTTATATGAATAATCTTGTTAAAACATTGACTAATTTCTCTCAAAGGGCATCATAAATGTTTTCAGATGTCACAGCGGTGGTTTGTATTTAGAGCGCTCGCCACGTGGAAAAGAGCAGCTCGCCGTTTTCTTTTGAGTAATTTGGCGACTAGAACATGTTGAGTACTCGAAGCCAATGGTGCCTCGCCATTTTCCTCCAAAAATGCTATGCACCAATGTTCCCTGTAATTTTCCTTACGGGTCTGAGCGTTCACACAAAGTCGGTGAGCAACGCTTGAAACAACAGTGAGCAACAGCAATCCCAAGTGTGGCAACCAAATCATGATCAAACATGTCCAAAACTTGACATCACGTTACATTTTGCTGAGTTTCCGGCAATGCAAATTTTTTTTTCACTTTTGAATGAATTGACTCATGTACGATTGCGAAGGTTGCAGGGCCTACAAACGTCATTTGCTTTTACAATTCTTTCACAAGATTTCCATTTCTTTTTTTTTCCTGGTATATTTGGTCGCATAATACCGTACTAACATTTTTGGGGGCCTACTTAGTCGGTTGCACGATACACAACTGTATTTGTTTTTCTGAATTTTTCCTGCTTTTTTTCTCTTTTTCTCTCCTTTTGTTTCATTTTTCCCCCAGCTCTTCTCTACTTTGAATAAAAAAAAAATTTTTTAATTTTTTGTTTTATTGCCCCCGCCCCCTTCCTTTAAGTCATTTTGTGCATAATTTTAGATCATATTTGGTCGTGTAGGGATTAAAGAAGCAAAAACAAACTGAAGAGCCGTTTGGGACCCGAAAGAGCCGGTTCTTTTTAGTGAGCCGAGCCGAAGAAGCCGGTTCTCGAAAAACTCTACTGACTTTACTCAACTTCGTTTTACTTCGACCTTGACTTAAAAATACCGCATTTAGAACACAGCGTCAGGGGAACCCGTGTGTTTTTACCTTCACGCACTGTAACTTTGACTTAATTCGCTTTTTAATAAGCAATTTCGAGCCCTGATTTTTGTGAGCTGGCTAGATTTTCTTGTACCCGGAAAAGCACTGGGTAGTGCGCAATTGCGCACACACGCAGCTTAGAGGGAACATTGCTATGCACACCTAACGCCAAAAGCAAAATGCTGTTTGCAGGTGGAGTCACTTTAGCGACAATATTGTAACACCACTGATGAACTTTGTCTATATTTTCATCCTCTGTTTTTCTGACTAGTGTGAAGAAACCTACCAATGTCAAAGCCATCCACTTGGAGCCTCCACCTAAAGAAGAGGGTGCACCTGCAGAGCAGTTATAAACCCCTCTCTCTCTCTCTACTTACAACTCCCAGACGCTCTCTGTCTTTACTCTCTAGTCTTTCTCTACTCAATCAAGCCCCTATCAACTCCCTCTCTTTCGACTTTCTACTCTCTTTGTCCCGACTCTCTCTTTCTCTCTCGACACTCTACTCTACTGACTCTCTCTTTCTCTCTCTCCCTCTTCCTACTCTCTTTGTCTGGACTCTCCTCTCTCTACTCTCTTTACGCTCCCTCTCTGTCTTTCCCTCTCTTTACTCTCTTTGTCTCTACTCTCCCTCTCTCTCTCTCTCTCTCCCTCTCTCCCTCTCTTTGTCTCGACTCCCCACTTTCTTCTCTCTCTATTCTCTTTACGCTCTCTCCCGACTCTCTCTTAACTACGTAATCTCTCACAACTATCTCTCTGTACTATTTCAATACCCTCTCTCTGTACTCTGTCTTTCTTTCTCTGTACACTCTCTCTCTTTCTCTCTCTCTCTGTTTTCTCTTCCTCTGTACTCTCTTTCCCTCTCTCTACTCTCTCTCTGTACACTCTCTCTGTACTCTGTGTTTCTTTCTCTGTACTCTCTCTATGTACTCTCTTGCTCTCTCTCTGTACTCTGTACTTTCTTGCTCTCTCTGTCTCTCTCAATACTCTCGCTCTCTCTTTCTCTGTGTTTTCTCTTTCTCTGTACTCTTTCCCTCTCTGTACTCTCTCTCTGTACTCTTGTTTTCACTCGCTCTCCTTGTACTCTCTCTGTACTCTTTCTGTTCTCTCTCTCTCTCTCTCTACCTCTACACTCTTTCTGTATTATCTCATTCTTTCTCTGTACTTTCTCGATGTACTCTCTCTCTGTCTGTACTCTCTCTCTGTACTCTGTACTCTCTTGCTTTCTCTCTCTCTCCATACTCTCGCTCTCTCTCTGTTCTCTCTTTCTCTGTACGCTCTCCCTCTCTCTACTCTCTCTTTGCACCCTCTGTACTCTATACTCTCTCTCTGTACTTTTGTTTTCACTCTCTGTCTCCCACCCTGTACTCTCTCTGTGCTCTTTCTGTTCTCTCTCTCTGTACTCTCTCTGTACTCTATCTGGTTTCTCTCTCTCTCTCTCTCTCTCTCTCTCTCTCTCTCTCTCTCTCTCTCTCTCTCTCTCTCTCTCTCTCTCTCTCTCTCTCTCTCTCTCTCCCCTTCTGTACACTCTCTGTGTTTTCTCTCTTGCTCTGTCACGCTCTCTCTCCCTCACAGTTTTAGTGTGTCAGCCCCATAAGGGCCACGTTTTGGTGGTCCTGCTGAAACGGGGGGGTCCCATACATTCATGTAAAGATACACTGTTTTAGTAGTTATTTCGTAGTTTGAGTTTTCATTGTTTTATTTCAGGACTTGCAATGACATCGTTGAGTAAGTTATTTTAAATATAAAAGCTGATATTTTCAAATGAACCAACTTTTTTTTAAAGACCCAATCGGTAAATTTCCAGTTACCCATCATGCCTTGCGCTGTTGATATTTTGCCCTGTTGAAAGCAGAGTGTGATTTCTTTCCAATCTCAAAAATATGCCTGCAATCTATGGCCTCACTGTATTTGACTAATAGAGAGAAAAGGAATCATACGCATGCAAACAAATTAGTTTCTATTTTAAGATCTTCCTCCATATTGATCTTTCTTACTGCGGAGTTTTTCGGACTTCAGAAAACATCTGACGTGAACTGTATCTCTTGCCTATATCGACGAAAGTTTATTTGTTGTCGTTTTTAATCCGGATGTGTCTTTTGATTTCAATACATCGAAGAAAATAGTAGATCATCTACGTACATATCTATATATTTTGATACCAATATAAAGAATTGCGATATTTTTTAACTATAGAGAGGCTGAGTTTGGGTGAAAGAGTTCTCCAATGCACACCATAGAGGTTTTTTTCAATCATGTTTGTTGCATAAATACATTTTCTGTTGGTGTAACAGGAGACAGTTTAAAAAAGAATCCTCCATATTGAAAATATGATTCATAGTATTCCAGAAAGTGACATTACAGGTACAAAAACCACTACGGCAAATCTTCAAATACTTTATATTCTTGTAGAAAACATTGAAATCGGATGTTAACCAAATTATGCCTGTTAATATCCAAACATTGGATGAAATGTACCTTGCAAAAGTATTGTACCCCCAAGAACTTTTTGTCATATTTTAAGCTTGAAACTTATAGCTTGTGAGACACAATCGTGAAAATAAACCAAATTTATTTAAAGTTTTATATTGTGCAAATAAATACAAAATTCAAAAGTAGGCGTTGCAAAAATATTGGCTCCCTTTGAGTTAGAGTGACAGCCACAATTAAGTTTTGCACATCTCGAAAAACATATTTGCCCATTATTCCTCACAAAACAGCTCGAATTCCTTAAAATAAATGGGGATCTTTCCACAGATGCTCTATAGGATGGAGGTCTAGACTTCGGTTTGGCCATTGTAACACCTTTATATTCTATCCATCCATTGTCTGCGCCACTTATCCATACTATGGTCGCCAGGCACCTTCACATTGTTAGGTTTACTGGATTTTGATCTATGTTTAGGGTGGTTGTCCTGTTTGAAGTTGAACCTGTGCCCATTCTCAGGTCTCTAGCAGACTCCAACAGATTTTCCTCCAGAATCGCCCTGTATTTGGTTCCATCCATCTCTTCATCAACTCTAACGATCTTCCCAGTCCCTGCCGTAGAAAAGCAACCCCAGAGTATGATGTTGCCACCACCATGTTTGACAGTGGGCATCTGTTTACAGGGTGATATGTCGTGTTACTTTTATGCCGAATGTAACCCTTTGCAGTCAGCCTAAAAAGTTAAATTTTGGTCTCATCTAAATAGAGCACCTTGTCCCATGTGTTATTTGTGTCTCCCATGTGGCCTCTTGCAAACGCCAAACAGCCTTTTTATGGTATTGTTTCAGAAAAGGCTTTCTTCTTGCCACTCTTCCATAATAGGCAGATTTATGCAGAATACGATTACTAGTCCTCTGTGTGTGCCTGCAGGTCATCCAATGTTATTATGGACCTCTTGGTTGCATCTCCAATTAGTTTTTTCCTTGTTTAGGCCAAAAATTTTGAGTGACTGCAAGGTCTTGCTAGGTTTGCAGTGGTTTTATGCTCTCCCCGTTTTGATATTATTACTAGCACAGTGCTCCGGGAGATGTGTATTTGTTGCCAAATCTTCTTGTATCGCAATCCTAATTTTAACTGTTCCACAACTTTGTCTTGGATGTGCTCGGTCCATGTTTTAATCTTTATAATGCTGTGTTTTCCGGTGTCTGCTTTCACGGACCTCTTAGCCCTCTCTGTTTTAGCGCTCTGTTTGTCGTCAGTCATTTAAGTCGACGTTGGATCATTCAGAAGTCATCAAAGAACTTCTGGAGTCAGTTGGCTGAGTTAAGAGAACAGAGACACATTTTTTAAGTATATAAAATATAGAATGTTGAAATATTTTGGTTCCACTTCACGATTGTGACTCACATGTTGTTGACTTCTATCAGGGTTGGGTAGGGTTACTTTAACTGGATTACTTTCAATTACTTTTGGATTACTCCAATACCAAATATGCTCATAAAAGACAAAAGAAAGTAAATCTGAATAAAATGACTAAATTTTGTGCAGGCTTGGGGAGTAACGGAATACATGGAACGGCAAAAATGATGTTGGCAAGCTGTTTGGATTTATTTTCCTTTTGTTTCTGTCGCATTTTATGTTCGTTTTGCCGGAGATCAAAGAGATCAAAGCCAGGAGAGAAAGCTTACCACGTGTTGTGAGTCATCATTTTATTCCTATTTAGTTTCTTTTGTCTTTTATCAGCATATTTGGTATTGGAGTAATCCAAAAGTAATTGAAAGTAATCCAGTTAAAGTAACCCTACCCAACCCTGACTCCTATAACATATTTTTAGTTTAAAGTTTGAAGCTTGAAATTGTGGCTGTTTGACAAGAAGTTTTTGGGGAGTGGGGGGGAAATACTTTCGCTGAGCAATGCTGCATAGAGTTGGCTTACTTCATAAAATAAGTTGCTTGATAAAATGCACAAGTTAGAGATACCTATAACTTTGTCAATGAAGCGACGTTCTATTCGAAATTTTGGTAGGACGAGTTAAAAATGTGTGTATTTTTTTCATATGCTGAATTTGACAATGAAAAGGTTTTATAAGTACATATAAGTAATGTGCATTGCCAGGGTATCACGTATTTGTGCTGCTGTTTTACTGTTGGAAAAAAACGTGTTTACCCAAGGACTGAAAACTGCAGCGCTTTGTGAAAAGGCCTAAATGTGTGTACCTGTACTTAAGTTTGAGAGTGCGAAAGATTGTGAAACTGGCTTGAAATTTCTGGGTTTGATTTATCATGCAAATAAAGATATTTTCCAAGCAATTGTATGCTTTAACTGTTCATATTTTTCATCTTGTTATTCTTGTTTATCATGTGAAGGGTCTTGTGCAGACACATAAAGCCTGTCTTTTGTAACGAAATCCAGGTTAAACAGGGCTATATAAACGGTGACAATGAAAAATGACGGGTGGAAAATAGAAAAATTCAAAGTCTCTAAGAGAGAAGCTTGACCCAACCCCATCATACTGACCCAGGCTGAAATTTGAATCGCATTTGGGCTTAAGACGGGGGTGTTCAAACTTTTCAGACAGCGGGACAGATTTGGTAAACTGAAAATGTGTGAGGGCCGACTATTCAGCCTGGAATTCCCTGACCAATCCTTGTAGCGCTTGACGATCAGCGTTGCAACTTCGTCGCTCGCCTTTGTAGCATTTTCATTTGACTTGCAAGGTCTCGTGAATACAGTCAAAACCGATTCCAGTTGCTTTACCTTTTCACAGCACTTGTTTCCAGTTAAATGTTTGTATGTTTCGCCAGGGAGTGCCTCTTGGTTTTATATTCCTTGAAAACAGCTTCAATCCATTGACAAATTAGGAAGACACTACTGTTTCAGATTTTGGTGGAAAAAATACTCCAGTTGTTGGAATTTCTTTTTAAATCAACACAAACTTCAATTAATCATCTGACTCCAATTTGTGACCTTTCCCAATCACCACTCATCCAAACAATTTGCGCGCTCTTTTCTGCATAGAAAGTTCTCCAGAAGCCGGCATTTTCACTCACGAGTGGATTTATATCTAACGTACAAATCAATACAGCTCTGCAAGCTTCTCCTTCCAACAGCCGACTCTTCTCCTTCTTCCAAGTTGCTCAGCAAAAAATCTCCGCCACTTGGCTGGCTCCATTGGTCTCTTGTCCCGGAAGAGTGCCGCGTCGACTCCGCCTGGTCGCGGCGCAGCCCGCTCCCATTGATCTCCCGTTCCCGGAAGAATGGCGCGTCAACCTCCTCCGCCTCGGCCCCCAGACAGCTGGTCACCTCCCACTGCCTGAGAGCTGCCCCGCGTCAAAATCTACTCCAGAAAACTTTTGCACAAAACACAGAGAGTCCAACTGACACACCCATATTCAAACTTCCATATTCCTTTACAGTTATGGCTTCTCCTGGAAGCGGCAGCCCTCACACTCAACTTTCCTTTTTTTATTTACAGTCACCATGTGGGAAATTGGGTAGGATAAAATTCTCAGAGAAAGCCAATGGAAAGGTGGCCAAAGGGCTACTGCCATAATCTGGTAAAATGGTGATTTATCTATTATTCATTATTCCTGGCGGGCCACATATTATATATTTTATGACAGAGGCTGCAGGCCAGTAAAACTTTTATTATGGGCCGTAATTGGTCCCAGGGCCGGACTTTGGACGTGCCTGGCTTAAGATCTTACCGCTATGCTGAAGTGGCAGACAATACCTTTTCCCGCTTCGCTATTAAATCAACACAAAATACTGTATTTCTTTGTGCAGCTCTTCAAGTTTAGCAGATCATAATTTGTGAAACCGATAGTTTCCCAAGGCCTGCTAGCAAGCGCTCAGATGCCAACTCTGAATCTGATTGGCTAAACCAACAGCTTTCTCGAAGACTGACGTAACGGTACACAGACTTCAGGATTTTTTGGTAGGGCTTCCAGGAAGATGAGCTTCGCAACAAGTAATGGCTGAAATGTGATTGGTTGAATGTTTGAATATGAAAGCACACATCTGGAAACAGCAAAACTGGATGGGAAGCAATGAAAATGGGGTGTCAAACCGGCGGCCCGAGGGCCGGATCAGGCCCGGTAAGGGATGGAATCCGGCCCGCGAGACAACACTGAGGGAAGCGCAAGAGAAAAACGAGCTGCAGGTTGAAATATGTCCACTTGATGTTGTCAAAGCCAGGTGCTTCTCACAAACGCTGTACTTGTTTTTCTCTTTCTCTCTGTGTGTTTTTACCTTTTGCTCTCTCTTCCTTTTTCTTTTTCTCTTTCTTTTCTCCCTTTCTCTCTCTTGTTTTCCCCTTCTCTCTTTCTCTCCTCTTTTCTCTTCTTTCTCTATTTCTCTTTGGATTTATCTATTTATTTCCCCCTCTCTCACTATTTCTCTTTTTATCTCTTTTGTTTCTCTCACTCTCTTTCTAACACCCTCTCTACTTTTCTCACCCCCTCTTTCCCTCTTTTTTTTACTTTCTTTCTAATTTACTAGGCCGGCCCCCGAGAGAATGCTTGTTCTATCGTGTGGCCCCCGAGTTAAAATGGGTTTGACACCCCTGCAATAAAAGGAAGCTGACGGACAATTTGGAACTATTTAATAAGTATTGATGGACACGATATAATAAACATCACATGATTCAGGTATTTTTAGGCCAGCAGAGAAGGCCATGCAGGGCCCTCATTATGACAGAGTTTTTTTGACCATTTTTTTACATTTTATTTATACTGATCATAGAAAACTTAAAGAACACATCAGACATAAATGAGGGGCTTGAATTATTAGGTAACTCTCCTGATCAATGTTCCCTGTAATTTTCCACGGGTCTGAGCGTTGACACAAAGTCGGTGAGCAACGCTTGAAACAACAGTGAGCAACAGTAATCCCAAGTGTGGCAACTAATCCATTATCAAACATGTCCAAAACTTGACATCACGTTACATTTTGCTGAGTTTCCGGCAATGCAAAATTATTTTACAATTCTTTCACAAGATTTCCATTTATTTTATTTCTGGTATCTTTTGTCGCATAATACTAACATTTTTGGGGGCTTATTTAGTCGGTTGCAAGATACAGAACTGTATTTAATCACATTTTTTTAGTGGAAGTACAATGTTGGCAACAAGATTGACTTGATATCATTGGAAATTATTTTAATGCAACACAAACTTTTTCTTCTTATTTTAAAATTCCTTTTTTTTAAAAAATCTCATTGTGTTTATTTTTTCCTAGCTGTTACTTTTTTCATGCTTTTTTGTTCCCTATTACCCTTTTTTCCTTTATTTGTTTCTTTTCCATTTTTTCTCTCCTTTTGTTTCTTTTTTTCTCAGCTTTTCACTACTTTTTCATTTTGCTATTTTTTCTTTTTTTGCTCTATTTCCCCCCTTCCGTGAAGTCATTTTGTGCATAATTTTACATAATATTTGGTCATGTTGATATCAAATAAGCAAAAACAACCTGGAGAGCCGTTTTCAGACCCGAAAGAGCCGGTTCCTTTTAGTGAGCCGAGCCGAAGAAGCCGGTCCTCGAAAAACTCGGACTTTACTCAACTTCGTTCTACTTCGACATCGACTTTAAAATACCGCATTTATAACACAGCGTCAGGGCAACCCGTGTATTTATACCTTCATGCTCTGTAACTTTGGCTTTATTCGCTTTTTAATTAGCAATTTCAAGCCCTGATTTTTGTGAGCTGGCTAGATTTTCTTGTGGGCGGAAAAGCTCTGGGTAGTGCGCAATTACGCACACACGCAGCGTAGAGGGAACATTGCCCCTGATAATGATTTAGTTCTGCATGCAACAAAGTAATGCCATGTTATGAAATAGGAATTAAATACTAGCACTACTCTTAAACAGCTTAACCAATACTAAAATGTGTTCCCTTGACCAAAATAAGTTTGACACCACTGAAGTTGTCCCTACATGACCTTGAGACAGCCTCTGGCAAACCAAATGAAAATTCAGGAAATGGTTAGGCAAATGTATGCAAATGTAGCAAGCGAGTTTTTTTTTTCCTGTCATCGTCGAAAGGACACATGAGGGTTTCCGTCTTTTCAACTGATCTTTTTACCCAGGGTTGGGTAGGGTTACTTTAACTGGATTACTTTCAATTACTTTTGGATGACTCCAATACCAAATATGCTAATAAAAGACAAAAGAAACTAAATATGAATAAAATTACTCAATTTTGTGCAGGCTTGGGGAGTAACGGAATACATGGAACGGCAAAAATGATGTCCATACAAAACTTCATTCTTCAGCATATTTTATTTCACTGCGTGATATAGGATGATCTGAATCTAGGAAATAATATTCTTTGCCAGAGCCTGTGTCCCATATCAATACAAATATACCACTTAGAATTTGTCTCCTAACAGCTGTTACTTAACAGGTTTATTTTTGTCCTTTATAATGGTTTCAAAAACAAGGTGCAAGCAAAGTTATTTGGTAAAAATGTCACCAAATACTGCAATCAAGGATAAAAAACGTATTTTTGTCCGGGAGGACAACACCAGGCTGTACTTGTCCAAGACCAGGGTTGAGTAGGGTTACTTTAACTGGATTACTTTCAATTACTTTTGGATGACTCCAATACCAAATATGCTAATAAAAGACAAAAGAAACTAAATAGGAATAAGATGACTACATTTTGTGCAGGCTTGGGGAGTAACGGAATACATGGAACGGCAAAAATGATGTTGGCAAGCTGTTTGGATTTATTTTGGCATTTGATGTTAGTTTTGTCGGAGATCAAAGAGATCAAAGCCAGGAGAGAAAGCTTACCACGTGTTGTGAGTCATCATTTGATTCATATTTAGTTTCTTTTGTCTTTTATTAGCATATTTGGTATTGGAGTCATCCAAAAGTAATTGAAAGATATCCAGTTAAAGTAACCCTACCATGTTCAGTAGCCTAGATGGTAGTGTGCCCGCTTTGAGACTGGGAGGTCGCTGGTTCGCGCCTCGACCGAGACATACCTAATTGGTATAATGGCGGCGCCCTCTGGCTGCGGCTGCATCGACCCGCTACAACGGGTCAGGTGTATCGACATTTCGTTCTGTGTACATTGTTACAAAGAATGACAATACAAAGGAAATTATTATTATTATTATTATTATTTAAATACTGCTGAAAAAAAAATACTTGTCCATACTACATTAAACTCATCACTAATTATGTTGTGAAGAAAATGGGATTTTCCAACACAGATGCCTATATCAACATTATCAAGCTGAAGCAAGTACTTGGATCTGATGGATACTATTCTCCTTGGATCGATACTTTGCTCCTTCACCAATTTCCTCAAGCATTGCTTCTCACCCAGCACTCTTAGCCACTCCCTAAATTGTTAGGAATTAAATATTAAAATGTACCGTATACCAAATTGTTCGAATTAGTTATCTGACTCCATTAACCAAACACAACCTGCATTCTCCTAACATAGCGCGCTCGTTTCTTGATGGAAAAATGAACAAGAGACCGGCATTTCCACACGGGGGAAGATTTAATTTCTTAAACAATTTAACTAAGTGAACTCCATCGAATATGGCCGAATTAGCCGAATTAGTGTCTCTTGCGTCTCTGTCAAGCCTCCTCTCTCGACTCCTCTTCTCTCTCTCGGCCCACGTTTTTTCCGCAAGCTGGTTTGCCGGCTCCTCCCATGGGCGTGGCAGGGTAGCCCCCACATGGGGTCCACCCCCTCACCTCGATGTCTGGAAAAACTCAAAACAGCAGAGCGTTTATCAAAACGATGCCTGCCGTCCCTTGTCAGAGTCCTGTTATCAAAATTCCCCAGCCAAAACATTCCGCATTTGGAACAGCGTGACCTGAAGCCCACTCACTGAAAATCTTCATTGCACTCGATAAATGTAACTTGTATTCAATCGTATAAAATCTTTTATAGTCAAATGTATAAAAATCCTTCAACGTGAATGCCTGAGTGTGTAATTGACAGGTACACTTTTAACACCTCTCTCTACCTGGTCTGCCGCTGCATGATGCCTGCTTGGCAGAAAAAAAGGGTCAAATATATGCGCTCAACCATACCAGAAGCTAAAAATGACAGAGGCTAATAGATAGCGCAGCACGCTGTGGACTATTTTCAAGTACAGAAAAGGAAAATGTCAAGTGTATTTTGTATGTTAGATTGGTCTGCTATTGTGGCAACACCATCAATTTACATAAACACATGGAAAAAAGCTCAACAAGCAGCAACAAAAAATTTAAACATGTTACTGTTCCCGGGCAGAACAGCGGGGCAGTGGTTAGCGCTTGTGCGGCACAGTTCTGAGGTCATGAGATCAAACCTCCTGTGTGGGGTTTGCATGTTCTCCCCGTGCTTGCGTGGGTTTTCCTCAGGGCACTCCGGTTCCCTCCCACAATTCAAAAACATGCATGTCGGGTTAATTGGCTGGTCCAAATTGTCCCTAGGTGTGAATGAGCGAGCGAATTGTCTGTCTCTGTGTGCCCTGCGACTGGCTGGCAACCAGTTCAGAGTGTCCCCTGCCCACTGCCCGAGGATAGCTGGGATGGGCTCTGCCACCCCGCGACCCTACTGTGGATAAGCGGTGCAGATAATGGATGGATGGATGGATGGTTACTGTTCCTCACAATCGCAACATAGTCACTGAGAGACAATTGATATTTCATTGGAATTTTTGACTTTGTTTTTAATATATTGTGCAGCGGAAGGTATTTTAGTTGTCTTGTTGACATTGTTATACAGTATTTGTATTTTCGTCCCATTTTCGTTCCATTGTTGCTTTTTTGGTTCGACTCTCTTGGCTTTTTTCCTGAAACAGTTGTAATGGAAAAATTTCCATCATTTTTTTCTTTGCAATGAATTTATTTAATAGAAATGACAAATTTTGGTGCCTAAAATGTTTGAGCTCTGTTGATCAAAATTATAAACTAACTTTGAAGGTGTTCAATTATTCAATGCTCATGACATTTCCAAGCAAAATATATCTGTAAGGGGTCGGTATTGATCGATTGTACCTTGTGTTTACTTGAATGGGATGAAGACCGAAATTCCCAGTATCGCCCACCCCTAATGAATGAATGAATGAATGAATGTTACTACTAATCACCATGCTTGTTTAAGCACGCTACATAAGGACCTTTGAACAAAGTTATAGAAAAGGTTTTGGATATGGAGAAGGACGATTCTTAATGTATGGAAACTATCAAATGGTTTAAGAATCAATGTTAACACTTGATGATGATGAGTGTGGCATCCAGTTTTGACTGTAAAATCCTTATTTTCAAGTACTATTCTATAACGCTATCGTTCCATTATATCATAGCAAATTTGCCAGACTCAGAATAACACCTTGGTTCCGTGCTAGTTCATGGCCTTCCTTGTCACGTACAAAGCTCTCTTGTCTCAGCTCTTTGTTATTACAGGGCATCAAAGCTTCGCCTGCACTACAGAACCACAAGTTTTCCTCGATTCCTATATGTCCTGGGCTGTCACTAGGTGGGTACTATGAAGGTCCACCGGGCTGTGTCCTGTGTCACTGGCTGGGGGTCTCCGGCCTTCTTGGGGTGTCTCCTTAGGTTCTGAGGACAGGTCTTCAGCAGGCACTCCAGCCTTGGCAGGTTGTGTCTGTACCAAGACTTTTTTGGGGGGAAGGATTGAATAGCAAAGCCTGTTGGGTGATGGTTGACAGCTCCTCATACTGGTAAAGTTTTCTTCAGTGCTGTGCTCATCCACAACATTAGAGGTGGACAACCATGTCCTCCTCCATGTTTTGGGAGATTTCTCTTCTATAATTCAGGTGATTCCAACTACCAGGATCGTTACCAGCGTGCCAACAAACTGATTCTTTGTATGACCTGAGTAAAGGAAGAAAAACCTCCAAAAACATGCAGGACATGCGTCCCTCGAGGACCAGATTGGCAAACTCTTTACTACATCAACATCTACAAAAATGTCAGAAGTTCTATCCCTTTATGATTATTGAGTTGAAAAAGCCCGGTGTCATTGATTATCAGTTCGTGAGAAGGGCAGCATACAGGAAAAAAACACAGTCATCAACACAGCCCAGCAAATCATCGGCTGCTCTCTGCCCATTCTGGAGAAAATTGTGATACTGCAGGAGTCCCAACATAGATGACTCCTCTCAACCTGGCCATTACCTCTTAGAGCCTTTGGTAAGCTACAGGTCTCTTAAAGTGACACGGTGTAATATTTGATCACTAAATGTCGCAGTGGTCTGTAGTGCAACAAAAACAAGTGCTACAAAGCACAAGGAAGCATACAAACTGAGGTGACTCAAAATAAAAAATAAAAAAACTTTTTTGCCCAGCCTTTCACAAGTTTTTGGATTCGTCACGATTACTCATTGCCCTCACCTGTGCCCGCTCGTTTGGCGCCAGCTGCTGCTCGTTGCCTGATCGGCTCCCCTCCTATTTAAACTCAGTGCTCTCATTCACTCCTTGTCGGTCCGTCAACGAATCTCGGCACTTGCAAGACAAGCATTTTGACTCTGTCTCCAGTCTGTTCCCGAAGCATTCTGCACCCTGTATCCGGCATCGATCCCATCTGTCCCATATCCTGTATCCGGTATCGATCCTGTCTGTCCCGTCCTGTCCGGCATCCTGCTTGTCTGTCCCTGGCTTCCTGTTTTTGTGTGCCTGACTTCTCTGCCACGCTTCTTCTGCCCAGTTATTGCCGAATCTCTGGCGTTTGTGTTCCCGCACATGACTGCTCCGCTTCCGTAAGTAAAGCTTGGTGTGAAAACGTTAGGGGTTTGGGTCTACTGTCTGTTCGGGCTCTGACAGGATTTCTGGGGGAACCGTAGCAGCAAGATGACAATTATGTCAGCTCTCTTAAAGTGTTTTTTTAAATACTGTATTTTCCGCACTCTAAGGCGCACCGGGTTATAGGGCGCACCCCCAAAAATCGATTTTGGTCCTATATTTTCCATACATAAGGCGCACCGGATTATAAGGCGCTACAATGGGTTAGGGTTACCCCATTAACATTACGAAAGCTTGCAAAAAAGCAAATACGTGTCTCAGACATGTACGGAAACAGTGTCTGTACGATGTCACCAATCACTCAAATGCATCGTTCCAAATATCATTTGGAAGGTTAAAGTCTTGGGATTCAAGAAATGCCAAACATTTCTTGGTTTCTATTTTATTTTTTGCTGGCAACTGTGTGGACAGCAAAGTGAGAATTTTATTATGCAGGGAAACGGGGTTCTTTACTGTGCATATGACAATAAACACTTTGAATTGAATTGAGTTTAAAAATAGACTCATCACAGAAACATCAAGATCGTTCTAAAACAAGATACCGGGAAAATATGAAATCGCATAGCTCACCTAAGTTCTCTTGCAGACGTCACGTTCAATAATGATACGTAACCATGGTCTTCTTACAACCGTGAGTGTAGTCAATCCAGGAGAGTAAAATATTTACAAATACAGAATAATAAAAAATGTTTTCTCTATGCCATAGTGCAACCCAACGTATGATTCACATTCATCTTTTTCGGCCAATTGCAGGCTTTGTTTCGCCCCTTTAGCCTATGCGAGCCTGTAAATGATTAAAAAGGATCCGCCCCCTTTACCGCCGAATAGCCAATAGTGACCGATTCAAATGATGATTGACACATTGGTTATGAAATAAAACGCCGGTATATAAATCCCAGCATACACCGCGGACTACTTCGCCTTCGGGGGAAAATCTAGTCGGCGGCTGCTTGCCTTCGTTGCAAGACTTTGCGACTTAATATTGATCCATATATACGGCACACTGTATTATAAGGCGCATGGTCAGCTTTTGAAAAAAAATAAAGGCTTTTAGGTGCGCCTTATAGTGCGGAAAATACGGTACATGTTTATATCATAGTTAATGTGTTTTTCTTATTAGTCAAATTGATACATTTTAATTTTTTTTATTTTTTTACCACTTGGAGACGCTAAAAAATACACAATGTCTTTAAGCCTTTATTTTCCACATCGATTTTCCAACCATCGTTTCTTGTTTTCTGAATGTAATCAGATAAAATAGAAAAAGAAGGCATCTGAGGAATACATGTGAAAATAACCACAAGCATTATGTTGTTCAACTTTATTGACGATAAATGATGTTGATATTAAAAAAACAGTATTTCCGGGTGGCTCGTTCGTGCTGTTTTTTAAGTATCCTTCCACGGTTTCAGCTATCTTTTGTGTCCATGCGAGAGTACAAGTACATCGACACGATCAATGCAGATATCTGAAAAACAAGATGCAAAAGATTCAATCAATTTGTCATGTATTTCAGGACAGCTTTGACGTTCAAATATTTTATTGAAATAATACAAAGAAAATGATGGAAGTGCACCTTGCAGTGTAATGACATCTTGAGTTCTGCTTTTCTGAATGTTTTCTCTCTCTCTCCCGCACTCTCTGGTTCAATCTTGCCTTATTTGGTCACTCACATCTAGGGGCTTATTTCCTCCTCACAGCTGCAGTCAGTTGTCTTGATTTACCTCCTATCACAACTCTCCCTCATCACTATCGAAACATTCCGTCTCCTTCGCTCTGTGCTAGTTTGTTGCCTTACTTGTCACATCCTAAGCACTCTTGTCTCTTGTTGGTATTACAGTGCACCAAAGCCTTCCCTGCCCTTCCAGATCACGAACACTACGAGACAGACTATTGGACTGTCGCTTTCGCGGATTGGGTTTACTGGACTAGTGACCGTTAACGTGCATCTCAGAACACGAATATTGCCTTGGTACCCGACTTCCCGTGTAACAAACACTGTCATAATAAAGACATTCATTACTCTACTAACAAGTGTTTCTGCTCCGTGCTCCCGCACCACCCCGAGTGGTTCCTTAAATATTTCTGTATTTAACAGGGTGTATGGCAATCATATTTCCAACTGATTTTCCAAAACTGAGTTAATGCATTGTCATACCTGTCGCGCTCCAGGGCTCCATGCCCTTACGAACTGTCGTATTTACCCTTACCAAATACAAAATAATCTTACACCATTTTTTTTTCAAACGTGTTTATTTATGTAATTTAACATGTTATATTGTACATGTGTTTGGTTATATCAAATATATTGTTAATTAGCATTTTGTTGCTCGACATGAATGAGGTTTATTATAAAAAAGTTAAAAAATGAAGTAGCTTGGACGTTCACTGTAGAAGGAAAAAATACATGCAATTATAATTAAGTAAAATAATACATTTGCTTATTTAAAATATGAATTCATTTTCTGCATTAAATTATTGTTGGTGATATACTGATTAAAGGGATAACCACAAACCTGTCTTTTTTCATTTTATCCTTTTATACTTCCTTTTTTTCTTAACTTCTTTATACAACATCATAATTCATAGTATAATGCATCAAAGCAAGTGAGCCGTTTGAGAGCCGGCTCTCTTTTATGAGTTGAGCCGAAAAAGCCGGTTCTCTAAAAAGAGACGGACTTCCTTTCACTACATCAAACCGCTCGCTTCGTTTGCAACAAAAAAAAAACGATACCGAGATAGAGCCTACCGCGGCGAACTCGTTTGATTTGATTGATTTGCCGTTTGGTGATAGTCGGTGTATACCGGATGGTACCCATAATTGACAAATTTGCGTTTTTCCGTACAGATTTTCTTGTACGTCGTGCACGTCTTAAAATGCATAATAGACGTACTTTGTACGGCAAAAACGTACAGGTTGACAGGTATGCGTTGTATTCATGGTCTTGCCCCCTCTTATCATTCGGATTCATTTGTGGGATATGTTGCTGCCTTGCTACCGAGAGCTAGCCAAATGCCTAAGCCCCAAGCGCTGAGTGGGCTCCATTGTGCACAAGCCCAATGAATAAAGCTAGATGAAATAAAATGTCTGGAAAAGAACTGAAAAAGTTTATTGGGTCTCGCCATGCTCACACAGGAAAAAGTAACTCAAAGCTTTGCTGAATCATGTTAAGAATGAGTTGGATGAATTTAATGATATGTTGGGAGATTTCATGCAACTACCCGTCCGTGTCTTTGTATTGATTTCTATCCATTGATGAACATTGATAATCATTCGGATTGATAGGAGCCTAAATTACAGCAGAAAACTTAAATTAGGCCCCTCAGATGTTAGATAAAAGACTTGGGCTGTCCCGCTACATTGCTGTGACTTGTCCTTGCTTGGCGGCCTTACCATCTAAAAATACTCTTGCACACATTACCCAGTTTAAACAGTTAAGACCATTGGGTCACACATTGGCACACTGTGGGGCGTGTCCTTTTTCTGTCATGTCCTGCACGGTTGTCAAGGCGCCCAGCTGGCCCCGCCCCTTGACACCGGCTGAGACCCATTGGACTGATTGCTCTTGGAGTACTTAAGCGCGCCTTTTGAAACTGCCCGCTGCCAGATCATTGTTTATCCCTCGTTGAAACCCTGTTCATGCCCGTTTGATCTGAGTAATGCCTAGTTTGAAATTTTGTCTGCCTTTGAGCCTGCTTTGTTTTGTTTTCGGTCCGTTTGTGTGTCGGACAACTTTCCTTTCTCAATTAAAGTGACAGATCGTCTACGCAAATGAGTTCCGACTTCCTGCTTCCCGGCCCGTTTCGTGACATTTTCTTGCCTTCATGTAAGTTTGAGATCAGAGTATGTAACTACCGAAATGGTGGGCCGGTGCAGTTCTGCGCTTAAGTGCTTGACATAAAAAAAAACGTTTGCTCATACATACCTCCAAAATACCAACACCAGCTATAATTCCTCCAGCAATTTTTATATGCTCTTTAAGAGACTTCAAAATTGGTTCAGAACAACCCTAAAAAAGACAGAAGGTATGTTAAAGTCCTCTCGGTACACAATGTATTTGATGCATAAAATGAAAACATTGTGTTAGGTGAGTGAAATGTACATCATGATGCAATTCCTCATGAATATTTTTTACATCCGGTATCATTCCTTACAATTATGTTATTGCGATGGTGAATATGATGTACGAGTAGAAATAGGTTCTACTCGATTTTTGGGGAAAGAGTACATCATAGAAACATTTTCCTTGAAATATATTATCCAATGATTAACATTAGGCGAATTCTCACATTTTTAAAACATTACTCCTGAAGTATTCCGTTAAATTTTTTTAAAATATTTTTTCCTAAGGATGCTGCCAGTAATAGATGGACGATTCTTAATGTATGGAAACTATCTAATGGTTTAAGAATCATTGTTAACATTTGATGATGATTGTAGGTTGTGGCATCCAAAGTTTTGACTGTAAAATCCTTAGAGTGGATGTCACTCAATTTCTTGCGTCTTAACTCTGAAAAGACCGAAATGTTAGTCAATGGTCCATCTAAATGCCGCGACTTATTCTCAAAAACTGCTGTGAACATTGACAAATGTCACATCAGACAGAGTGACTCAGTTAAAAATTTAGGTGTCATATTTCACCCTGATATATCCTTTGAAACGCATGTAAAGAAAATTACTAGAACCGCTTTCTTCCATCTTCGTAACATTGCTAAAATTCGTTCTATACTGTCTCAGTCGGATGCGGAAATTATAATTCATGCGTTTGTTACCTCCCGTCTCGATTACTGTAATGCACTACTCTCTGGTCTCTCGAAGTCTAGAATCAAGTCTCTTCAGCTGGTACAAAATGCCGCAGCGAGGCTTTTAACTAGGACAAAAAAGTCCGATCACATCACACCGATTTTGGCTAACCTGCATTGGCTCCCAGTTAGCCTTAGATGTGATTTCAAGGTTCTCTTAGTATTATACAAAATCATACATGGACTTGCTCCCTCTTATCTTTCAGATCTAAATTCCCCCTATGTCCCGGTCCGAAGTGTTCTACTGGTTCGAGAGCGTTCTCCATCCGGGCACCGGTGTTGTGGAATGCTCTTCCCCCTGAGATCCGATCTGCAACCTCAGCGGAAATGTTTAAATTTAAGCTTAAAACTCACTTCTACTCTATAGCATATGAATAACCTACTCTTCTTGTCGGCTCCAGAGCAGGGGAATGTATAATAATATTCTGAAAAATAGTCTGTGTAATATAGTGTAATAATCTGTGAAGCCCTTTGAGACTTCGTGATTTAGGGCTATACAAATAAAAATGACTTGACTTGACTTATTTTCAAGTACTGTTCTATAACGCTATCGTTCCATTATATCATAGCAAATTTGCCAGTTTCAGAAAAAAACTAACACGTGTATGGGTTGAGATTTTAAAGTGTTACTGCTTGTCCTGAGTTCCCTCCTATCACGATTCTCTCTTGTCACTATTTAAATACTCAGTCCCCTTGGCTCTGTGCTAGTTCATTGCTTTCCTCGTCACATACCAAGCTTTCTTGTCTCAGCTCTTTGTTATTCCAGGGCATCAAAGCCTCGCCTGCACTACAGGACCACAAGTTTGCCTGACAAACTCTTGGACTGTCCCCTTCACTTACTGCGTTTACTGGAAAACCGACCCATTGTATGTATCTTGGGCAAAGATTGTGGCCACCTGACTTCCCATGTACCGAACCTTGTCCGAATAAAATACCTTTATTACTGTATGAATGTGTTTCTGCACTGCGCTTTCACCCATTCAAAGTCGTTTGCCAACGTTTTTTTTATCAGTTGAAATGGTTTCTTATCAAACTTCTGCATTAAGTTGCTTCAGCTTTATATGGACCAAAATCGGGATGAAATCACTTGACTTTGGAACGCCACAGAGAGATAGTTACATTTTATTTCGGAGCCATACGTACTCATGAAAAGAGCCATATATGGCTCCCGAGCCATAGATTGCCAACCCCTGACCCAGGTGTTAAAGGGTTCCGTGAACTGTGATTTTACCTGAACCGAGCTTTTTATTGCTTCCTTCGAGCCGCATGGTAATACGCTAGTGCTGCAACACGGAGGAGGTAGGTAACCGCCATTCTTCTTTGAAAACTCTGAATCCACAAAGTCTTTGTAATTGTTGAAACCACAGCAGTTGAACTGTAAAATGGATGATAAACAAAATCGATATACAAAAATGACTTGGTAATAACCTTAGCTTCGAAAGAAAATGGAAAATTTACCTCTGTCATGGTGATGTTCCAAAGCTTAGTAACAACAGCATTACCACCATACTTGGTCCGTAAAGCAGGTGTAGCCCACGCTCTGAGGATCCCCTTGGCCTGCACAACATACATGGACATTGACTCTACATGCAGTGAATTGTCCAATCAGAATCAGAATATGACTTTTAATACCAATCCGAATAATCCGTTTACATGACTAGTGACCAGAGTTAACCTCGTCTTCATGGGGTTTGGCAGAATCCCATTCAAACTAAGTACATGTGCACAAAGATTAATTGAATGGGTATACATAAATCTGATTTACGAGAATAAAATGGCTCATCCAAACTCTTAATTGGACTTTTCACATCCGGAGTGAAAGCCTAATTATGTGTGTTTACATGGCCTTAGATAAACCAAACATCAGCAGTATTCTGATCTTAATCAGTCTATTCCATCTTGGTAGTGGAGGATTTTATACACTTGACTATAAAGGATTTTATACAATTGAATACGAGTTACATTTTTTGAGTTTAATGCTGTAGTTATTTACTGACTGTGCCTTTATTCAATGAGCAGTGAAAGTTCAGGGCACCCGGGTAGAAATATTATTGACAGGAATGGCGGGAACGGGATGAAGGGCTGATAAGATAATCAGCACATCCAGACGCAGAGGGGCACTGATGACGTAGAAACGCTCGGTGTTGTTTTGAACATTTCAGACATCGCGGCAAGGTGGTGGAGCCCACGTTGGGCACGCCCATGGGAGGAGCCGGCACACCATCTTGCGGGGAGACGTGGGCCAATAAGGAGAGAGCTGAAGGACTTAAGAAAAGGCTTCCCAGAGACTCCAATGACACTAATTCGGCAATTTTCAATGGAGTACACTTAGTAAAATTGTTAATGAAATTAAATCTCCCCCCGTGTGGTAATGTCGCTTTCTATTTCACCTTCTCCATCAAGAAACGAGCGCGCATTGTTGGGTGAATGTAGGTTGTTGTAGCATGGATTACAGACTAGCTGACAGGCAGACCCCAGTATGTGAAACAGGGGGGCTGTACATCAGACACTGTGGTTATCAGCACAGGATCGCCGCAGGGGACTGTGCTCTCTCCGTTCCTATTCACCCTGTATACGTCGGACTTTCAGTACAACTCTGACTCCTGCCACGTGCAGAAGTTTGCCGATGACACTGCTATCGTGGGATGTATCAGAAGTGGGCAGGAGGAGGAGTACAGGAAATTGATTCAGGACTTTGTCCAATGGAGCGACCACCTGCACCTGAACACCACCAAAACCAGGAAGATGGTGGTGGACTTCAGGAAACCTCGAACTCACCCGGTTCCTGTAACTATCAAAGGAGAATGTTTAGAATTTGTCCAGACCAACAAATACCTGGGTGTGCAGCTGGACAATAAACTGGCCTGGACTGCCAACACAAAAGCTCTATGCAGGAAAGGTCAAAGCCGACTACATCCTCAGAAGGCTGGCCTCCTTCAACATCTGCAAAAAGCTCCTACAAATGTTCTATGGGACTGTTGTGGCAAGCTCATCTATGCGGCAGCGTGTTGGGGAGGCAGCGCCAAGAAGAAGGATACTTCTCATCTTGATAAACTGGTGAGGAAAGCGGGCTCTGTTGTGGGCACAGAGCTGGACAGCCTGACAACAGTAGCTGAGAGACGGGCACTGAAAAAGCTGCGGTCAATCATGGACAATTCATCACAATCACTACACAGCATCATCTCCAAACGGAAGAGCAGCTTCAGCGACAGACTGCTGTCACAGTCTTGTTCCACGGACAGACTGAGGAGATCATTTCTTCCTCATTTCATGAGGCTCTTTAACCCCACCCGGGGGAGTAAAAGCCCACATTAAACCACACCCCCACATTGCATATTACCCTATTTTTATTACAGTGTGTATTTTATGTAACACCATTGAAATACTCTGTATTAACATGTTACATTGGGTATTTATGTATTATATTCCTTTTACTTTATTATTGTTTTATTTCCAACACAAGGATAATGCTGGAAGTGTGGATTTCCCTATGGGGATGAATAAAGTATCTATCTATCTATCTATCTATCTATCTATCTATTCGGCCAGTTAGTGGTGCTCACGGTTTCCCACAGGAAACAGGTCAAAATAGCCTCATATTGTGCCTGGCATTTTTTAAGAAGGAAGCAATACATTAAACATTTTGTATTTTTAGCTTCAAATTACTGATTTTCCAGTTCATGGATAATAATTTACCAAATCCGAAGAAATATAGAGAAACACAGGAAAAAATAAAACATAGTTACTCCTAACAACGAAGGTTAATTTACCAAACAAGAAAATCAAATCAATAGCCAAAGTCAACATTGGTAGCAGGAGACAGTATAACCTGTGTTAAGGAGGAAAAAATTGGGGAGGTAAACAGAAATCTGCAGCAATTGGCACGACTGATCAATAAACCCTGTTTTAAGATAATCAACTCATTTAAATGATCAGGAATTATTTCACTGTGTGTCATAATGGTATTTTTTACCCTCATGTAGGTTTTAGATCAGGGGATGGTGTCATAATAGTCTGTGGTTTGCAGTGATCTGTGGTCTGTGCAGCCCTTTGAGACTCTTTTGTTATTAAGGACTATACAAATAAACATGACTTTACTATTTTTTTGCGTACCTCGGTGAACAAAGGGGGCCCTTTTGTATAAGTCCGTGCACGGCCTCACAGGAATAAGAAAACCATGTTATTCTCCATTTTTGGAAGTTAATCTTGCGGTTGTTCACTTTTAAATGGCAGGGATGGACAGAACCACCGGCTTTCCAAGCCTCGCGGCTCTGCTTTGGCAGGGCTTCCAAACCTGGAGACCTCAGTCCTTGCTCATACTTTACCACTTCAGTTAGATTGCTTGCAAATACCATGCAATCAGTTCTGCATTTATCACTCGGCATGTAAAGCATTGATTCATTTCACAAATTAGAACTGTGGGCAAAACATGGTCCAACTTACAAATGACGAATAGGCCAGAGCAACAACTGCAGCTGCCACCTGAGCAATGAGAATGATGAGAATGATGGAAAAGAACTGCAGAAAGAATAGAAAATGGTAGTTATGTTTGTTTCACAATTAGATTTGATCACTTAACCTGTGATTGCAAAGCGTTGCATTTCCTGCATGCCAAGGGTCCTAAGTATGTTTTGGGTCTGCAGATTTTATTGTCACTTGCTGCTGCACCAACTTCATATTGGTTGGACAGGTACAGTATCTTGGACTCTTGTTCATGAGTAACCAGGCAGGGTTCGTCAGGTGAATCAGTGAAACATCACCCATCATTTGGACTTTACATTAGACCGTAGCGTCAAAGAAGGAGCTGAGAAGAAAGTTAAAGTATTGATCCACCCTGATTACAAGCTGTGGGTCATGACCGAAAGATAAACAACCTCAATCACGTTTTCGGATCACTTAACCACCCAGGTCGTCAGAGCACCACTTCATGTGGTGTGTCTTAGGCAAGTATAGCCTGGCGGCGCCCATCACTCTCCATGTCATGATTGCTGATTCAGGGCACCTGTGACGGCCCAATTGGCGCCAACAGCCCTGAGTGCCGATTGGTTCAAAGACTCTTTTTAAACCCCTGGCTTCCAAGAAGAAGCAGTCAGACCGTTTGCAAACCTATGCTCCCAGCTAGGCAAGCTCATACCTTCCGACATTTTCCTGCCCTGTCTTCTTCTTCCTTATGCCTGTCTCCGACCCGTTTCTGGACCCGTTCCTGCCCTGTTCTGCCATCATGACCACCGACCTGTTTTGCCCTGTTTCCTGCCTGATACCTGTTGCCGACCTCTTTTCTGGACTCGATACCGCCCTTGCTCTCCCGTCCCGGCTAGTGACCAGTATCCCTTCAGTCTACGATTATCCTCGCTCGACATGGAAGTGCCACATCCGTGTTCCAGCCACCTGCTACCCGTATCAGTCGATCATCGGATCGTGGAAGCAAGCACTGCTCTCTCTCTTTATCAATAAATTGAGTAAACGAACGCTACTGGATCCTGTCTCCGTTTCTGGCTTGTGACACTGCAGTGTACTAGCAGTATACATGTTTCTTATGCCTCGCCACTCCTTTAGAGATAAGGTGAAAAGCTTGTATTTTCCAGGAGGAACATAAAGTAGAAATGTTGCGTTGAGTAGAAAGTGTTGAGTCGGCTAGATGTCTTCCGGATGCCTGCCTAAGGAGTTGTTCTGGGCATAAACCACCGGCTACAGACCCATGGGACAACCCAGGGCCCACTGTCTCTCAGCTGGAATGGGAACTTATCAAGATCCCTTACCCAAGATGGCCAAAGTGGCTAAGGACAGGAGCATCCAAGCTACCCTGCTAAAGCTAACTAACCCCAGAGAAGCTGAAGCCAATGGATGGATGGATTGATAGCCTGGTAGCTCATGGAGCAAGGGTGGTGGGGAAATATGCATTACTGCATCCACGACCTCCCCCACAGTAATCACAATTTTGGCCAATGTAGTTTTGCTTCAGAGGCCATGGAGGTGAGCCTACATCAAAGTCTAGAGCTGTTTGTGGACAGGCATCTGGGAATTATTCACATCGCCTGACTTTTTTCACGTTTTGTTATTTTACCATATAAATCCAAAATAGATTCATTTTCTTCCTCAAAATACTGCACACAGCACCCATAATGTCTTAAATCAGCTGGGTCCTGTTTCCATAGCTTAATTGGAGACCACTTATGGTAAAGTCAATTGATTGGCTAAAATTTGGAAAGGCACATACTTGTTTATATAGGGTTCCACAACTGACAGTATTTCAGATCATATACCAAGTATAATTGCCTATAGAACTCCAAAACAGGAGCCAGAAATCTGGGGAATGCTACACAATATGTCTGATGTTTTGAAGGTCTCAATGAGTCCAGTTAATTGTGGTCTGCATTTATTTACTGCCAGACGAAACATGCTGACAGCAAAAGGCTAACTGGAAATTATCGCCATGAGAAGGTGAAGCAACTGGGAGTCGTTTTAATGACACAACAGCGCTTTTGCACGAGAGCCTCCTAGTCAATCAAAATGCTGCAAAGGCAAGCTACGTGGTCCCAACACCGATGGCCAAGCAACCCAAACCTTTGACCGAAGGTGAATTTATCAAAGAATGATCAAAGAATGCCATGCTGAATAGTCTGTCATGATTGCCGATTCAGAGCACCTGCGACTGCTTTATTGGCGCCAACAGCCCGGACAGCTGATTGGCTGATGTGCTCTTTTCAAACCCCTAAGAGGAAGCCGTCAGATCGTTTTGCGAACCGATGCTCCCAGCTCGGCAAGCTCTTACGCCCGACTCTGTTCCTGCCCTGTTTTTGTCTGCCTGATCCTCGTTGCCAACCTGTTTCCGGACCTGACTCTGCCTCGTTCTGCCTGCCCGTTATCCGATCTGTTTTGCCCCGCTACCTGCCTGACTCCAGTTGCCGACCTCGTTTCCGAACTTGACACCGCCCTTCCTCTCCAGTCCCGGCTAACGACTTGTAGTTCCTGCCTGTCCTCGACCCTCCTCGCTCGACACGGAAGTGCCACTTCCGCGTCTCCTGCTACACTTGTCCGATCCTCGGATCGTGGAGGCAAGCCCTTCTCTCCCTCTTATCAATAAAACTGAGTAAACGAACGCTACCGGGTCCTGTCTCCGTTCCTGGCGTCGTGACATAGTCAGCCCTCACACTTTTTCAGCTTATCAAATCTGGCCCCAAGCTTTCTCAAATGTTTGGACACCCCTGACCTAATGTATTGCTTGTCCCAGACCAGCTTTGATAAAAGTAAGATAAAAACAGCTAAGTCCGGTGGGAAACAACCATAATGGCTCTTTGAACTCAGTTGGGTAATGTTAACACAAATAATAGAGAAAATATTTCAATTTCATCTTCTTAAGGACACCTCAAACAAAGTAAGGTACATCTCTGAGGTATGTTGTCAATCATTTGTCGGCTTACTTACCGTAAGCAGAAGACATTTGCCTTGATAAGCTCTACAGCATCCCAAGAGTCCCAGCAGCACCATTAAGGCTCCACAGGAAATACAAAAATATCCCACGTTGATATGCCACATGTCCTTGCTAGAGAAAGGTCCCAAGATAAGAAGATAGGAGGATTCATCTACATTTACCCAGATTCCAATTGCCAATAGGGTCAAACCACCCACCTGCAAGACAGTATGTCCCAAAAAATGAGTGTCCCTTCTCAAGGTTTCTTCATTTTCCTCATGTTGAGGTTTTTGAGTTTTTCCTTGCCCTCATGTTGTTTACAGATCAGGCGATGGTGTAATAATAGTCTGAAATAATAGTCTGTGCAATAACCTGTGCAGCCCTTTGAAACTCTTTGTGATTAAGGGTGTCACAAATAAAAATGACTTGACTTGACTTGACTTGAGTGCAAAAAATGTAACATTGTAGTATTTCTGCAGAAGTAGTTATGAAGTATAGCCATAGGAGTACTTTGTAGTATTTCTGTAGTATTTTTGTAGTAGTATTCTTGGAGTTGTATTTTTTCTTCATAGTATAACTGTACTAGTATTTTTGTAGTATTTCTGTGTTATTTTTCAGAATAAAAGCAGAATAATATTCTAGGTCCATGATTCTAAACACTAAATTGATATTTAGTTTTGAGTAATTTAGTAGTATTTTTGTAATATTTATTAAGTAATATTTGTGTTTTAGACACACAAATGGACAATGGGGACAAAGTTTTTGTGGTATTTCTATGGTATTTTGTTTTCAGAATAAAAGAGGAATGATATGTTAAGTCTCTGATTTTAATCACTCAAGTGATATTTATTTTTGGAGTAATTTCGTAGTATTTTTATGTTTTTTTTTGTAGTAGTATTTATGAAGTTTAATTATTGATTATTAATTATTTTTCAGAATAAAAACAGAATAATATGTTAGGTCCCTGATTTTAAGCACTAAAGTGATATTTAGTTTTAAGCAATTTAGTAGTATTTTTGACACCCGATCCAAGATCTGTTCTCCTGTCACGGCTATCCGTTTCCTGGATCTGTTTCCTGTATCGATCCCCGATCCAAGATCTGTTCTCCTGTCCTGGCTATCCGTATCCTGATTCTGTTTCCTGTATCGATTCCCGATCCAAGCTCTGTTCTCCTGCCCCGGCTACCCGTATCCTGATTCTGTTTCCTGTATCGATTCCCGATTCAAGCTCTGTTCTCCTGTCCAGGCTACCTGTATCCTGATTTTGTTTCCCTTATCGATTCCTGATCCAAGCTCCGTTATCCTGTCCAGGCTACCCGTATCCTGATTGTTTCCTGTATTGATCCCGATCCAAGCTCCGTTCTTCTGTCCCGGCTACCCGTATCCTGATTTTGTTTCCTGTATCGATTCCCGATCCAAGCTCCGTTATCCTGTCCTGGCTACTCGTATCCTGATTCTGTTTCCGGTATCGATCCCCGATCCAAGCTCCGTTCTTGGCCCCGCCTGTCCACCTCGCCATCTGTCATCGGCCGCGGAGGCTTCGTGTTCCACCTGTCCAGCGACCACCAGATCGCTGTCTTTTCCCCTGTCCCTGACTTCCCCGATCCCTTAATAAATCATTGTGTGAAACGTTATGCATTTGGGTCCACCGTTTGTTCCGGTCGTGAAAAGAGGATTGGTTTGGCCCATGACATATATGCACATCATAGACCAGGTATGGTCAATTATTTGGAGTGGGGGCCGCATTGAGTCAAAAAATGTGGCCAAGGGGCTGGTCCTGGGTACCTATCCAATTTTTTCTCACTTATGGATAAATATACATGAAGACACCTTCATGTTACTTTTCTTTATATTTGATTTTGAATAGGTTGGTTTCATCAAAAAGGTTTAAAAAAAAATCACAATTAAAGCAAACTACTATTTTAAGACCCCGCTTTAAGCACTAAATTTGATATTTAGTTTAGTGGTATTACTGTAGTTGTAGTTTTTAGCAATGGCAACCAGTTGAGGGTGTCCCCTGCCCACTGCCTGAAGATAGCTGGGATGGGCTCCAGCACCCCCGCAACCCTACTGAGGATAAGCTGTACAGATAATGGGTGGATGGATGGAGAGTTTTTAGCATTGTTGGAGTATTTCTGCACTCTGGGTTTCGTAGTATTTTTGCAGTATCTTATTATATATTAATATATAAGCTTATATGAGGTTTCTTGTGGCTTCAGTCAAATTTGTTTTTGGTTTCAATATAGCTTCTTTAGTATTTTGGGTTGCTGACATCTGTCTTAGGGTAAAAAGCTGTCTTTAAGTTGTAGACGGCTGGCATTTAAAAGGAACAACCAGTTTTATGAAAACAGAATTATCGGTATTTGTACTCACCAGTAGAAGTATATTGAAGACGACCATCATTGTTTTGGTCATATTAAGGCCGCCCATTTTATCTGGGAATGACACAAAAAGAAGATTTTTTTGCATTCAACTTAACATTGAGACCAGGACCGGCCCAAGCCTTCATGGGGCCCTAAGCCAAATTAGGTTTGGGGCCCCTTATTACTTGATCATTTGCATACCTACTAGAACTCATTCCATGTTCTACTCCAGGGGTGGCCAACTATTTTATAGTACTATTTTATAGTACTTTTGAAATAGGTGAGTTTCATCAAATTGGTTCTGAAACGACCACAATTACAGCAAAATACTGTATTATGTCCCTGTTTTAAGCACTCAATTTTTTATTTTTTTGAAGTACTAACTATAGTTTTTTTTTAGTATTTATGAAGTCTGATTTTTGTTGTAGTTCTGTAGTTTTTTTTCTGGTTTTACTGTAGTTTTACTTTTGTACTATTTTTGTAGTATTTCTGAAGTCGTTTTTAAGTAAAATTTTTAGTTGTATTTTTTTTAAATATTTCTGTCGTACTTTTGTTGTCTTTCGAAAGTAGACTTTGTTGTGTATCTGTCGTATTTCTTAATTATTACAGTAGTTATGATTATGGTGTTTTTGTAGTATTACTGTAATATTATTTTTTGGGGTATTTTTGTACTATATCTGTTGTATTTTGTAGTATTTCCATATAAGGATGTTTGTTGTATATCTGTAGCATTTTTGTAGTACAGTGTTCCTGTAGTTTTATTTTTGCAGCATTTTTGTGATATTTCCAAAGGAGAGTTTTTGTAGTATCGCTAAAAGTGTTTCTATTGTAGACCTATTGGAGTCGTATTTTTGTAGTAATATTTCTTTAGTAGTTTTTTATATTACAGTATTATGTATTGGTATTTTTTTAGTATTTCAGTAGAAGTATAATTTATGTATTTCCAAAGCAGTATTTTGTAGATTTTTGTAGTATTACCATCGTTGTATTTTTGTCAAAGTTCTTCAGTATTTTTCTAATATTACTGTAATATTTTTGGAGTAAATATTTCTGTAGTAGAATTTTGTAATATAGTATTACTGTAGGAGTATTTTTGTAGTAATTCTATAATTTTAATACTTAATACTTTAATACTTATTATGCGCTGAAATCAAAGACCGAACCCTCTGAACATGAATAATCCAAGACTGCATGATGCAAATTTGTTAAGTAATGAAACTTGCTGTATAAAATACAGGGGTGGGCAAACTACAGCCCGTGGGCCACACACAGCCCGGCAGGGTTTTCAATCGTGATCGTCAACGAAAACTGGTCAGAATACGATGACAATATACGTAATAAATATAGAACTACTAACAGGACAAGAACATTTTTGGGGTGATTGCTTTGTCCCCATTGTCCATTTGTGTGTGTAGTATAAAAATACTACTTCAGAAATGCTAAAAAAATACTACTTCAGAAATACTACAAAAATACTTCACAGGGAGTTAATAATATATATATATATATATATAATAATAATAATAATTTCCTTGTATTGTCATTCTGTGTAACAATGTACACAGAACGAAATGTCGATTACACCTGACCCGTTGTAGCGAGCCGATGCAGCCGCAGCCAACAGAGGGCGCCGCCGACCACTTTTTAAGTCTTAGGAATGACTCGGCCGGGGCGCGAACCACCGACCTCCCAGTCTCAAAGCGGGCGCCTTACCATCTAGGCTACTGAGCTGGTATATATATATATATATATATATATATATATATAATATATATTTATATATATATGTATATATATAAATATATATATCTGCACCGCTTATCCTCAGTAGGGTCGCGGGGGTGCTGGAGCCCATCCCAGCTATCTTCAGGCAGTGGGCAGGGGACACCCTGAACTGGTTGCCAGCCAGGGACAGACAATTTGCTCGCTCATTTACACCTAGGGACAATTTGGACCGGCCAATTAACCTGACATGCATGTTTTATAAACATATACAAATTATATATATGGAGCACGGCGGCCCACTGCACGAAGATAGCTGGGATGGGCTCCAGCACCCCCGCGACCCTACTGGGGATAAGTGATGCAGATAATGGATGGATATATATACATATATTATATATATACAGTATATTTACTTTCATCTAGAAAAGAAAAGAAATACCACCAAAAACAAAACAAAAAATACTAAATAACTGCTACAGTAATACTATAATGTAAAAATACTACGAACACTACTGCAAAAATACTACAAAAATGCAAGTTAAGTAATATTACAAAAATACTAAAGAAATGCTATAAAAATACTACAATGGAAATACTTCAGAAATACTGCAGACCACTACAGTAATACTATAATACAAAAATACTAATACAGAAATATTATGCCAAAAGTACCACAAAAATACCAGTACAAAACTATTATGACAGAAATAGTTCATGCAAATACTGTAACACTACACAAATACTACGAAATGGAACTATGGAAATACCACAAAAATACACCAAAATCAAACAAAAACTACAGTGAGATTCCAAAAAACTACAGAAACATTAAAAAATTGGATAGAGGAAATACTACAAAAAACAACCAAAATACAACTACAGTCATCCTATAATACAAAAATATAGCTCCAGAAATACAACCAAAAATACTAGTACAATAATATGAGAGAAATATTAGAAAAAAATAAACTACAGTAATACTACAAAAACTACAGATAGTCTACAAAACTTCAACTATGTAACTACTACAAAAATACAACAGAAACACTTCAAAATACTACTGCAGGGATGCTAAAAAAAATGATACAAAAAAACTACAATGATAATTCAGAAATAATACAGAACTACTACAAAAATCTCACAGTGGAAATACTACAAAACTCAAACTACAGTAGGAATACAAAATTACTACAAATATCTGACAAATACTAAAAAAAATACAACCACAGTTCTCCTATAATACAAAAACACTGCAACAGAAATACCACCAAAATACTAGTACAAAAATATGAGAGAAATACTACAAAAATGCAAATACAGTAATAGTACAAAAAAACTACAGATATACTACAAAACTTCAACTTTGGAAGTACGACAAAAATATCACAGAAACACTTCAAAGGAGTACTGCAGAAATGCTACAAAAATAATACAAAAAAACCTACAGTAATAATACACAACTACTAAAAAACTATTATATAAAAGGAAAACAACTGAAGACTTACCTTTTATGCTTGAAGATGTCGGTGAGGTTTTCAAGTCGTCATATATGATACGCTGATATTCCTGTGCTTTGCTTTTCAGTTGGCTGGAGACGATTTAAGTAGTACGAGGAAGACAAGTAAAAGTACATGCAGGATACGGTTACGTAATCTTTAGTTGAAGAGGCTCACGTTACAGCAATGACACCTGACACATATCGAATAGAATTGGGTTTGGGGATATAGTATTAAAAGTAGAGTGTTATTAACCCTTGCGTAGTCCATCAATAGAGAATGTTAGATTATTAAAATAGGTCACCGAGTATGCAACAATAGTTTTTAAGCTTCATCAGGTTTATTATTTAATCATCACAGGATTACTTCAAGAATAATTTTACTCATTTATTTGTTATAAATGCACTTGTATTTGCCTGCTGTATCCTTTCGTATCAGTACTTAGCAATGGTCTTCCGCCCTTATCTTATCATACAACCTTATTCTTGTTTTTGATGTTGTTGTCATTTATTTATCTGAATTTGCATGACAAGGCTTCCTGATCATTGTCAAAAAAATCTGGAAAACATGTAACAATGGAAAAAAAAGAAAAATAAAGAAGCTACATAAACCGCAAAACGAATAGAAAATAAAAGACATATTCAGAAAGGAGTGAGAAGGATATCTTATTAGCGCTCATACCTTTACAAAGACAAAACAAATATATGTACATATATACACCGACATACTTGCATATAAACATATAATAATAATAATAATAATAATTTCCTTGTATTGTCATTCTGTGTAACAATGTACACAGAACGAAATGTCGATTGCATCTGACCCGATGCAGCCGCAGCCAAGAGAGGGCGCCGCCGACCACTTTTTAAGTCTTAGGAATGACTCGGCCGGGGCGCGAACCCGAACCTCCCAGTCTCAAAGCGGGCGCCTTACCATCTAGGCTACTGAGCTTACATGTATATAAACTCATACAATCCCATCAATCGAAATATAGTTGCAACCAATTTTAATAAAGGGCTCTTGTGAATTCCTTTCTTTGCCTGTTGAAGTTTCATGTTCCATTTTGCAAATCCACACCCCAATCCTATTTAAACTGTGGTTAACAAATTTCGAGGCCTTTTGAGGGGAGTGCCCTCCCAGCATCTTGGACTCGACCAGAGTGCACTCTGATTTGAACTTTATTTTGAAACTTTGTTATAAATGTCCTCATCTGCACTGCTTCTCTCCAAGTCTATTTTTCAAAGTGCAAATACTCGGTCTGGTCCAGGAAAAGAACCTGCACTAGACATGGGAAATGTCCTTTCGCCTTCAAGTACCACAGTGTTTTTCAACCTTTTTCAAGCCTAGGCACACTTTTTAAATAAAATGCTTAAAAATATATATATATTTTAAAGCTTAAACTGATATTGAGGCGGTTTCGCTTTTTTGTGAGGATGCCGTTTTGGACGCTGAAACCCCTCCCACTACCTGCAGTATCAACGGCTGATTTCATTGCAAGCTGCGCCAACAGAATGAGATTTGGAAAAACATGTAGCCTCCATTATCATCCTCTTTATAGCGTAACCAGGAATATAATTTAGTCCATTTTGGCAGAAAAGGAGTATTCTTTTGTTTATTTTTTTTCGTCGAATAGTTCGCTTCAACACGCGTGTTTTCCTTGCCTCCGCGATCTTCCGAAGAATTTCTCCGCCAGTTTTTCGTGCCGGAATTATTGCTGTTGTTATCCCTTTCTTCCTTATGTTTCGACTTATAACTGACACTGAAGAAATGACCAATTTTGTGTTGATTTGCACCTATACCTATATAATACTGTTTTTTCGGAGGCATAGGACGCAGGGACACGGGAAAACGAGAACACTACTATCCGCATGCAGCTTCTAAACCGCGGGTTGCCGACCACGGGCCTAGGATAATGCACCTTGAAAATGCAATCTCTTTCATGGGACCTTGCAGCTTCAAGCACTCTGAAAACGTAGACCCCCTCATTGAAAAGGAAATAACATAGAGCCCACTTTCACAAAGAAAAAAAACATTCAGAAACTGAATAATCAAAAAAAAAATCCACTGAGGTAAAAAGTTACAAATTTATTACCAGAAAATTACAAAACGTGACATTTCCATTCAGGTGTTTATTGGAGCGTGAGGGGAACATTTCTAGAATGATAATATGCTGACTTTTAATCCCTCTAGCAGACAAAATAGGATAACATGATAGCCAACAACTCTTCTATCTAATCACGATTTCAACGTAAACGCGCAATTGGTAGAAAACAACCAAGAACGATTAAAGTTACTGTTGCACTCTGTGCTGCTGAGCCAACTTTCCGTAACCGCCTCTGGCTGGGTCGTAGTCCTGCCGGTATTCATCCCTTACCTACAAAGACAAAAAGCCAAAAAGAATCACTGAAAATGGAGGAAACACCCGCAGGTCTTTCGTTGTCAGCCAATGGCACTACATAGTTATTAAAAGATTTCATACATTTTACTATCAAGTTACATGTATTGAATGCGATGAAGATTTTTCACAGAGAAGGCTTGAGTTTAATGACAGGTCACGCTATTCCGAATGCGAATGTTTCGTTTCATTCTGTTGATAACAGGACTCTGACGGAGAAGGCCTGACGCAGAAGGCCAGGCACTGATTTGATAATCACTCAGGGTCCAGACATCGAGGAGACGAGGTGGAGTCCACGTGGGGAGTCTCTGGCCCGCCCATGGGAGGAGCTGGGGCGCCGGCTTGCGGAAAAAATGCGTAGGCCGGGAGCAGATCGAACAAACAGGGCGCCGCCATTTTAGACCCAAATGCTGTGTTGGGAGTCATTAGTGACCAAACCCCCCAATTCCAGTCTGGCAACTTGCTGCTACACACCGGGGCTTTAAATGATCATTTGACAGTACAGAAAGTATTAGTTCAAAGCGTTTGAAAAGAACCGTACTTTTATCGGTTAAATGATTGAGCCTGTGAATTTTTTTCATAAATAAATGGAGGTTTCTACTTAGTGGGTTTTTTGGAACGCAACCCCCACAAAAAACAAGGGTTTACCAAAACCCTATTTGCAAATGACAAGGTTTAAGGGGATAAAAATACTCCTGACATTTTTACTTGGGAATAGCTTCAAAATGGGCTCTTAGGAGAAAAGCGTGAAAATTTTTTTTTTTTACAGTATTTCCCACATCGTCACCTGTAAAGCTGATGTTTTCTCCGATTAATAAAATGATCTTTTATTAGAACTGAGAATGACTTAGCCTTTGTTTTGACTGGAAGTGTGAATCCAATTGTTTGGCCTATTTGGATTTAACGGTAGAACCACTTTTGGGATGTAGTTTGAGACCTGGTCTGAGGAGCAGGCATCCCCGTCTGAACATCTCCAAACATGAATATCACATTCCCTTGTTCGAAGAAAAGAAAACCATTTACCTGACCCCCAGACTTTCCACGACCATACTGTCTTCCCTCTTTAAAGCCGGTATCCCAGTCGGTCCTGATCATACGGTCATCAAGACGTGTGCCATTTATGAAGCGCATAGCATTTTCTGCATCTGTCCTTGTATAGTATCTCATAAAAGATCGGGTTAAGGCTAAAAAACTATCAAATTACTACCTCTTTCACCTCCTTTTTTTACTTCTTTGGTGTAGGACTGTACCATGTTATCACTTTGTTTTTTTTGTCACTGAAAGATTTTATACATCTGACTATAAAGGATTTTATACGATTTAATACAAGCTACATTTATTGAGTGCAATAAAGATTTTTACCGAGTAGGCTTAAGTTCAATTTGAATAAATTTTTTTAGTTGAGTCTCTTGTGGACTAGACCACAACAGGCGGCCCGCGGGCCAGATCAGGCCCGCTCGGGGATTGAATCCGGCCCGGGAGACAACACTCAGAGAAGCGCAAGAGAAAAACAAGCTGCAGGTTGAAATATGTCAACTTGATGTTGCCAAAGCCAGGTGCCTCTCACAAAGACACTGTACTTGTATTTATTTATTTCTCTCTCTCTCTTCCACCCATTTTCTCCCACGCTCTTTTTCTCTTCCTTTGTTGCTCTTTGTCTCTTTCTCTCTCTGTCTTTTAACCTCTTTTGCTCTAACTTCCTTTTTCCTTTTCTCTTTTTATACCCTTTGCGCTTTATTTACTCTTTTCTCTCCTTCTGTCTTTTTATTTCTCTTTGGATTTCTTTCTTCCTCTCCCTTTCTTTTCCCCCCCGCTCTCACGTCTTTTGATCTTTGGTTTCTCACGCTCTCTCCCTCTCTCTCTTTTACTTTCTTTGTCCCGCCCTCTCTCCTTTTCCCTCCCTCTTTCTCTAATTTCTTTATCTCTTTTTCTTTCTCTTTAATCTACATGTCCGGCCCCCGACAGAATGTTTGTTCTATCGTGTGGCCCCCGAGTTAAAATGAGTTTGACACCCCTGGACTAGACAGAATAAAAAGGATACTCGACAAAGCAGAAGCCGCAGGCCGTCTTCTTGACTTTATCCAAACCAATGATAATACGCTTTACATCTCCGCTTTTAGAAAAAAGTTCATGAACCTGCTCAGGAAAGAACAGAAATGGGTTGCAAAATAATTCCAGGTTTTCAATTAACATGACTACAAATAGTGCAGTGTTTTACCTGCTCCTCTGTTGTGTAGAAGGAGAGGTTGCCCACGTATAAAGTGTGGCTTGATTTCAGCAATTTCTCTTGAACATGACACTTGCCCTGCAAGCACAAAATAATGTCCCCTGAAATTGTGAAATGTTGACAAAAGGTAAATTGAGTTACGTTAGTGGCGTTACTTCAAACCAAGAACGTATGTTATATCTTGGCATTTTTTTGAGTGATCACATAATATTGAGAGGGGCAAAAAATGGCCGCCCAATATTGGTGAGGGCATATTTTTCCCCTATCCACTGTAAGATAGCTGGGATGGGCTCCAGCCTCCCCCGCGACCCTGTTGGGGATAAACGGTGCAGATAATGGGTGGATAAACATATAAATAGCATAAGGGGCAGTAATATAAATAGATAGATAAAAAGTATTAAATACCCCTTATAGGCCGCACATCTGTAAAATATATTTTTATTTAATAGCGTAAGCTAGTCCGCACAATTGGCTAACTAACTACCAAGTCTTCTACAATATTGACACGTCGTTTATTTAGCATGTGGCCTACCTTAAAATGTTGGTCTCTGTATGATCCAACATCGGTGTATGAATCACTATTTAGAGCATTTAATTTAGCAGACATGGTGAATAAATAAACAATATCTTCCTGTTAGCGTCGCTACACAACTCCTCCCGTCTGCGCGTCCGTCGTTTATAAAGGTCCGTGTGCAACAACAACTCAATTTGAACCCCTTGACATCTAGTGATGTCTCGTATTTAAATTAATGGTAATGTTTAAGGGACATGTTTTTTGAAGGATTTTATACATTTTACTATTAATGATTTTATTGAATACAAGTTACATTTATCGAGTGCAATGAAGATTTTCACTGAGTGAGCTTCAGGTCCAAATGCGGAATGTTTTGGCTGGGGAATTTTGCTAACAGGACTCTGACGGAGAAGGCTAGACGCACAAGGACAGACATCGCGACGCACTTCTCTGGGATGATGGAGCCCAAGTTGGGGGCTTTCCGGGCGCGCCCATGGGAGGAGCGGTACACCAGCTTGTGGAAAAAAACGTGGGCCGGGAGAAGAACTTCAGAAGATCGAGAGGGAGAATCGAGAGAGGCTTGACGGAGACTCAAGCGACACTAATTCGGCTAATTCGATGGAGTTCACTTAAATTATTATTTAAGAAATTAAATCTGCCCCCGTGTGGAAATGCCGGTCTCTTGTCCATATTTTCCCAAAAAGAAACGATCACACATTGTTAGGAGAATTTAAGTTGTGTTTGGTTAATGGAGTCAGATTACTAATTCGAACAATTTGGTAAACGGTACATTTTAATATATTAAATTCCTAACATTTCCTTCAATTATTAAAAACAAATCCAACAAAGGATTTCCACTGTTTCACAGTAGTTATACTTAACCCTATTCAGCTACTGTACTTATCTGGGATTTTTTTTCGTATCCGTGAATCAGGGGTCTCCAAAGTGGTGCCCGCGGGCACAAGGGTGGCCCCCCCAGGACAGCCGAGGTGCCTGCAGACCGGTTCTGAACAAAGTTCACCAGTTCCAAGTCAGGGACGATTTTAGGTTCAGAGCTTTGGGAGTACTGAGCACCCAAAGTGTCAGGCTTGTTCACTTAAAGTCATATAACGTGTGAAATTCAATGTTTATAACATTCAAATTCTGTGAACTTTTTATTTTATCAATAGAATGTAAATTTTGAATGCCATTTTTATCAATTGAACGTTTGTTTTAAAACCTGAGTGTGTAATACATACCTGTCAAGCTCCAGGGCTCCATGCCCTTACAGAATGTTGTATTTTCCCTTACAAAATACTAAATTATCTTACACCATTTTTTTTCAAACATGTTTATTTATGTAGTTCAACATGTTATATCGTACATGTGTTTCATTGAATCATATATATTGTTAATGAACATATTGTTGTGAGATACTGAGTTGATATTAATGAGGTTTATTATAAAAAAAGGTTCAAAAATTAAGTAGCTTGGATGTTCACTGTAGGAGGAAAAAAATACATGCAAATATAATTAAGTAGAATAATACATTTCAAATTATGAGTTCATTTTCTGCATTCAATTATTGTTGGTAATATCCTGATTAAAGGGATAACCATAAACCTGTCTTTTTTCATTTTCTCCTTTTAGACTTCCTTTTTTTCTTAACTTCTTTATACAACAATAATGATTCGTAATATAATGCATCAAAGCAAGTGAGCCGTTTGAGAGCCGGCTCTCTTTCATGAGTTGAGCCGAAAAAGCCTGTTCTCTAAAAAGAGACGGACTTCCTTTCACTACATCAAATGCTCGCTTCGTTTGCAACGGAAAAAAAAAAAACGATACCGAGATAGAGGCTTCCGCGGCGAACTCGTTTGACTTGATTGATTTGCCGTTTTGTCATAGTCGGTGAATACCGGATGGTACCCATCATTGACAAATTTGCGTTTACCAGTACAGATTTTCTTGTACGTCGTGCACGTCTTAAAATGCATAATAAACGTACTTTGTACGGCAAAAAAGTACAGGTTGACAGGTAAGGTACAGTGTTCTTGGTATATGAAATCAAAAACTTCAGGACAGCTTGTGAAAAATCTGGCAAACACAAGTGCATGAGTAGGTAAAATAAGAAAATCGAAAAAAGAATCACTCGTTTTTCAAAGCTTTTATTGTTATTCTCAGTTGACAAATACAAACAATGTTGGTATGCGGTGCCTGTTATCCCAGTGACTTTTGTCAAATTGTCAAATGAATTTGTCGTAATTTGTAAACCAAACAAAAAATATGGACAGACAAACAAAAGACATGTAATTTCACCGACTTGAATGAAAAAAAAGTATATCGTATTGGAATGTTTTCGTGCTTTATTTTATGGTTTTGTTCTTATTCTAGCAACCTCGATAGAGTACATTACATAGCACTTATGGCCTAATCAGGAACTCCGCTGCTGGAAGAGTTTTGTCGCAAATTTGTCACAATTTGTCTTCTTTACTGACGACCTTGAAAACGAGAGAGCAAAAATGCAGTTACGCAAAGCATAAAATTGTTTACATTTGTAGAGTACATCATTTATTGGACATATCTAACACAGGCAAAAACGATGGTTCACAATTATTATGTTCAAACCATAAGAAGGATGCCCTATTTATAAATGTGTGCAGTATTTTAACAAGTTAAATATCAGTAATGGACAATACTGCACTGCCTCGACATATAATATTGTTATGGCATTTTATTTTGATTTGATTAAAATAGAGGTTAGCGGCTAGTGCTAAAAATAAGTGATTCCAGTGGACAAAAGCAAGCTGATAAGTTTATGTTAATATTGGACACCTGGAAAGATTTTTTTTCTCATTATTTGTTTTTTTCTTGCTTCTTTTTCACTTTTTTTCTCTTCTTTTCTTTATCCTTTTATTTTACTTTTTCTAAGTTTTCCCTTTTCATTAATTTTTCTTTTCTTTTCTGCTTCTTTTCTTTCTTTCCCTTCTTTTTTCTCATTTTCATTTCCTCATTTCATTTTTTAAAAATTGTTTTTCTTTTCATTTCTCTCATTTTATTATTTTTTTCTTTCTCCTTTACCTTCTTTTTTTATGTAGCAAAAGGCCGGGCAAAAATATGAAAAGAAAAATGGTGCACTTGTTTTCGATTACACTAGACGAGATCTCTCCACCCTTTTACATCCAAAGAGCTATTTCTAAAACTTATTCGGTTATAACGATGGTATTACCAAGTTAATTATTGGAAATAGAGGTAAATAGACTCAATCAACCATTAAAAAGTATCATTCTGCAAGAAAATCACAATGACCCAGCACTTGTGAGCTATTTTTAGAACAGGTCCTCGGGCATCTCAGCTGCGGCCACGTTAGAGACTCCTGCACTAGACAATACAGTGACATCTAGTGGTCAAATATTACACACTTCCCTTTAATAAGAGTTTATTTAAAAAATGTGCATCGGTAAGGGTTTATTGCTTGGAATATAATGTTTATTTTTTTCCTTTTTCTCTCTCTCTCTTTCCTTTCCCCTTTCCTTCAGATTATCTTCTTTTCTTTAATTGTCATTCTTTTTCTTTTTTTTCTTTTCTTTTCCTCTTCTTTTGTTAAAAGCTGGGCAAAAAAGAAAACACGTTTAGGTCACTTTTAGTCTCCCGGGTACATTCTTCTTTGTGATTTGCAGCACTCAGTTTCGGTTGCAATCCGACGTGGTGCCCCTTAGAACACCTGAGTAGCTGCAGACAGGCTCTGAAAATAGCTCACCAATGATGGATCAGCGCGATTTTCTAGTAAATGTTATTTCGAACACTGTTTTTCAACCAGTGTGCCGTGAGACCTTGTGTCGTGTGTCGTGAGAAATTGCCCAATTTTGTAAAAAAAAGACTGCAATTGTTCAGTAACTTGGAATTCTTCCAGTCATTGGCCGAGTAACTGTAACATTCATCCATATCAGTAGGAGGCAGCAGAGTGCTATATTTTCATTCCTTGTATTTGGTAATCATAGGTCCATGTGGTAGAAGAAGGAAATATATACAATAACTTATTTCATTTGATATAAAACTTATAAGTTTAAATTTTAGTAGAAACTCAAAATAAGGAGAGAAGACATCAATGGAAATTACAAGAACAGGGAGAGAAGTCCAACTTGCTCTAAAGGCCTTGGACTGAGCCCTTTCTTTTTATTAAATGTTTGCATTTTGTATTATTTGCATTTTTCTCATATATTTTTGCTTTTCATTCATGTTCAAATCATGTTTATTTGTATAGCCTTTATAACAAGGAGTCTCAGAGGGCTGCACAGACCACAGATTGCCAACTACTTTTTATCTCTCTCTCTCTCTCTCTCTCTTTCTCTCTCTCTCTCTCTCAATAAATTAGTCATCAATTTATTCAAAAGTGAAAAATAATTTTGCAAAATGTAACGTGATGTCAAGTTTTGGACATGTTTGATAATGACTTAGTTGCCACACTTGGGATTGCTGTTGCTCACTGTTGTTTCAAGCGTTGCTCACCGACTTTGTGTGAACGCTCAGGCCCGTGGAAAATTAGCGGGAACATTGGTAATAACGTAGTAGTAACATAATGCGTGTGTGTATGTGTGTGTTATACACATTTATATTAACAAAGTGTTCCTAGACTTACCCAAACCATTCAAGCATCCGTTCGGGCACTAAAGGTCGGATCTTCTCTCAATGCTCAGGAGCTCTACCTCGAAGATTAATGTGGCTCCTCCGGGGATCTTCGGCGGTGCTCCCCTGTCTCCGTAGCCCAGTTCCGATGGGATGACCAGTTTCCTCTTTTCTCCCTCGCACATGCCGAGCAGGCCCTGGTCCCAACCTTGAAAGATATTCCCAAACAAAATGATTTTTTAGGCACAGAACGTGTAGTGTTCCTTCCCACAGTTATGCAAATATGTTCAAAATATTCCACGTGCCAGGCGACTCGAGATATTTAGTCTCAAAGTTCACCAATTTGGCATGTTCCCTCAAGAGCTGTGAGGTCATTTAAGGACCACAACACTTTGAAAATTGTGATTTCCATTAACACAACATGAGAGGTAAAAGATTTTATACATTTTACTATAAAGGATTTTATACGATTGAATACAAGTTACATTTAACGAGTGCAATGAAGATTTTCACTGAGTGGGCTTCAGGTCACGCTGTTCCAAATGCGGAATGTTTTGGCTGGGGAATTTTGATAACAGGACTATCACGAATGACGGCAGGCATTGTTTTGATAAACGCTCTGCTGTTTTGAGTTTCTCCAGACATCGAGGCGAGGGGGTGGACCCCACGTGGGGGCTTTCCTGGCACACCCATGGGAGGAGCCGGCACACCAACTTGTGGAAAAAACATGGGCCGAGAGAAGGAAGCAGAAGATCGAGAGAAGAGGCTTGACGGAGACTCGAGCGACACTAATTCAGCTAATTCGGCCATATATTCGATGGAGTTCACTTAGCTAAATTATTTAAGAAATTAAATCTGCCCCCGTGTGGAAATGCCGGTCTCTTGTTCATTTTTCCATCAAGAAACGAGCGTGCATTGTTAGGTGAATGTAGGTTGTGTTTGGTTAATGGAGTCAGATAACTAATTCGAACAATGTGGTAAACGATACATTTTAATATTTAATTTCCTAACAGAGTCCAGCTCTGAAACAGACTGAACAGGATTATTGCCGAGATTTGCATCCCCTAGCTACTATAACCACTTTTACCTGGTTTTATCTCACTTTTATATCACTTTTCGGGAATGTAATGGCGAACATATAACCAAAACCACTTCGTCTTGCATTTGTTGGGAATGTAATACAACATAAACCATTCCGTCTTTGTTTTTGTTGTGAACGTAATCGAACGGTAATGCACACCGTATATAAATCACTTTTGAGAACTGTTATGTTCTCTACCGTAAATAATAATAATAATAATAATAATTTCCTTTGTATTGTCATTCTTTGTAACAATGTACACAGAACGAAATGTCGATACACCTGACCCGTTGTAGCGAGTCGATGCAGCCGCAGCCAGCAGAGGGCGCCGCCATTATACCAATTAGGTGGCGCGAACCAGCGACCTCCCAGTCTCAAAGCTTGCACACTACCATCTAGGCTACTGAGAAAGCTTATTATGCTGAAATAAACTTTATGGTAGAGTGCATAACAGTTTCAATACGAGCGATTTGAATAGAAAAAGGCAAAATAAACATGGTACCTGCTCAAAAGTGATTTGTATACGGTGTGCATTACCGTTTGTTTACATTCACAACAAATACAGAATGGTTTAAGTTGTATTACATTCCCAACAAATGCAAGACGAAGTTGTTTTGGTTATATGTTCGCCATTACAATCCCGAAAAGTGATATAAAAGTGAGATAAAACGAGGTAAAAGTGGTTATAGTAGCTAGGGGATGCAAACCTCGGCAGGGATGCATTTCTTGGCATATCACTGGTGTTCCTCCGATGACATCACAGCTCAGGATGACAAATACTGATCGATTTTAATCGAAAACCATGCAGTATTTCCTCCCATTTTGCATGATTAAGAATTTGGGATTACCTTTAATCACCTGCCCGCTTCCCAGCGTAAAGGTGAAGGGTCGGTCGCGTGGAATGCTGCTGTCGAACTCGGTGCCGTCCTCCAATTTTCCGGTGTAGTGCATATTCAGTACGTCTCCATTGCGGGACTTGATGGAGCAATTGTCCACTCGTTTTTTGATGCCGATCTGCAGCTTCTTCTTCTCGGATCCGCGGACAAGCACCGGGCACAGCGACAAGGCCGTCATCGCTATCAAAAGAAACACGCGCATAGTTGATGTCCTCCTTTTTAAACGTCACAACAAAGTGGAGTCAGCACATTAAATCAGTGTACTCAAAGAAAAGGAAAACGGAAGTCGACTTGTTCTGAAATGTCAACCGAAGTTCCCACGTTTACAAACAGCGCCACCATTTGAGTCGGAGGTTAGAGTCATCTTCCAGAACGAATGGCTCTTACCTTATGTTTTTCGTAAAATTCAAAGGACATTGTGTATTATTTAGCGGCCCTTGTTGTAAAAAACGTTTTTATTTGAATAAAAAGAAAAAATACATGAACTATGTGTAACCGCGTTGTACGTGTCCCACCAAAGATCCACATTCACGCTGGACTGGATGATGAGGTTTTTATTATTACAGTTTCTGCAAATGGATGAGTCACAACATTAGCTTTTTCTGCTGGGTTTGATCTCTTTGATCTCTTTGTAGTACTCTGGTTAAACTGACAACAAAGCATATCAAAGAGCTGTCTTTTCACTTTACAGAAAATACATTTTAGAATATCACAATACATTTATAAATCTTTGCATTTTAACAAGATACTTTTAACAAGAGATCGTATAGTGGATTTTTAACGTTTACAATGAATTCAACATGTTTTTCTTTACTCTGAATTTTAACCAACATCATCCTTTTTTAATGTATATGAAAAAATAGGAATAAAAACAATAATGAGTATAAAAATGGGTACAATTTACCTGCAAATGGATGAGTCACAACATTAGCTTTTTCTGCTGGGTTTGATCTCTTTGATCTCTACAAGGGGAATTAATATTTAGTAAAACAGAAACAAAACGAAAATAAATCAAAACAGCTTGACAATATCAATCACATTACTATGCATGGTGAGAGATTTGTCAGCTGGGGTTATAATGTTTAAAATTAACTTATTTTGTGGAGCACCAAAAGATATGTCTTACCTTTGTAGTACTCTGGTTAAACTGACAAAACCCCGCCTCCTGGTCACATGTTAGAAGCCAAAACCAAACCCCACCCCATACCAGCAGATGGCACTGTTGGACTCAGCATTGCAGGACATTTACCAAAAACTATACACATATTTTAGCAGGAATTTCAATAAAATAAAAGTTATTATTACACCCGTTACATACACCCCCCTGAAATTCTGCTAAATATGGGAGTGCTACACTAAAAAGAAAAAAAAATCACATGCCAAAAAGGCAAATACTGATGAAAAAGAGGACACGAAAACTGGTACAGTATTACAAGGAACAAACTGAAGTGCATGTCAGTTCTAAAACTCTCCCAAAAAGGAGTGTGAAAAGAAAGGAGGCGAGCAAACTCCTAACTAAGCACAGACTCAAAGATGCCTGTTACATCTCTGAAATATCAAACATTGTTCCTGTAGTTGTAAGTGCTCACATAGGCACAATTCTTGTTTCTTACTCAAGCTTTGTTACTCAAACTGAAAGTGCATCTCTACTGAACTTAAACTAGGAACTTGCAGATATTGCGGACAGATGATTGTCACCTACCACATGGTCATTCATCTGACAAATAAGACGACTAGGAGGCCTGATGGACTGGCGGACCCTAAGACCATAACGGTTAGGTTGAGCACAAATAACCTGAGCTTGAAGGTCTGGGGCAGTCAAGTCTAAACAGTCAGTATCAGGGGAGTCTGCGTCCAGATGGTCAGTGTTCAATGGGGTCTCGTCTGGGAGACCCATACCCAAAGGGATCATGTTTTCAGAGCACTGTGATGGGCTTTCCGTATTGTCACTTGAAGTATGGTCAACATCTTGTTCGGGGATGTGCTGACTTCCTCGGCTGGATGTATCAACACTGCGAGAGTCGGACTGGGCATCAGATCTGCTGTCTAGTGAGTTATCCTCTACCTCTGGATGAACTTGCTCTTCACCTGCCTGTATCACCCAGTTTACTGTACGGACATCACTGTCTTCAACCGCGTCAGGTAAATCAGGGCATACATCACTTCCATGCATAGCAGCGTCAGACTCTGAGTGTTCAGATTCGCTGGCCAGATCATCCTCACAGGGCAAGAAGCTAACAGAGAGCAGCAAATTCCTGTGAACTACCTTCTCTTTGCCCGTCAGACAATCCTTGACTCTGTAGACATTGAGATCAGGCTTGACTGATATGACTTCATACGGGGTTGACTCCCACTTGTCTGCAACTTTGCGTTTCCCCGGGACACCTCTGTTGGCGATCAACACCCGGTCTCCCACGACGAGAGGTGATCCTTTGGCCCTACGGTTGTACAGCTTGGCATGACGAGTCTGTTCTCTGAGAGTATTCCTCTGTACAATCTGAGCAGCTTCATGTAGATCTTTCTTCAGATGGCGTACAAAGTCAGAGTAGCTGACAACAGCATCATTGGTATTAGCATGTTGAAACATGACATCGACAGGGAGACGAGGGATCCTACCAAACACTAGGTAAAACGGTGCAAACCCTGTTGTCTCATGCTCTGTGCAGTTATAGCAGAATGTGAGCTGCTGCAGCATTTGTGGCCACTTTGCTTTGGGCTGAGGGGGAAGGGTTCTGATCATATCTCCCAATGTTCGGTTGAATCGTTCTGCGATGCCATTTCCCATGGGGTGGTACGGAGTGGTATGGGATTTCTGCACCCCTGCCATCTCTAGAAGCTCTTTGATCAGTTTGCTCTCAAAATTAGCTCCCTGATCAGAGTGGATACGCCGTGGGAAACCATAGACAAGGAAGAAATCCTGCCACAGACGGCGAGCAACTTGTTTGGCGGTTTGATTTCTGCAAGGGAAGGCGTGCGCCATCTTGGAGAAATGATCAGTTACGACCAGGACATCTACAGACTTGTTCTCTTGCTCAGCAGTCCAAAAGTCTATACAGACCAACTCCATAGGCTCAGAGGTGACTATGTTCTTGAGTGGTGCACGGTTGTGTGGTTCCGGTGTTTTCCCTACTACACAACGCTGACAGGATTTGACATAATTCACAACATCACGTTCCATGCCATTCCAGAAAAATCGTTGCCTCACCAGAGACAAAGTACGGTTCTGGCCTTGGTGACCTGCTGAGTCATGTAAACCTTGAAGGACTTTCTGTTTCAATGAATCAGGCACCACAAACTGGAAGATTTTCTTGGCCATGTGAGGATCTTTCCTTATTTTGTAGAGCATGCCATTCTGTATGGTGAGTCTGCTCCAATGTTTCAGTAGTTTCATCACACTAGGCGACTCGACAGCTCTCTCACGCCTGGTAGGTCTCTTGTGTCTATGCACAAAGTACATGGTTCTGCTTATTGTGTTGTCCTGTTCTTGTAACCCAACAAGCTGACTCTGTGGGAGTGCCGTTGACTGATCTCCCTTCTGCAGAAGATTGAGGTTGGCATCTGTTCCCATCACTTGACCCACGCCACCAGTGGACTGAGCACTGAAGACAGCAGCAACTTCTTCTGATGTCACAGAACCATTGGAGCCTGATGGAATTGCCCTTTTTACTGACTCGTCTGATGTCCCAGCACTCTCGTCTACAACAGCGTGACAATTGTTGGATACTCTGAACACCTCTTGCACAGTACTGTTGTTCACCCCGTTGACTTGGTCCAAGAGCGAAGTATAGGGCTCGGTAACAAGGCGATGACCCACACATGACCGTACAAATGGCTCACGGCTCAGAGCGTCGGCTACGATGTTCTTTGGGCCGGGAATGTACTTCAGGTCAAAATTGTATGCAGCAAGCTTCGCTACCCACCGCTGTTCACACGCATCAAGTCTTGGTTTGGTCAAAATGTATGTCAGTGGGTTATTGTCGGTCCACGTGGTAAAGTGTCTTCCTTTCAACCAATGGCTGAATTTATAGCATACCGCCCATTTCAAGGCAAGAAATTCGAGCCTGTGTGCAGGGTAGTTGAGCTGGGAGCGAGAGAGCGTCTTACTTGCAAAGGCGACTGGTCTGGCTACTTTTCCACCAGGTGGCAGCTGTGACAGGACTGCTCCAATCCCATCAAAGGATGCGTCGACAGCCAAAATAAACGGCGCATCAAAATCTGGGTGGGCCAGAGTGACACCTGTCACAAGGTCGTGCTTCAGTGTTTCAAAGGCGTTCTGGCATGCATCGGACCAATCTGCAGGCGTCAGCTTCACTTGACCTTTCTTGCGGGCTCTCTTGCGCTTATGCTTGTCACCAGATTCAGATGTGAGCCTGAACAGCGGTTTTGCCTTCGCAGAACATGCTTCAATAAAGCTTTGGAAATACATCACCATGCCTAGAAAGGATCTGATTTTACTAGGGCATGGCGTCTTGCCATCCGACTCCATTAGATCAGCGACTTGTACGTCATTTATCGCTCTCACTTTCTCGGGGTCAGTCCGAATTCCATCCTCACTGATGACATGCCCAAGAAATTTCACAGTCCGTCTGAGGAAAAAACACTTTTTGGGTGCGAGCTTGAGGTTGTGTTCCTTAAGGCGAGTAAACACCATCTGCAGGCGTTGGAGTGCAACTTCCTCTGTGGGGGCAAACACCATCAGATCGTCCAGGTAACATAATAGGCTCATGAAATTCTGATCACCGAATATTGACATCATCATCCTCATAAATGTTGCTGGGCTGTTGCAAAGTCCCTGAGGGAGCCGGTTGTACTCGTGAAGCCCGAATGGTGAGGAGAATGCCGTGTACTTTTTGTCGTCAGGGTGCAAGGGGACATTGTAGTAGCCTGACGTCAGATCCATTGTGGAGAAAAAGGCATTTCCCCCAAGTGCGGCCAACGCATCAGCTTGATGCGGTAGTGGGTAGGCATCCTTTATGGTTCTTGCATTAAGCCTTCTGAAATCAGTACATACCCTTAGTTCTCCATTCCGCTTCCATATGAGAACAAGCGCAGATGCATAGTCGCTAGTCGACTTCTGAATAATTCCTTTCTCTTCCATCTCGTTCAGAGTCGTCCTCAGTTTTTCATACTGACTTGGTGGTATACGTCTGTAGGGTAGACGGAACGGCTTATCATCAACAAGGTGGATACGATGTACAAACTCTTTGGCCTCTCCACAGTCCATCTTATGGCGAGAGAAGATTGACTCGAATTGTTCGATGATATGGAGGAGCTTGTCTTTACACTGCAGCGAAACCTCACATGACTTCAGGTCAATGTCTTGCAGTCCCAGAGCTTCCAATGTACGCATCATGTCCTCTTCTGACCTGGGTCGGACCTCTTTGCTCTGTACACTCTGCACGTTGCACTTGACCTCCTCTGCATTGGGCAGGTCTTCCGCTGCGATACAAGGAGACACATCTGCAATTTTCCTGTTTCTCCTCAGCACCACAACTCTGTCCGTGGGATTAAAGACTTTAACAGGCACCCATCCATCTCCCCAAAGTGGAGTAACAACTCTTCCGACAAGGACTTGTCTGGGCCCAGCCTTTGATTGGGTTGGCTCAACGACCACTGTGCTGCCCGCAGACGTCCCGGCCAACTCAGGTAACTTGCCCCAAATAACGTACTCGGTCCGTGGATTCAGCGTCACGCAACTCTTGATTTTTACTGTCCCTACTTTGTCTGGAATGCAGTCACCTCTCCATCTCTCTGTGTTAGAAAGCATTGACAGGAATTGACTGTGGTTATCGGACAGACCGTTGTCAGGAGTGGAAACTAATCTCCAGTAGCCATCAGTACTTTTCAATTGAGTCAAAATATATTTGATGGCATTGCTGCCAAGGATCATCTGTTCGGTCTGGCCTGGCACAACCATTACTGGTATTATCATTTGGCACCCGTAAACTGTGACGTGAATGTCGTACATATCTCTGGGAGAAACTTGGTGTCCACCGCAGCCTACAATGACATAATCATCGGCCGTGTAACTCATCATATCAGGGAATTGCTGCAGGAGGGACTTAGCCGTGTCCTCACTTACTGTACAAGCCATCGACCCACTGTCCAACAGCGCTCTGAAAGTGGGGCCTTCTTGCACAAGTACAGGTGTGTAAAACAGTTCGTCAGTCTCCGCTATTCTCTGAAACCCCTGAAAGATCAGCTTCTTCGATGGAGGTATCTTGTTGCTATACAACTCATAAATTGATTTATTATCTTGCATGTCAGGCTTCACATTAGTGGTGGGAGGTATACTCAGTTGATCTGCACTGTTCTCCCCTAAGCGCAGATCAGTTAGTTTCCCTGAGGCAGCGGGACAACTTTCGTCACTGGACAATCACGTCGAGAATGCCCTGGGGCATGGCAGTGAAAGCAAAGGTTTTTGTCTCGGCAATGAGAGAGAGCACTGTGTTCGACCTCTTTGCAAATGATACATGGCTTGGCAGTGAAACCATTGATTCTGGCTCCAGGTCGCCTGGTTGGAGCTCCCCCTCTCTCTTGAAACTGGTTCGAGGTAACACGTATCAGAACTTTCTCCAACATACTAATAACGTCCGTTAGAGAGACATACTGTGGGCTCGAAGTCTGAGGTGGCTCGTGCACGAGGGTTGGACCATGGTTCACCTCAGCTTTGTGTACTGCAATTTCCGCTCTATTCGCTGGTTGTTGTAGGTAATTTGCTTTGTAGCTCTTCTCAGCGTGGTATTCATTCAGCACCTCTAGTACCTCACATGCTGACCACTTTTCGATGGTTTTTGATCTGTAAGTGAGTGCCAGTTCCTTGCATGGGCAGTTCCTAATAAACATGCGAGTAACCTCTATTTCAGGGTTGTCAAATGTTTTTCCCTGCTCACTCAAGCATTCAGAGGCAAGGTCAGCTGCTCTGTTTAGTCTCAGCCAGTAGTCATAGGGGTCTTCCTGGTCTTTGGGCAAAGTTGAATAAAAGTCAGCTAAAGGGACAGCAGAGTACTTGGTACAGCTAAAGTATTTCCTGAGAAGACTATAAATCATGTCAGGGCGGGTATAGACGTCTATATTACTGTTTCTAACGCCAAACCTAACTACATCTTTAGCTTTTCCTCTCAAATGTATAAGGATTTCCTCTGCTTGCTCTTCAAGTCTCACATTACTCCTTTTAATAAATGTCCTCATTAGATCTTCCCACTCATGTATTGTTATTGAGTCTGAGCCATCCCCAATAAATGACGGCGGTTCCTTAACCTTTCTCTGCGTAACCACCTGACTCAATCTGTTTGCTACATCTTGTGTGGCAGCAGCGTTAGGAGCTACTATATTATGTGACTGAATATTTGAGAATATGCTATCAGCCAATTTATGTCCTATCTCCTGAATAATATTTTTCATCTGATCAGCTACACCCTCAGAAATGTCACTCGTGCTCTGATTAAACATGTTTTGAATATGTAAATGAGTCAAAATCACAAAATAAATCAGTAGCCTGAGTAACACGTCACTGTATAGCAATTTTAAATACTGTGAGCTGATGACTTCATGAAACGATGTGGCAGGTAGGACAGTCCTCGGTTCGGAGAGTTTGAATGAAGTCACGGGTCACGGCACCAATGTAACCGCGTTGTACGTGTCCCACCAAAGATCCACATTCACGCTGGACTGGATGATGAGGTTTTTATTATTACAGTTTCTGCAAATGGATGAGTCACAACATTAGCTTTTTCTGCTGGGTTTGATCTCTTTGATCTCTTTGTAGTACTCTGGTTAAACTGACAACAAAGCATATCAAAGAGCTGTCTTTTCACTTTACAGAAAATACATTTTAGAATATCACAATACATTTATAAATCTTTGCATTTTAACAAGATACTTTTAACAAGAGATCGTATAGTGGATTTTTAACGTTTACAATGAATTCAACATGTTTTTCTTTACTCTGAATTTTAACCAACATCATCCTTTTTTAATGTATATGAAAAAATAGGAATAAAAACAATAATGAGTATAAAAATGGGTACAATTTACCTGCAAATGGATGAGTCACAACATTAGCTTTTTCTGCTGGGTTTGATCTCTTTGATCTCTACAAGGGGAATTAATATTTAGTAAAACAGAAACAAAACGAAAATAAATCAAAACAGCTTGACAATATCAATCACATTACTATGCATGGTGAGAGATTTGTCAGCTGGGGTTATAATGTTTAAAATTAACTTATTTTGTGGAGCACCAAAAGATATGTCTTACCTTTGTAGTACTCTGGTTAAACTGACAAAACCCCGCCTCCTGGTCACATGTTAGAAGCCAAAACCAAACCCCACCCCATACCAGCAGATGGCACTGTTGGACTCAGCATTGCAGGACATTTACCAAAAACTATACACATATTTTAGCAGGAATTTCAATAAAATAAAAGTTATTATTACACCCGTTACATATGTAAACAAGCATTTTTGAAAATAACAGTACATCAATAAATATGTATTCATTTTAAATTTCCATCCATCCATTACCTGCACCGCTTATCCTCAGTAGGGTCGCAGGGCCATTTTAAATATATTTTTTGTTAATTTCCCTTGATGTCCACAAATGTGTGCAATTTTTATGTTTTAATGGAACTAATAGTACCAAGATATGTTTATTTATAAAGTTGTAACTTGTTCTAATATGTAAATAGTGAAATAGTGACAAGAAAAACAGCATTGCACAGCCCTTTGAGACTTCATGTGATTCATCCATCCATCCATTTTCTGTACTGCTTATCCTCAGTAGGGTGGCGGGAGTGCGTGAGCCCAACCGAGCTATCTTCCGGCAGAGGGCAGGGGACACCCTCAACTGGTTGCCAGCCAGTCACAGGGCTCACAGGGACAGACAACTCACTGACTTATTCACACGTAGGGACAATTTGGACCAATTAACCTGACATGCATGTTTTTGGAATGTGGGGGGAAACCGGAGTGCCCAGAGAAAACCCACGCAAGCACGGCGAGAACATGCAAACTCTACACAGGAGGTTCGATCTCATGACCTCAGACCTGTACCGCACACACGCTAACCACTGCGCTGCCGTGCTGCTTCAATTATAATTAATAGGCTAAATGAATGGTAAATGGTCTGCATTTATATAGCGCATTTCAAGTCAATGAAGACCTCCCAAAGCGCTTTACAATGTGCTTCACACTTACCCATTCACAAACAAATCTAAAACAGTTAAAAACAAGTACAGAACAGCTGGTAGAGCGAGGCTTTTAACTAAGTCAAGAAAGTTTGATCACATTACCCCACTTCTGGCTCCCTGCCAGTTTAAGATGTGATTTTAAGGTTCTGTTGTTATTAAACAAAAATATGTTCTTGGTCCCTCAAACTTTTCAGATTTAATTTCCCCCTATCTTCCTGCTCGGAGCCTTTTCTTGGAAACGAAGGTCCACTCGTGATCCCAAGAGCCAAGAAGACATCCACAAGTTGAGAGTGTTCTCCAGGGGGCTGTGGAATGCTCTGTGCTCTGAGATTCGATCTGCAACATCAGTGGAACTGATTAAAATAGGCTTAAAACACTTATAGTCATTACATGAATGATGTTGAAATCAGGAAGCTCTCACCCGGACATTCTGTTATTACCTATATTTCATGTTGACGACGTCTGTCTACTGACTGTTCATTCTCGCCAAACCGAAGTTTTTGAGTTTTTCCTTCCTTTCATGTGGGTTTTAGATCAGAGGGTGGTGTAATAGTACAGCGGGACCTCGCTACTTCGCGGTTCCACGTTCAGAGCTTCGTGGGTCTAAAAAAAAATATATATAATTAAATAAAATAATAATAATTTTTTAAAAAAAAGTTTTTTTTTCAAGCATTTTTGAAGGGGCGTCACTACTTCGTGGATTTTCACTTTTCGCAGGTGGTTCTTGTCCCCATTAGCCGGGTCTAAAAATGATAGTAATAAAATAAAATAATTAAAAAAAAAAATCTTTTTTTAAGCATTTTTGAAGGGGCGTCGGTACTTCGCGGATTTTCACTTTTCGCGGGTGGTTTTGGTCCCCATTAACCGCGATAACCGAAGGATTACTGTAGTCTGTACAGCCTTTTGAGACTTCCTGTGATTCTTGACTTGATTTTATCCTTTGTTAGGAATATAAACAAAAGCAGTTCCCATTATTAAACAACAGGTGGCGATAAAGCTGCACTCTAGGCAGAAAAGAAGAAGTAAAACCGGAAGTCAAAATCAGGCTCGTCGTTATGTATGAGGTCCTCCATTCGGTCACCTCTACTTTGGGAACTCAAGTAAGTCACAATTATTTTTCATTTTAAATTATTTATTTCGAAGGAAAGGGCTATAGTGTTTACCTTCAGAGTCTGACGAGATATTTTTTGTTTTTCAGTGATAGGCTTTCCTTTAGCTTAGCAGAAAAGCGAAGTCCACCACCTGCGCTTATGGGACTGTAAAACAACATCAACAACAATGTTGTCCCGAATGTTGCTGTCGTTGCTAAACAACCTCCATGTCGTCGAGAAATTAGCGGAGTCCCGACCTATCCGTAGGGCAGCGCAGATCACAGCCTACGCCATCACCAAAGCTCAAATAGTCGGCCGGGACACTTCGCAAAGAGTCCTGAGGTCCAGGACGCTCCAGCAGGTCCGAGAGGAGACTGGACGAGTGCCCGGTGGAGTCGAAGACGCTGGTAGGCGGCTCAGGAGAGTCCGGGAGACGTTTGTCAACGAAGTCAAAGAGGGCTGGAAAGAAGGATCTCGTCAGGTTAAAAAATGATCAGCTTTCAACTGGATTCTGAACATGTACTAATGAGACTTCAATTGTGATCGTTGATGTCTTTACCATTGAAACGGTGCTGACCTCCAGCCATGCAATTGGGATTTATGTCATGTTCCTTTACCATTGTGTATGGAATCATGTGTGATTTATGTACCGGTGGTGGTCGTCAGTAATGCAATTTCTCTTTATTTTTAACCCAGTGGTTATCAAGTCAAGTCATTTTTATTTGTATAGCCCTTAATCACAAAGAGTCACAAAGGGCTGCACAGGTTATTGCAAACCGCAGACTATTATTACACCACCCCCTGGTTTAGAACCTACATGAGGGCAAGGAAAAACAAAAAACCTCAACATGAGGAAAATGAAGAAACCTTGAGAAGGGACTGCACATGTGGTAATCCCCCTTCCAGGATGACCAGGCTGTAATGGATGTTGCAAAACAAATAATACACATATATTGTCAACAAAAATTATACGTTATTCATATGCTATAGAGTAGAAGTGTGTTATCAAACCCCGCAGGGCACTTGTGTCCTATCAAGCTCTTTAATCCGGCCCACCAAATGGAAATTGCATCCCTGTCAACCAGAGGTAAGATCGGGCTTTAAAAAATCCAGGTATTAAAGCCCGACAAAGCCTGAACCCTTCCAATTAGCATGACTTGCAGGACGGAGCCCAAAACAAACCCCAAAATGACAATGTTTATACAAGAGCACCCAGGAGGAGAAGTGATGTCTTTTCAGATTCCGATTCAGATCTACTTTATTGTCATTCTAGCACACGTGTATACAGAACGAAATGTCGATACATCTGACCCGCACAGTTTCCTTGAATGTACAGATATAAATAAAATGTTGTATTGAGTTAGAGTATTGAGTACTAATAATATACTAAATAATCATGGCTATGTATAGTATTTTACAGTAGTGCAAAGAGTGCAAGAGGAGCAGCTAACCAGATGTGCAAAATGGGCAGTCAGGTAAACAAGTCAGGTAAACAGTAACAACACTGTAGTACGATAGTGCAGGGGAGAACAGATGTGCAAGGAGTGGCTAGCTCTAAAGAATTGCCAGTAGTGCAAAGAAGTCAAACAAAACCAGCAGATGTACAGATAAGCAGCAGTTTAGATTTACTATGTGTTTGATTGACCATTTAACAGTCTAATGGCCAGGGGGACAAGACTATTGTGGAACCTGGTGGTCCTGCACCGCACACTGCAGTACCTCTTCCCAGAGGCTAGCAGAGTGAACAGTTCATGATGGGGGTGAGAGGGGTCCCTGATAATGTTCTCGGCTTGGGATAGGCAGCGCTTCTGGCCAATGTCCTGAATGGAGGGGAGAGAAGTAATGCAATCAAAGTTCAAAAAGGCTGCATAAATATTTACATATTTTATATTTATGTGTCTGCAGAAGTTACATTAACCAAACATTTTCCATCATTGGCAGATTTTTTTCAAGAGTTGACAGGCAAATATTAAGACCATCCGACGTTTTGAAAATTGGGCCATAAACCACTGCAGCAAAACATCCCTCTGATTCCAGTGAGAGAGAGATAGACAAAGAAGAACAATAACAGGTGCATAAAAAAAAAGGGCAGAGAGCGAGAAAAGCCCAACCCAGCCCGAAATTCGGGTCAGGCTCTTGCTTAAGATCTTACCTCTGGTCTCCATAGCTGTCAACCTCGGCAACGTCCTCCATTATTAATGATTACAATTCCCCTTATTAAACTTTAATGTACCTCACATATACAACACAGCACCTATTTAGTCACAGGACAACAAACTTTAGAACAGGGGTCTCCAACCTTCTTTAAGCTGAGAGCTACTTTTTATTACTAATTAGCGCAAAGTGCACCTTGTTTGATATGCATTTCTAAAATATCAAGTGATAACCATGTTGTTACTATGTTATCACCAGGTCAAATATTGGAAGTAGGGTTATATAGGCCCAATTCAACCACTTAAACATGACAAGAAAATCACAATGACCCAGCATTGGTGAGCTATTTTCAGAACAAGTCATTGGGAACCTCAGCTATCCCTAGGGGCACCCTGGTGCCCACATGGAACATGTTGGAGACCTCTGCTCCAGACAATTGTGTTTGGAATCATGTGTGATTTATTTAAGGGTGCTGCCCGCCAGTAATGCAATTTCACTGTCTTTTAGACAAAATATTGTTTTCATTTTAGAGGCTATTTTTGTAAATTAGCATGAATTTACTGTATATTATACTTAGGTGGTGTACATTTAACAGACACAATTTTGGGGGAAAAGGATTAAATAAACGTTGTTTCATTTAAGTGTGATCCATTTATTACTAGCATAGATCCAATTTTGTTAAGGGATGTGTATACCCGACTTAATAACGTGGTCCTCAACTGTTCTGACTTGAGGACTCACTAATGACAAGCTCTGACTTAAATCCACTTCTCAATTCCATCAAGTGAAAGGATTATGCAGTTTAAAGCAGAGAACACCAAATAGCAAGTTTTTGATTTACATGCTCTTTAATTTCCTTTGTAGCCGGAGTTTGCGGGTATCTGTGCTGTAGGTCCACAGTGCTTTGCCGCATCTACTGGACTGTCTTAGAAAATTAGAATATTGTGATAAAGTTCTTTATTTTCTGTAATGCAATTAAAAAAACAAAAATGTCATACATTCTGGATTCATTACACATCAACTGAACTATTTCAAGCCTTTTATTATTTGAATATTGCTGAATTTGGCTTACAGCTTAAGAAAACTCAAAAATCCTATCTCAAAATATTAGAATATCATGAAAAAGTATACAAGTAGGCTATTCAACTAATCACCTGAATCATCTAATTAACCCGAAACACCTTGTGAGGGTTTCCTGAGCCTTAAAAACACCCAGCTTGGTTCAGTAAACTAAATCACAAGTATGGGGAAGACTGCTGATCTGTCTGCTGTCCAGAGGACCATCATTGATACCCTCCATCAGGAGGGTAAGACACAAAAAGAAATTTCTCAAAGAGCAGGCTGTTCACAGAGTGCAGTTCAAAGCATATCCACAAAAAGTCTGTTGGAAGGGAAAAATGTGGCCGGAAACGCTGCACAACCAAGAGAGATGACCGCAGCCTTAACAAAATTGTGAAGAAGAGCCGCTTCCAGAATTTGGGGGAGCTTCAAAGACAGTGGGCTGAAGCTGGAGTCCAGGTTTTAAAAGCCACAGTTCACAGACGTGTCCGGGAAATGGGCTACAACAGCCGTATTCCCATGGTCAAGCCACTTCTGAACTCAAGACAACGGAAGAAGCGTCTGACTTGGGCTATGGAGAAGAAGCACTGGACAGTTGCAGAGTGGTCCAAAGTCCTCTTTTCAGACGAAAGCAAGTTTTGCATTTCGTTTGGAAGTCAAGGCGCCAGAGTCTGGAGAAAGGCTGGAGAGGAGCAAAATCCAAGTTGCTTGAAATCCAGTGTGAAGTTCCCACAGTCAGCAATGGTTTGGGGAGCCATGTCAGCTGCTGGTGTTGGTCCACTGTGTTTCATCAAGTCCAGAGTAAATGCAACTGTGTACCAAGAGATTTTAGAGCACTACATGCTTCCATCTGCTGAAAAGCTCTATGGAGATGAGGATTTCATTTTCCAGCATGATCTGGCACCTGCCCACAGTGCCAAAACCACCAGTAACTGGTGCACTGACCATGGCATCACTGTCCTTGATTGGCCTGCTAATTCCCCTGACCTGAACCCCATTGAGAATTTGTGGGGTATAGTTAAGAAGAAGATGAAAGACACCAGACCTACAAATGCAAATGAGCTGAAGGCCGCTATCGAAGCATCCTGGGCATCAATAACACCTCAGCAATGCCACAGGCTGATTGCCTCCATGCCACGCCGGATTGATGCAGTAATCCGTGCAAAAGGATTCCCAACCAAGTACTGAGTGCATCAATGGACATTTTCAAATGTTTGATTTAGTTTTGCTGTTATAAAATTATTTTTTTACTTGGTCTGAGGAAGTATTCTAATATTTTGAGATAGGATTTTTGAGTTTTTTTCAGCTGTAAGCCAAAATCAGCAATATTCAAATAATAAAAGGCTTGAAATAGTTCAGTTGATGTGTAATGAATCCAGAATGTATGACATTTTTGTTTTTTTAATTGCATTACAGAAAATAAAGAACTTTATCACAATATTCTAATTTTCTGAGACAGTCCAGTAGATATCCAGGATATTTATGTGTGCAGTAATGGTACTCATAGTGGTGTGCTAGAGTAAAATCGAAAGAATACTGAGTTGTGTCTCTTGCTACTCGGACATACGGTTTTGCAGAACCTTTAGAATATGGACCCAATCGTTATGATGATTGTTTTTGATTAGCTCAGGAGGTAGAGCGCTTGTCTGGGGATCAAGAGATCGCAAGTTCGAATCCCGGCTCTTCCGTGTTACATGTCGAAGTGTCCTCGGGTAAGACACTGAACCCCTAATGCCCCCAATAAGCAGGTTAGCGCCTTACATGGCTGCACGGCCGCTATTGGGAAATGTGAAGCACGTTGTAAAGTGCTTTGGGAAGTCATTGACTTGAAAAGCGATATATAAATGCAGATCATTTCATTGCATTCCATTTGTATAAACTCAGTTTATTGTGTTAAATCCATCAATGTCTGCGTTGACCAAATGACTCATTCCTTTTCCAAATCAATGGACGATTAAACATATAAACGTTGCAGCCTTTAAAAATGATGAGACTATTATTTTATTGGGTTATTGTTTGGCAACTTCTTTTGGGATTCTGAGGTAATTGCAGTTGGCCGACTTGGATCTCCCCACACTATTTTTGGGGAAACTAGACTAATTGTCTACAACTGTACGTATCTCCAAATTTTAATCTTAACTTAATTTTATAGATTTCGGTTTTTGTGTGTGTACGTGACTTATAGGCTCAGAAACAGTTAAACCAATTTTCATAAACATTTAAGCATTTGTACATTAGGCCTTTGCCTAGTGTCTTTAGATAGGTCTGGTGTCAAGGCACCCCCAATAAATACCAACAAAATCGATAAACATCTGCTTTCGTGTGGTCTGTTTGAGTGGGTACTGCAGCTCCTGACCACCAACCATTCCAAGCAGCATTAAGACCCAGCAAAGCCAGGCCATTGTACGTGTCTACTAAAACTATTATGCTTAAACTGCACAACTCTTAGTGAAACAAATTCCATTACAGTATGACTTCAGTGTTCCCCCAAAATGTATGTAGTAATGTCAAGGTTCCCCCAAGATCTTAAAAACTTGAAAATTCTTAAATTTGATAACCGCAAATTAAAGTTTTGAAACCGTCTTACAAGTATTTTATTCATCTTTCAAGTGTCTTATTCCCTGTCCTATGTATGTGATTGTGCTATGGAACATTGTGCGCTTTGCATTTTCTCCGACTTTATCGATCTCTGATCGATAAATGCAACGTGTCGGTCGGAAAATCCAGATTTCCGCGTTCTCAAAAATGCAGCATTACGTTGGGGCTTTACATACAGTCGTCTTTACTTGCCTTGATTGTCGGAGTAACTTCGGGATGGGAAAGTGTACGTTTAACCCGTTGTTGTTGAGTGATATAAAGCATAATTGTATATTTCGAAGGTTTAAATTGTTTTGTATTTTTTTGGGTACATTCTTTAATTTGTTTTCAATGTTTTTTAGTTTATCTGTTGTTACACTGAGACGTCAATATTTTTCAATTGACCCTTTGTTGTGTTATAATTCCAGTTGCTTGGCTTCAAAGTTGCTTAGTCTAAAAAGGTTCAAAATTGAAATTAATTATAAGTTCACTGGAGAGTGAAAAAAAAAATGCTACTACAATTAAGTAGAATAATTGATTTTAAAAATCTATTCATTTTGTATATATCTTAGATATATACATATATTTATATTCAACTTTATATGAGTGGCAGTGGCTCAGGAGGTAGAGCGCTCGTCTTGGGATCAAGAGATTGCAGATCGAATCCCGGCTCCTCCGTGTTACATGTTGAAGTGTCCTTGGGTAAGACACTGAACCCCTAATACCCCCAATAAGCAGGTTAGCGCCTTACATGGCTGCACGGCCACTATTGGGAAATGTGAAGCACACTGTAAAGCGCTTTGGGAAGTCTTGACTTGAAAAGCGCTATAGAAATGCAGATCATTTCATATTATTATATTTTATTGTTCCTTTTTCCCCCCCTTTTCCCCCTTAATGTTTTCTTTATTCCTGCTTTTTTCTTCATTTTTTTATTGTTTCATTTGAATTTTTCTCCTTTTTTCTTAAAATCTCGTTTTTGTTTTCCCTGCATTTTACTTCTTTTTTACAGGGTCATGACTCAGCCCCTGCCTCCAGAATCTGTATGCCCTAATAGTTGAGTGACTGGTCTCATATTACATTGGATGTGGTCTTGAAAATGTCTTAAAGGACTTCAATCATAATGGAAAAATCCAGAATGTATATGAAAATGTAGGTGGTATACAAAAATGACAACATTCCCTTTTGATGAGAACTCAGCAGCTTTAATACCTGTGCAGACTCACTGGCCTGGCAACTAAATATTAGTTACGCTATAGCATTTCACACTGAAATAAAATCTCTGTTCAGAGGAAAGAATGCACCAATTTCAGACATTATGAGTCAGCACATATACACTGATATGGTATCTGAACATCATCAAAAAATAAATCTCTGGTTTTATCATAAAATATACAGCTATACATGGAGTTCATCCGTGAATAAAGACCTTTGACAGAAGAGGGTGCCGATTGAGATGTCCGCAAAAGAGAAAATCCAAATGGAGAAATAATTTTTTTGGGGTGATGGACAATGAAAGTAAACTGCACTTGAAGTTATTTGACCGCGACCCGGTCTATCAAGCTTTGACAATGTAACAGGTGACAGCATATGCTCTGATATGGCAGCTCAACCTTCTGTAAACACACTGATAGACACAGACTCCGTTCTTTTCCAACAGCTGCAAGTGACAGTTTTGGTTTTCAGTCCTACATAAGCATTATTTTTCAACATCAGAAGGAATCGGTATCCGAACATTTATGCAGTGCTACGTCACGGGCAAAAAGAGAAAGTGAGGGAAGGGAATATGGGAAGAAGTTCCTTTAAATCGCTGTCAGCATGGAGAAGAAGAGCGCTGCGGCCACCAACCATAGCGAGGAAATCACTGCAAGAAACATTCACAATATTAAATTACAATTCTTTATCACAGTACTCCCTCGCCGTATCACGGTTTATTCTTCGCTGTTTCGCTACTTGGCAGATTTCATCATGCATTGCCTTCTGCATTTCTTCCTGTGTCTGCCTGTGTGTCAATAACATTACCATACCTGTCAACCTGTAGGTTTTTGCTGTACAAAGTACGTTAATTATGCATTTAAGACATGTACGACGTACGAGAAAATCTGTACGGAAAAATGCGAATTTGTCAATTATGGGTACCATAAAAGAAAAAAAGATAAAAATGTTGCAAAACTTGAAATAGCAGGTTCAAATATAAAATATATATAAATATATAAATATATATAAAATAAAATACAAAATGACAGTGAAATTATTAACCAAAATAAATATTAACCCTATCCACTGTGACTACAAAAAAATGAAAAAAAAACAAAAACCTCGAGACTGTCAATTTAGGCAACGTGATCATTAAAGCTTTAAAAACAAAAACATAAAAGTAGTGCTTGGAATTCATTTCCAAACGTTTTCGACAGAGGGTGTGCCTCAAGATATTTTCAACTAAAAAAGTGTGTCTTGAAAGGTCAAAAAACACTAGGTTGCAAAAAAGACAGTATATTTTATCTCGCGATGGCACTATTTTTTGTCATTCATGCTCATTTTGTTGTGCGTTTCTCATGTTACATTGTTCTTAGAACACACAATTCACAACAGAAGACAGTGTGGTAATGAGATGAATTACAACACCTTTTCCTATGTCATCTATATTACTGGTAGGTTAATGGTAAAAATTTGGTGAGCTCACTGGTGCCACCCAGGTTTGAATCCTGTTATAACCAAAATTGTTTTTTGGGTGAAAAAAATGTGATTCAAAAATTCTGCTGTTGTTCAGGAGGCCAGACCTAATGTATCTGGCCAGCAGGCCATAGTTTGGAGACCTCAGTGCTAAAGGAAGTCAGAAGTATATTTTCGCCACATTTTTGCTCTGCCATAACGTCCACATGATGAAATATCCATCCATCCATTATCTGCGCTGCTTATCCTCTGTAGGGTCGCGGGGGTACAGGAGCCTATCCCAGTCATCTCCGGGCAATGGTTAGGGGACACCTTGAACTGGTTGCCAATTAGTCGCTGGCCACACAGAGACGGACAACTCACTCGCTCATTCACACCTAGGGACAATTTAGACCGGCCAATTAACCTGACATCCATGTATTAGGAATGTGGGAGGAAACCCACACAAGCACGGGGAGAACATGCAAACTCCACACAGGAAGGTTCGATCTCATGACCTCAGAACTGTGCCGCGGATGTGCTAACCACTCAGCCGCCGTGCTGCCCTTGATTAAATATCATCTGAAGTAAAAAAAGTATCTTCACCCCTAATTGGAATCAGTAGTAATATAAAGCAGCAACATTTTTTTAAATATTATAATTAATAATTATAATTATTAATTATAATTTGACTATTTAAAAGTTATCGGTAAAATGTTTATAAAGTTCAGTACTTTTATTTGTTATTTATTATCATTGATGCCACATTTGTCCTTCCCAAAATGCATCCGTCCATTATCTGCATCGCTTATCCTCATTAGGGTCGCGGGGGTGCTGGAGCCCATCCCAGCCATATTCGGGCAGTGGGCAGGGGACACCCTGAACTGGTTCCCAGCCAGTCGCAGGGCACACAGGGACAGACAATTCACTCGCTCATTTACACTTAGGGACAATATGGACCGGCCAATTAACCTGACAGGCATGTTTTTGGAAAGTGGGAGGAAACTGGAGTGCCAGGAGGAAACCCACGCAAGCACGGGGAGAACATGCAAACTCCACACAGGAGGTTCAATCTCATGACCTCAGAACTGTGCCGCACACGCGCTAACCACTGCGCCGCCGAGCTGCCCTCCTTCCCAAAAATGTTCACATAATGCTGACAAAATATCATCTGAAGTAATAATAGTGGAGTCCTGAAATAATTTCCACCCCTTTTTGAAATCAGTAGGGATTATTTTCAAAATTATTTTGAGGGTACAGAAGTTCTTTGTGAAAAAAACATTTATAAAGTACAGTACTTTTATTTATTCAAACCATGACTTCTCCATTAGTTTCTTAAGCCCCTATTTGGAAGAAGAAATCCTCTCGCACTTGCTTGAGCCTGCCAATAGGGATTGTTCTTTGGTTTCAACGTATTTAATAAATAAATAAATAAAGGTTTGTATGGGCAGCACGGCGGAGCAGTGGTTAGCGCGTGTGTGGCACAGTTCTAAGGTCTTGGGAACCTCCTGTGTGGGTTCAAATCTAGCTACCAGACTTACTGTGTGGAGTTTGTATGTTCTCCCCGTGCTTGTGTGGGTTTCCTCAGGTCACTCCGGTTTTCAAAAACAAGCATTTCAGGTTTATTGGCCGTTTCAAATTGTCTCTAGGTGTGAACGAACGAGTGACTTGTCTGTCCCTGTGTGCCCTGCGATTGGCTGGCAACCAGTTCAGGGTGTCCCCTGCCCACTGCCTGATGATTGCTGGGATGGGCTCCAGCACCCCCGCGACCCTACTGAGGATAAGCGGTGCAGCTAATGAGATAAGGTTTCTATTTTGTGGATTGTGACTATCCCTTTTGGAACGCAATCAAGCCCCAAGAGAAAAACGAGGGATTCCTGTTCAAAAATCCACTCAATGTCTTACCTGCACCCGATGCGTTGCACTCCATGTTGACGAGCGATTCCAAATATTCGTGTCCCAACCACTCTTGGTAGGTCTTTCTGTCGCCCACCCCCACAAGGCGCACGGTGGAATCTTTGAAGATAAGATCTGTGCCCTTGTACGCTTCAGAGTCAAACATCTTAAATTCTCCACCTGTGTCGCTGCCAAAATATGTCTGAGAAGAAAACAGTTGAATTGAATTCAATAGGTGAAAATGGCATCTCAGTTTGTGAGGTTTTCCAAAATTCTTACTGTGTTTGAGCATGTCAATGCAACACTACTAGTCATCTATTAATGCATTATACCTAGCTTTAGTAACCAATCCAAGACTCTAGGACAGGGGTCAGCAACCTTTTCGGTGTGGCGTGCCACTTTTAAATGTCCTTGTAAATCAATGTGCCGCACCAAGATTAATGACTCGCACAACAATTTTTTTTATATCCAACAGATTATGTAATTTTACACTTCTTCGAATATACAACATGGATATACATTGAAATTGTATAACTGACCAATTTATCTTCCACTATTCTTGTTCATCAACAAACTAAAAAATGACTGTGAGCAACATGTTGAAAGGCCTGTAGACATCCATGATTCAACTATTCTTCATCAACAATGAAATACAATCAAAATCAAGTGACATGGACCGCTACCATACTATTCATCAATAAAATCTTATTTTAGAAACTGTCAAAACTTGAAACACACACACACACACGCGCTTTGCCATACAGTGAGCAATGTGATAGCTTGCTTCAGTGGTGGTGTTTGTAGCAGTGACAAATGTTTTCAGGGTCTGTGTTTGTTTGCCGTACCCAGACACATCGCGTTTTAATGTTTCCGCCTTGTCAGGCTCGCCCTTAATTCATGTTCATGATTCGTTGTGTATTGACTTTTAACACTTGATGTGCGAGGTACAATGCTCTCGAGGCATAATGCACAAACAGCACGGTCATTTTTTGCACAAAGCCTCAGTCATCTGTCCACACTGGCTGAAAAGAACAAGATTTTTTCGCTGGAGGAGCTGTTGTGATTCGTTCATCTATCGCCAGGGTTGGGTAGGGTTACTTTAACTGGATTACTTTCAATTACTTTTGGATTACTCCAACACCAAATGTGCTAATAAAAGACAAAATAAACTAAATATGAATAAAATTATGAATCACAACACGTGGTAAGCTTTCTCTCCTGGCTTTGATCTCTTTGATCTCCGGCAAAACTAACATCAAATGCGACAGAAACAAAATGAAAATAAATCCAAACAGCTTGCCAACATAATTTTTGCCGCTCCATGTGTTCCGTTACTCCCCAAGCCTGCACAAAATTTTGTAATTTTATTCATATTTAGTTTCTTTTGTGTTTTATTAGCATATTTGGTATTGGAGTAATCCAAAAGTAATTGAAAGTAATCAAGTTAAAGTAACCCTACCCAACCCTGACCAGAAGACAACAAGGGCCAAAACAATTCTGGTTGATGGCAATTGGAGTAATCAGTGAATGGATAGCACTCACTTTTGCTTGGAGTAATTGTGAATTTTTTCACCGCGTCACTGGGGGACTTCTGTGCGTGCGATCAGTTTGCCTGCGTGCGTTCCTTTTGGCCTTTGAATCCTTTTAGGTATGTGATTGTGACTTTTCCCTATGTGTTTTTCTTGCAATTAGTGAAATGAAATGAAATGATCTGCATTTATATAGCGCTTTTCAAGTCAATGTCTTCCCAAAGCGCTTTACAATGTGCTCCACATTTCCCAATAGCGGCCTTGCAGCCATGTAAGGCGCTAACCTGCTTATTGGGGGTATTAGGGGTTCAGTGTCTTACCCAAGGACACTTCGACATGTAACACGGACGGGCCGGGATTCGGACTGGGATCTCTTGATCCCAAGACGAGCGCTTTACCTCCTGAGCTACTGCCGCCCCATTAGTATAATATTCTTCAGATAGCTGTTAGCGTGCGGGATCCCAAAAGCTTCCAGGTTAGCCCCGTCAGCAGTCGGTTTGCTAGGTAGCCTGCCGTGCTAAATGTTTTTCCCCGTCTGGGTTCGTGTTGGTGCCGTCATAGTTTTTTTTTTGTTGTTGGCTCCGGGTTATCCTGGCCGCTTACTGCATGTTTTTGGTCGGCCAGCCTCCCTTATTTCCGCCAATATGTCCCGGTTAGCCATTTTTGTTCCGGCTGGTTTAGCCTCTGTTGGCCCGTTAGCTCTCTGTGTGTTATTTTTTACCATTGCTGCACCCACCTGTGACACAACGCCTAAGCATTCTAAAAAAAAAAAACTACAAAAAACTTAAAACACTCAAAACCTTTTCTATGAATTAACACGTAAGAAAAATTTAAGGGGTGCTTTCTTAAAACAGACTGGTTACGCTCATGTCACAAGTGTTAATGTTGACTCAGAGTCGAGTCTGTCACATACACCGTTGGGATGTTGGGTGAAGTTATGGGTTTCAAAGACTTAAACGCTTCAAGGTTTAGTTTTTCTTACCTGTGCCTGGTCCAGAAGTCCATAGATTGCGTGAATGTTTGTCTCAGGCCGCACCATGACGGCATGGGAGGGAACACGCGCCAAATTACAATATTTATACTGATTGACCTCGGCTTTGGTCCCATGTGGACATAGAAGCTGGAAGTCTTTGGAATGGAGGTTTGCAGCCCAACTTTCATGTGAATTCCCTGGAAAACCGAACAAGCGTTTCAAGTGAAGTATCCAATGAAGCTTGTTTTCTGGAGGCTCCTTGCATACCATCAGTATTCTTGAAGACAGTTGAATGCTTGACAAAGGCTACATCCCCACCTCCGGTTGCCAAACACCTAGAGGGGACAAAATAGTACTAGCGTGAATTTTGGACAGCAGAGCCCACCTGATTAAAAGCCGCGTGTTCGGAGCTCAATTTCGTCTTTGCACAAGCCGCATCGTTTTTTTAGACACAGATTTCTTACATTTTAAGCCTGGCGCACACGAAATGGGCTACCTTTATGTCAAATTGGTTTCCATGGTTACAAGTAGCAGGAGAACCCCCCCTCATCTGATCCATATACAGCAACTTCATCATCTGGTCGCCGTTGTTGTATGTGCAAAGTAGAGGTACAATCGGTCCTAAAAAATCCAGCAGAAACCCAACCAGACTGAACCCGACCTATCAATTTGATTAGAGCAGGGGTGTCAAACAGGCGGCCCGCAGGCCAGATCAGGCCCGCTAAGGGATTGAATCCGGCCCGCGAGACAACACTCAGAGAAGCGCAAGAGAAAAACGAGCTGCAGGTCCACTTGATGTTGCCAAAGCCAGGTGCCTCTCACAAAGACACTGTACTTGGTGTTCTCTCTCTCTCTCTCTCTCTCGCTCTTTTCCACCCCTTTTCTCCCACTCTCTGTCTCTGTCTTCGCTCTGTGTCTCTCTTTTTCTCTTCCTTTGTTGCTCTTTGTCTCTTTCCCTCTCTGTGTCTTTTAACCCCTTTTGCTCTAACCTCCTTTTTTCCTTTTCTCTCTTTTCTCTTTCTCTCTTCATACCCTTTGCGTTTTCTTTTCTCTCCTTCTGTTTTTCTATTTCTCTTTGGATTTCTTTATTCCCCTCCCTTTCTTTTCCCCCTCTCTCAAGCCTTTTTATCTTTTGTTTCTCACGCTCTCTCCCTCCCTCTCTCTCTTTTTCTTTCTTTGTCCCGCCCTCTCTCCTTTTCCCTCCCTCTTTCTCTTATCTCTTTATCTCTCTTTTTCTTTCTCTTTAATCTACTAGTCACAGAATGTTTGTTCTATCGTGTGGCCCCCGAGTTAAAATGAGTTTGACACCACTGGATTAGAGGGACAGGGCCCAAAGTAAAAACAAAACTGTATTTCATCCTTGTGAATACTTTTTCACCAAAGTGCCTTCTCAAGCTGCGGCCCGGAAGTGCAGTGCCGAAGTACGCGGGGCGCTGAGGGGCGGTACCGAAGTGTTACTTAAGTAAAAGTACAGTTACTCCAGAATAAAATCACTCAAATAGAAGTAATTAGTTGTCATCCCAAATATAACTTGAGTAAAACTAAAAAAAAAAAAATCGGGTGGATGCTGGGTGAGCTCTCACAGCGCCACACACTGATAGTGGCGGAAAGAAGCACCACAGTAATGTCCTGTACTCGGAAAAAAGTGCACTCAATACAAAATCTAACTTACAGCAATGTCCAAATATTTCTCGACATCCCGTAAAAAATGTTGGTATCTACCGTTTTTCGTCAGTAGAATGGTCGTTAGTAAGGGAGCGTCTGTAATTTGGTGAGCGGTGGGCAGAGCAATGCAACTGAGCACGCCCCCATGTCCCTCAAATGCACCCACTGCTGATGGTAAATACAGGCATTACTTTACATTTGCATTTTTTTGTGACAAATTTACAAAATAACTTTGCTTGCACCTTGTTTTGAAACCAATATCTTATCTGGCATCAGTCCATCCCTTCATTAAAAAACAAAAACAAAAAACACTAAGGTTTGCTGTGTCTTTTGTACCTGAAAGCACCATCGTATCCATCGAACAGGTCCTTTCCCTTCTCGCATTTGTTCTGCCCTGCATCGTCTCCCGCACATAGGCCACAAAGGTTGCTGGGGAAACCGGGCTGATTTGCTCCTGGTACACAACTTTGCTCAAAGAACCCACCGACAGCTGCGTAAGGCAGGGAGAAACAAGACATTTTTTGAATGGTCAGAGATAACTTTCGCTCTGTGTGCGATTGCGTTTTGCAAAAATTACCATATTTCAGGCTTCAAACGTAAAGATACAAAACTCAAAATATTTTCTAAGAATCAACATGTGTGACACAATCTTGAAAAAAAATACAAACAAATGTATTCAACATTTTATATTGTGTTAACAAATCAATAAAAAATATAAAAATAAGCAGTGCAAAAATATCTGCGCCCTATTTTTTTGCACTATGATGACTTTGCACCAAATGCAATATTGCACAACCCTTACGATACCAACGGTATCACGATAACACTGTATGTAACATCCCACATGCCGACATTTCTTGTGTAAATACCATGTAAATTATAACAATAGCCTTATCCCACAATCACAGCCACAATTATTTTTGGGTATGTCTCTAAAAGGTATGTACATCTTGAAACAGAAAAGTTGCCCATGCTTCCTTCCATAACAGCTCAAGTTCCTCAAGGTTTGATGGTGATCGTCTGTGCACAGCATTTTTCAGATCTTTCCACAAATGCTTTGTAAGATTGAGGTCTGGACTTCGGCTTGGCCATTCTAACTAACACCTTATATTGTAAGTTTTAAACCATCAATTTGTCGATTTTACGCTATGTTTGGTGTTGTTGTCCTGTTTAAAGGTAAACCTGAGCCCCATTATGAGTTATTTTACAGACTCCCAAACAGGGTTGGGTAGGGTTACTTTAACTGGATTACTTTCAATTACTTTTGGATTACTCCAATACCAAATATGCTAATAAAAGACAAAAGAAACTAAATATGAATATAATGACTACATTTTCTGCAGGCTTGGGGAGTAACGGAATACATGGAACGGCAAAAATGATGTTGGCAAGCTCATCTCATCTCATCTCATTAGCTGCACCGCTTATCCTCAGTAGGGTCACGGGGTGCTGGAGCCTATCCCAGCAATCATCGGGCAGTGGGCACCCTGAACTGGTTGCCAGCCAATTGCAGGGCACACGGGGAACAACAACTCGCTCGCTCAGTCACACCTAGGGACAATTTGGACCGACCAATTCACCTGAAATGCATGTCTTTGGAATGTGGGAGGAAACCGGAGTGCCCGAAGGAAACCCACGCAAGCACGGGGAGAACATACAAACCCCGCACAGTAAGGCCGGGAGCTGGATTTGAACCCACGCAGGAGGTTCCCACGACCTCAGAACTGTGCCGCACACGCGCTAACCAATGCGCCGCCGTGCTGCCCCTTTTGGCAAGCTGTTGGGATTTATTTTCATTTTGTTTCTGTCGCATTTTATGTTAGTTTTGCCAGAGATCAAAGAGATCAAAGAAAGGAGAAAAAGCTTACCACGTGTTGTGAGTCATCATTTTATTCATATTTAGTTTCTTTTGTCGTTTATTAGCATATTTGGTATTGGAGTAATCCAAAAGTAATTGAAAGTAATCAAGTTAAAGTAACCCAACCCAACCCTGTGTACCCAAATCGCCTTATATTTGGCTCCATCCTGTATTTGGCTCCATCCATCTTCACAATAACTGTAACTATCTATCCCTGCTGAAGAGAAAAAACACCAGAGCAAGATGCTGCCACCACCACGTTTGACAGTGGGGATGGTGTTTTCACGGTGATGGGCAGTGTTCCCCTTACGCCAAACACAAAGCTTTGCATTCATCCCAAAAAGTTCAATTTTGGTCTCATCTTGTTTCTCGTGTTATTTGTGTCTCCTATGTGGCTTCTTGCAAACACTAAATGGACCTTATCTTTGGTTTTCTTTTATGAAGTACTTTCTTCTTGCCCGACTTCATAAATATATTATGATTGGTACGACTAATGGGCAGCACGGCAGCGCAGTGGTTAGCGCATGTGCGGCACAGTTCAAGTCATGGAACCTCCTGCGTGGGTTCAAATCCAGCTCCAGACTTCCTGTGCGGAGTTTGTATGTTCTCCCCGTGCTTGCGCGGGTTTCCTCCGGGCACTCCGGTTTCCTCCCACATTTCCAAAACATGCATTTCAGGTGAATTGGCCGGCCCAAATTGTCCCTAGGTGTGAATGAGCGAGTTGTCTGTCCCTGTGTGCCCTGCGATTGGCTGGCAACCAGTTCAGGGTGTCCCCTGCCCACTGCCCGATGATTGCTGGAATGGGCTCCAGCACCCCCGCGACCCTACTGAGGATAAGCAGTGCAGCTAATGAGATGAGATGAGATGATACGACTAATAGTTTTCTTATGCACCAATTATCCCACCTCAGCTGTGCATACCTGCAGGTCGACGAATGCGAAGTCTTTTGGATGCTTCTTAGTTTGTTCCTGGTTTGGGCCGAAAGTTTAGAGGGACAGCCAGGTCATGGTAGGTTTAAAGTGGTTTCATGGTCTCTCTATTTCGATATCATTGCTCCCACAGTTCTCTGGGAGATGTTTAAATGTTGCAAAATCTTCTTATATTCCATTCCTGCTTTGAACCTTTCTAAATCTTTTTATCTCAAACCTGCCTGGTGTGTTTTTTTGGGGTTTTATATCGCTGTCCATTCTCCCATGTCTCTTTTCACAGACCCGTTAGCCCATCACAGAGCAGGTGTATTTGAACTGGGACAAAATTAACCCTAATGCACTTTGTTTGTCATTGTTAGTCATTTAGGTCGACATTGGATCATTGAGATGTCATCAGGGAACTCCTGTAGTCTGTTCGCTGAGCTGAGATAACAGAGGGCTATAATTTGTGCAACACCTACTATTCAGATTTTTCATTGTCATTGTAATATCAAATGTTGAAAAAAATGGTTTTACTCAATGATTGTCTCTGACATGTTGTCGATTCTTAGAAAATATTTGCAGTTGTTTAACATTGAGTTTAAAGCCTGAAATGTGGCAACATGACAACATTTTTGGGGGCTAGGCCAACACATTTGCCAGGCACTTTATTTCAAATAGCCCATTACCTCTCCTGCAGGTACTGACCTTGCGGGATCTGACAATGTTGAGGGTTGATCAGGCCTTTCTCTATAAGTGTGGACGTAGGAATGTTCCAGCCAGCAGTGCGACCTAATCCCGTGTGACACGAACGGCGGCCTTTAAGATCATCCAGGCTCCTTATTTCGTAGCTACTTTTTTTCACCACTGCAACTGCATAATAATTGGAACCATCCCGATCCTCTGGGGGAACATCAAATACAGTCAGTGTGTTGTACCTTGTAGGGCTGCAACAATGAATCGCTAAAATGGATTGAAAAATCTTAAAAACTAAGAATTTCATCATCGATTCGCTGTGTCTCGATTGAATTTCGTTGTGATGTTGAGAGTGTAATATTTGGCCATTAGTTGTTGCTTTATTGTGTTGTGATAACCAAACAAGTGCTACAAAGAACATATAGGAATACAAATTACAGGGACTCAAAGTAGAGGTAAAATCGGGCCTCAAAAGAGTCTGTCTGAGCACACCTGGCCCTGCTCCCAAGTAGTGAAACCTGAAACCTGATTGACTAATTTGATTGACAGGACCGGGGCCGAAGCAAACCTAAATTCAATATTTTTGCCGGACCATTTTTTTTTTGCAGGACCAGCTCGAAAAAACAATAATTTTCATATTTTATTGTGAGGGTTCAGGATGTACAGTATACGTTTCAGAACTTTTCCTTAGAAAATTCCATTGCCTGCAATTTTTCAGTTTCACTTCATTCTGAAGTATTTTCAGCAGAAAAAAACGTAAGATGTCTTAGGTTAGCATGATAAATGCATTTCAACAACAAAATAACTCTGAGACACAGAATAAGAGGCCAAATAACGAGAGCGAAAGAAAGCTCTTGATGCACGCTTGCTTAATTACTCGGAAAAATACTGAAGCCCAATAGGCTTCAAATAGATGAATGCTGCTCAAGACAAATAAAATGGTGATTTTTTATAGTATGAAAATGGGAAATCTAAAGAAATGATCAAAGATCAAAAGCAAAAACTAGATAATAAAGAATATCATTCTTTATTTTAATTATTTGCATCGAAACACACACACAAAAACAACCTGCTATAAGAAGCGTTGAAACAAATTAAATATCTTCAATCTTAGAGGAGGATGTTTTAGAATAAATAAAAAAAATCAAACTGACTAAGAACAGGCCTGCTGTAAAGAATAATTTAATATTATGAATAAACGAGCTAAATAGAATGCAATTGTAATGTTTTAAATGCACAAGAACAAAAATAAAGTGTTAAGACTACAACTACAAAAAAAACAAAGTTAAATATGCATAAAAATAAGCCGACTAGTAATTAAATATGAAAAAAAAAGAAAAAAAAAACCTGCTTCATATTAGAGTATCTTTCCTATTTGCAGAAAAAAAGAGAAATAAATAAGGAGAAAAAAAATGTGAAAGAGGAAGAAAGAAAAGAGAAAAACGTTAAAAAAGTCCTCTTGACCCAACGAAGGACTCACATTCTCCTCCGATGTTCAAAAAGAAAAAAAAAAAGAAGAAACAAAAAAAAAATAAAGCAAAAATTGTGACTAATAAAAAACAAAACAAAACAGAAAAACAGAAGAAGGGGGAAAACTAAAATTAAAAATATAAAATGGAAAAAAGGAATTTAAAAAAAGAAACGTTGTTTTGTTTCGTTGAGGGGTACCCTTAGCAGCAAGATGTCCGACAAATATATCAAATGAATGCTAATTTCTCCACCTATGAGTATTCTTAAAAATAATTTCAATGACAGTTCATGTATTCTTGCATATTATTCAAAACAATATAGTTTTAATTTTTAACGAATCAAGTTTTTTTTTTTTACCACTAAGAGGCACTAAATAATACACACTGTCGCTTTAAGCTATTTGAATTTTGTTTTTGTTTTTTAAATTATTTTAAATGATGTTTTGTGCACTTTTTTATCAGTACCAAACTTCAATATTAGAATAAATCAAAGGAAATTAAAATTGTGTTTTTTAAAATGATTCAGCGAATTATTTTTTTACCGATTCATCCATTACTAAAATAATACTTAGTTGCAGCCCTAGTACATTGTTTTTTTCCTCTTTGCTTCAGTCATTTTTGTACCTGTGTAGCTCTCTCCAGTCGTGGGAATCAAACCATATTCCTTGCCAGCTGTATAGATATAACCCCCATCCAGAGTAATGGCATCAGCTTTGTTATTCTGAAAAATGACACGTTTGTGTTCCCATTGTGAGAACATTAAATCAAAACTCAACTGTTAGTTATCTTTACCTTTATCTTTTCCATGCAGTCCGTCACAGAGTCCCCATAGATACAGTTGACATTAGGAGTGAGTCCTTTTCTTTGGAAGGCGTTGCCCATGTCTGCGCATTTATGCTGCTCACCCGTTGACAGAACACACCACCTCAAACTGCCTTCTAGTGAAATAACAATAATAATAATACCATTTGTTTCGTACTCTTATGCAAATTATTTTTCACTGACTGTACACTGTACAGAAGGGGTACAGACAGTGTTGTGGCAGTAGAGCGTTTGCCAAATAATCAATTTACAGCATCTGGTATTCCTAGGCTGTCTCCCGTTTGGGTATTAAACAGGCCCGAGCCCTGCTTAGCTTCCCAAGATCGGGCGTTCACATACCTTGTCAAGCTGTACGGTTTTGCCGTATAAAGTACGTTTATTATGCATTTTAAGACGTGTTCGAGAAAATCTGTACGGAAAAACGCAAATTTGTCAATGATGGGTACCATCCGGTATACACCGACTATCACGAAACGGCAAATCAATCAAGTCAAACGAGTTCGCCGCGGAAGCCTCTATCTCGGTTTATCGTTTTTTTTGTTGCAAACGAAGCGAGCGGTTTGATGTAGTGAAAGGAAGTCCGTCTCATTTTAGAGAACTGGCTTTTTCGGCTCAAGGCATTAAAGAGAGCCGGCTCTCAAACGGCTCACTTGCTTTGATGCATTATATTACGAATCATGATGTTGTATAAAGAAGTTAAGAAAAAAAGGAAGTATAAAAGGAGAAAATGAAAAAAGACAGGTTTGTGGTGATCCCTTTAATCAGGATATTACCAACAAAAATTTAATGCAGAAAATGAATTCATAAATTGAATAACAAAATGTATTATTATACTTAATTATATTTGCATGTATTTTTTCCTTCTACAGTGAACGTCCAAGCGACTTCATTTTTGAACTTTTTTTTATAAACCTCATTCATGTCGAGCAACTCAGGATCTCACAACAAAATGTTAATTCACAATATATATGATATAATGAAACACATGTACAATATAACATGTTAAACTACATAAATAAACACGTTTGAAAAAAAAAAATTGTGTAAGATTATTTTGTATTTTGTAAGAGAAAATACGACAGTTCACAGTCTGGAATGGCCGTAAACAGGACAATGACGAAGTTATCACACAAGCAGATAAGCACATACTTTGGAAGTACTTTCGTGTAGTTTGGCACTGTAGAACACGGGTCTCAAACTTATGGCCTAGGGGCCAATTGCGGTCAAGAAATTCACATTTATTTCACATTGTGTGAGCCTCACTAATAGGAAGCTGACATCATTGTCCTTGCTGCAACAGGACAAAAAAATAACTAATTTTCACAAAAAGCTTGGAAAAAAAAATAAAAGGACATTGGTACATTTTGGTCGTATTTTTTATTCTTCCTTGCGTTTTATAGCAGTCATTTAACCACAAACAAGTTGTGTATCACAGAGTAGTGCAACCTCAAACTAGTGCTGCAAAGCACAGGGATGACTACAACTACAGAGACTCAAAATGACCAAACCACACTTTTTTTAAAGTGACCGCGTATAGTATATCATCACAAGATATCGCTGTATTGTGTAGTGCACATGTGTCAAAACTCCCGGCCCGCGGGCCACATCCGGCCCGCCGTGTAATCATATCCAGCCCGCAAGACCATTTTACATTATTGTTATTAATGGCCCGTCAATATGAACAACGCCGTCTCATCCCTGGACATCATATTCTGACGTTTTAGTCACTGTCTATTCCTTCATATATGACGTATACTATATTATATACCAGGGGTCGGAAACCTATGGCTCGCGAGCCATATATGACTCTTTCTATGAGTACCTATGGCTCAGAAACCAATTTAATTGCATGCAAATCTTCTCCATCTCGTTCAAAACTTGAGCCATTAATCCTGTTCAGATACACGCAAAACCAAAGCAAAGTTTAGTCATTGATTAGTACTTTTCAGAATATATAGGGCACGTTTTCACTACGATGTACAGTCAAGGTGTCGCACAAAAAAAAACCTTGTTTTGGCTGTACAACGCTAAAGAATCCTTTATATAAAAGCTCACTATATAATCTGTGTTCAGTGTTCAGATACTTTTTGATGAATCCACGGAACAAATTGTAAATAAGCCAAAACACCGGAAGAGAAGAGAAGTTATTTGATTGGTTGAGTGGGATGGATGGGTGGAGCTATGCAAAAAGTGCAAGCACTCCCTCCCATCGCTCGCCCTACTCCGTCTGCGCCAAAGGTAAGCACATCAGGCTCCCTGTTCTCAGAATGTTGTGACGTTTTTACAAAATAATTCGTGTAGCATTTTCATATTTCTACTTTTGACGGGAGATATATTAAGGAGAGCAAAATCTTTTAGGATATTTAAGTTTTTTTTAATATACATTGGAATAGGAGCAAAGGAATTTTAATGTTATTTTAATGTTAAGTTGTTTAAGTTAAGTTCTACGTTGTATCATTTAACAAGATATTTTTATTTACAGCAAAATAATAAATACTGTATAAGTGATTAAAGGTTGAAATTTAATATTTTTGTCTGTTTTTATTTATATCTATGTTCCAAAAACCTTCAGTTTAAGTGTGTTCAATAAATGTTTATCCTGGTTGGCCCGTGACCTTAAGTGTGTTTTGAATTTTGGCCCCTTGTGCAATTGAGTTTGACATCCCAGGTGTAGTGCAAACAAAAGTACGTGCAAAAGAGTACAAGGAGGGATACAAACTATGAAGATTCAAACTGACCATAATGCATTATTTTAATCTCAATTTTGACCAGGCATTTTTGATACCCATGGCAGCTTTTTCTTCTTCTGCCCATAAATATTAGGTCCCAAGAAGGTTTGTGATAAGGGGAACAAATCGAAAAACAAAGTCGAAAAAGGAGATGATTGTGAAATATGAAATATGTATCAGTGTCTGCCATTAAAGTGCTGCTAGAACGTACATCAAATGTTTTTAAACATTTATATTTGTGGCCTTTTAACAGTTTATTGAACTTTATCAGCTATATAAATACCGTATTTTCCGCACTATAAGGCGCACCGGGTTATAGGGCGCACCCCGAAAAAATAGTTTTTGGTCCTATTTTTGACATACATAAGACGCACCGGATTATAAGGCGCTACAATGGGAACGTCGACAAAACAGTCTGATAGTTCAGTCCAACTTATTACCCCCTTAACATTCCCAAAGCTTGCAAAGACGCAAATACGTGTCGTAGACACGTGCGGATGCGGTGTCCGTACGATGTCACTCAAATGCATCGTTCCATCATTCGGAAGGTTAAAGTCTTGGGATTCAAGAAATGCCAACCATTCCTTGGTATCTATTTTCTTTTTCGCTCGCAACTTTACTGTGCATATGACGATAAACACTTGGAATTGAGTTTAATTTAAAAATAGACACTCCATTCCATCCATTATCTGCACCGCTTATCACAGAAACATCGAGTTTAGTCTGAAACAAGATACAGGGACAATATAAAACCCGGAGTAGCTCACCGAAGTCGTTGTGTTCATAATAATGTGCAGCCAATGTCCTCTTATATCCGTGAGGGCAGTAAATCCAGGAGAATAAAATATTTTCAAATACAGAATAGAAAAAAATGCTTTCTCTATGCCATCAGCCACGTGCCATAAACATTCATCTTTTTCGGCCAGCTGCAGGCTTTGTGTTGCCGTTTAAGCCAATGCCAGGCTGTAAATGATAAAAAGGATCCGCCCCCTGACCTCCGAATAACTTTAGCCAATAGTGATCGATTCAACTGATGATTGACACATCTTTTTTGGCCAATTGCAGGCTTTGTGTTGCCGTTCAAGCCAATGCCAGGCTGTAAATGATAAAAAGGATCCGCCCCCTGACCTCCGAATAACTTTAGCCAATAGTGATCGATTCAACTGATGATTGACACATCTTTTTTGGCCAATTGCAGGCTTTGTGTTGCCGTTCAAGCCAATGCCAGCCTGTAAATGATAAAAAGGATCCGCCCCTTGACCTCCAATTAACTTTAGCCAATAGTGATGGATTCAAATGATGAATGACACATTGGTTAGCCAATGAAACGCCGGTAAATAAATCCCAGCATACACCGCCTACTAGAGGTAAGATTTATGGCCCGAGCCCGAACCCGAACCCGAACCCGAGGCAATTTCGGGCCGGGTCGGGCCCTGAAATGTCAGTCATACGGTCGGGTCGGGTCGGGTTCGGTCCTGCTTTTTTTTTTTTTTTTTTTTTTTTTTTTTTTTTTTTTTTTTTTAAATTAATTAATAATGTGTTAAATGTTCATTAAAAATATATACTTAAACTATGTATGGATACTAGACCAAGGAATACTTGTTATAAAATAAATAATTTGGATAAAACGGAGAAGGAGCTGTAATCGCTATTTTTCCGACTCCTATGGAAATTCCTCCCCCCCTCCGATTTTAAATGAAAAAAACAACAATTTGTTTACACCGCGGGATCCAATGCAACCAGGGTTTCATTCACAATAAAAAAGACATTACGTACGGATATTATAGTAAATCAAATGAATATTATTTGTGTACAATTAGTTGTGGTTGCGGAAATCATAGCGTACAGTGACGTTGGTGACTTTTCCATCCGCGTTAAAAAAATGCATTTTGTAAAATACGATCGCGCTTTATTGTTTAAATAAACGCGATCTCCCAATGATTATAAGTAGCTCGCTTTATTTTGTTTTAAAGCGTATTATATAGAATACGATCGCTTTTGTCGGAAGCGTACATTGACGTTGGTGAGATTTTCATCCGCGTTAAAAAACGCAATCTGTAGAATACGATCGCGCTTTATTGTTTAAATAAACGCGTTATATAGACTAGGATCTCCCAATGATTATAATTAGCTCGCTTTATTGTTTTAATAAGCGTTTTATATAGAATACGATCAGGGGGGGGGGGATTTGCATAGGAGTCGGCACAACACGTCAACATCCCCTCTCAATGAAAGTGCTGCGCTAAAATCTTAAAGGCGTACTACTACTGCTGCTGTGGATTATGGCCCAATGATCAAGTCGTCAAAATGACGGACGCCTTTAAATGTTTTCGCTACCTCAAAAAAAAAAACCGTCAATGACAGATTGCAGTGCAGACACAGAAATATAAAAGATGTAAATGTTTATACAGTTTTATTTAACTTAGGCCTAGATGTTGTAACAAAAGGCAGAGTTTAATTTGTTATCATAAATCACCCCTCCTTATAAATAAAATATGTAATTTCGGGCCCCCTCGGGCCGGGCCAGCAAATCCAGTTAATTAGTCGGGCCGGGTCCGGGTCGGGTTTAATACCCCCCGGGCCTGCGTCGGGTTCGGGTGCTTTTTTTGGGCCCGATCTTACCTCTACCGCCTACTACTTGGCGTTCGGGGGAAAATCTAGTCGGCGGCTGCAAGTTAGTTGGAAAACTTAATGTTGATCCATAAATAAGGCTCACTGTATTATAAGGCGCATGGTCAGCTTTTGAAAAAAAAAAAGGCTTTTAGGTGCGCCTTATAGTGCGGAAAATACGGTAATCATTGATGTTAAGGTACACGTGTTATTAATATTTTGAATTTCTCTCAGTATGGGGTTATTTTGAAGCAGTTTTAGGGGGTCGCTTATATGCAATGTAGGCCCATATGCCAGTATTTAAGGTACTTGAAGTCATTTGGTTTTGCTGGTCATTTTCATTTTTTGATAAAAGGTGAACATATGCTTCTATCTCTGCTCTAAACCGCGCAATCCTTTCATCCGATACATTTGAGAGGTGACATTTTTTCTCGATTTGGGTCACACTCATGATTAGGGTGGAATGATGCATCCTGGAGTGAAACCAGTTGAGAACCACTGTCTTAGACAGCTCTGTAAGTAGATTTCGAGGTGAAAAGCAAATGTTTATGAGAGAAACATACCTGGAAGTTTACAGTTCATGGCACTCATGGCATTGTAGTAGAGCTGACCCATCCATTTCTTAGGGTCCTCATACTCAGTACTCTGAAACATGACTGAGGACTCTGAGAAGAGCAAGGTTCCTTCTCCATAAGGCTTGGAGGAGAACAGGTTGAATCCAGACTTCTCCTGCGTATAAAAAAGGACACTTGGCTATTACTATGTGAAATGTCGTAATGAATACTCTTTAAGCATGCATGCAAACAAAAAGATGGTTTGTCACCCTTATTGGGTTCATAGTAAAAAGAAAAAACATTTGTTTTGACAGTATTTTCAATTTTCCTGGTACAGAGGGCAACTTTTGCACATTTTTCTTAACTAGTAAACAAATATAGTGGAACTCAAATTTCGGCTAGCTCGTTACAACCACTTTTGGCAAAAAGCACTCTTGCCTGCAACTTTGTTTTAATAATTTTTAAGCAGACAATGTTATATTTCTCCAATCTTGGTTTTCTCACGAGGAGCATAACTCAGAGATCATAATGCAAAAATCAAGTCGAATAATCGAATCAATACAAAATGTGCAGATAACCTCTAATAGGGAAAACCCTTTTGGGAATGTTGCCTATTTTTTTCTAATTATTTGTTAATACTTTTACAAATTGATTGTTTACTTTCAAAAATAAAACGTTTGTTTGAATGAATAAAACTTTATTTTGTACGCAAGAAAAACTAAAATAGTCACAATATTAAAGCAATGTCAACATAACATGCCCGAAAAAGAATAGAAGGAAGCGTATGCTTATTTCATCCCACCCCTTTGGAGTTCCTTAACAGGGTTGGGTAGGGTTACTTTAACTGGATTACTTTCAATTACTTTTGGATTACTCCAATACCAAATATGCTAATAAAAGACAAAAGTAACTAAATATGAATAAAATGACTACATTTTGTACAGGCTTGGGGAGTAACGGAACACATGGAACGGCAAAAATGATGTTGGCAAGCTGTTTGGATTTATTTTCATTTCGTTTCTGTCGCATTTTATGTTAGTTTCGTCGGAAATCAAAGAGATCAAAGCCAGGAGAGAAAGCTTACCACGTGTTGTGAGTCACAATTGTATTCATATTTAGTTTCTTTTGTCTTTTATTAGCATATTTGGTATTGGAGTAATCCAAAAGTAACTGAAAGTAATCCAGTTAAAGTAACCCTACCCAACCCTGTTCCTTAATAATTGTGTCTCATAGCTAGATCTCCCGTGTATGTATTTACATATAACAATTACTTCCCGAATATACATATTTACTTTGGTTCATATTACAAGACAACAGGGTATAATAATGAATTAAAATAATAAACCGCATTTCTTTTAACACATGTGAAGAAAATTACTAGAAACCGCTTTCTTCCATCTTCGTAACATTGCTAAAATTCGTCCTATAATGTCTCAGTCAGATGCGGAGATTATAATTCACGCGTTTGTTACCTCCCTTCTCGATTACTGTAATGCACCACTCTCCGGTCTCCCGAAGTCCAGAATCAAGTCTCTTCAGCTGGTACAAAATGCCGCAGCGAGGCTTTTAACTCGGACAAAAAAGTCCGATCACATCACCCCGATTTTGGCTAACCTGCATTGGCTCCCTGTTAGCCTAAGATGTGATTTCAAGGTTTTTTTATTATTATACAAAATCATACATGGACTTTCCCCCTCATATCTTTCAGATCTGATTTCCCCCTAAGTTCCGGCCCGAAGCCTTCGTTCTGAGAGCGCCGGTCTTCTGGTGATCCCAAGAGCCAAGAAGTGTTCCGCTGGTTTGAGAGCGTTCTCCATCCGGGCACCGGTGCTGTGGAATGCTCTTCCCCCTGAGATCCGATCTGCAACCTCAGTGGAAACGTTTAAATCTAAGCTTAAAACTCACTTCTACTCTATAGCATATGAATAACCTAAACTGCTCATGTGTAATAACCTGTGAAGCCCTTTGAGACTCTTTGTGATAAAGGGCTATACAAATAAAAATGACTTGACTTGACTTGACTTTTACATTATGTGCTTATAGACAAAGCAAATACTGTTCCAAATCTAGTAAAAGTCTGTTGCGGCTACTGATGAGATGTTTGTTCCTACCAGTCCCTGAGTCAGCATGTTAAACACCACAGAGGGTGTGACATGATTTCCAACCACGATTCCTCTGAAAGGGACGCGGACCAGATTGCAAGTCTTCCACTTATCCACAGGAAGTCTTCTGCCATCACGACACAACAGTTCGTAGTCTGCTGACTTGAGGGATTGTGCCCACTCGGGGCCTTTACCTAGTAAAAAAAATAAATAAATCAGGGATCAGCGTCTTTTAATGTTCATAACGTCAGTGTTTCTTAACTACTTTGCTGTGGCACACTATGTATGGCAGGGGTGTCCAACTCATTTGGGCTCAGGAGCCACATGGGGGGCTGGAATAGTAGGGAAAAAAGAGAGATAGAGGGAGACAGAACCTGAGAGATGAAAGAGAGAGGGAGAAAAGAGAAAGAAATGGAATAAGAAAGAGAAAAAGGAGAAAGAGGGAAGGAAATAGAAAGAGAGGAAAAATAGAACTGACAAAAATAGGACACTTTCAACAGGCCAAGAAATGAAAAACCCATGATTAAATAAGTCGTAGTTTGATTCCTTACCTTCTGTATTTTCTTCAATCGTTGTGTGTTTGATAAAAGCTACATCTCCTGCACCCTCAGCCAGGCACCTAATAGGGACGACACATACCTGTCAAGTTTTACGTTTTCCTTGGATTTTATACATTTTTAAAAATTGTTTCAAATTATGCAAGCTCTAACGATTTTGGTACAAGAAAAAAAATGAAATCTCGTTTTGCTCATTTTGACACTAGTCTGGATTATCTTGGTCACTGGTAGCAGACAACAACTTTGTCTTCAACTCTTACCAATTGTCTCAGTCCCTGCTGAAGAAAAGAAACCCCAGAGCACGATGCTGCCACCACCATGTTTGACAGTGGGGATAGTGTTTTCAGGGTGACGTGCTGTGTTACTCTTACACCAAACTTAACACTTTGCATTCAGCCCAAAAGTTCAATTTTGGTATTTTCTGACCAGAGCACCTTGTTCCACATGTTACTTGTGCCCCCCATGTGGCTTATTGGGCCTTTTTGTGGTATTATTCAAGAAAGGGCTTTCCTCCTGCCATTCTTTTATAAAAGGCAGATTTATGCAGTGTAGCACTTATAGTTGTCTTATATAAATATGTTCCCACTTCAGCTGTGTATGCCTGCAGGTCACCCAGCGTGATTATGGGCCTTTTGGTTGCTTCTCTAAATAGTCTTCTCCTTGTGTGGGCCGAAAGGATTGCCAGTTCTCGGTAGGTATGCTGTGGTTTTTTGGTCTCTCCATTTTGATATTATTTTGATATTATTGCTTGCACAGTGCTCTGAGAGATGTGTAAATGTTGTGAATTCTTCTTGTATCCCATTCCTGCTTTGAACATCATTATTTTATCCCAGACCACCATGGTGTATTCTTTGGTCTTCCTAATACTTGTGTTTCCTTTATCAGACCTCTGAGCTCATTACAGAGCAGGTGCATTTAAACTGTGAGTGTGTGCACTCTGTCATTATCAATCATTTATGTTGGCATTGGATCATTCAGGAGTCATCAGAGAACTTCTGGAGTCAGTTGGCCGAGCTGAGAGAACAGGAGGCCAGTATTTTTGTAACATCTAGTTTTTCATTGTAAACATCATAAGGAATGTGAAAACAATGTGTTCCCGCATTAAAATTGTGTTTCACATTTCGTTGAGTTTTAGAAAATATTTAAAATATTTCACTTTTGAGTTTGTAGCCTTTACGGGGCACCATTCAGCTGCCACCACACTAGTTGCCTGGATGCAAATCACGTGATAAGCAACTGTTTGCTGAGGTTGACGGGTATGAAACCATCTACCGTAAATTCCGGACTATAAGCCACTACTTTTTTTCCCAAATGTTCTGCCCTGCGGCTTATCCAGTGAAGCGGCCAATTTATGTAATTTTTCTAGCGGCCGCTCAAGTCTTTCTTTGTAAATATGTGTAACCATGTATAATATGTATTTGCAACTGTATATTTTTGTAATGTATTTATTTGAGACACATGCTGATTTTCACGGGCGAATAAGAAATAAGGGGAGGGGCAAATGCGGGCTGATGGGAACTGGGGACGGGTAAAGGTGAGACAATAGTGGATATATTTTCCCACCCTTACCTTTGGAAATATACACTTTTTTTTCTTGGATTACTTTCAACGGGTACCCCGACTCTGCAGGTCTGCATCAAATGATAAGTAGCTTGCTCTGTTCACTCCATGTATCGGCCCGGGATTGCAGTACCTCCAGGATCGGTGCAATTACACTCATAGTATCCTGGCGCTTTGGCTAGGCCCTTGACTCAGTTCCCTAGCTGGGAGTAAGTGTCTCGGCCTCTTGGCTTTGAGAGGTATCATGATAGCAGATTATGGATAAATGTTCAAGGTTGTAGAATAATAAACCTGTACAAAATCCCCGCGTCAATAAAATTGTTCAATCAAAATTGTTCAATCATAATAAATCCTTTATTTAATGTGGACGCAAGCGGCTAATATATTGGTGCGGCTTGTGGATGTACTAAGTCGGTTTTCCTCCCGAATTGCGGTGTGTGTGGCTTATAATCAGTCCGGAATTTACGGTACCTATGAACAATCTTTTGCATTCCAACCAATAGACATTTAAAGGATTTTCAAATTGACACTATCCTCATAGTTTGACTACATTGCCATAAGTAAAATTGATCTGTATGGCGACCAATGAGCTCCATAAAGCCTTTAATGTTAGAGTTTATTACCTGAAAGCTCCTTCATAGCTGTAGTATCGCTCCTTGCTGCTCGCCTCACATTTATGTTGATGATTTTCATCTCCAATACACAATTGGCACAGAGACGGCGGATCGCCGGCCTCAGTAGCTCCCGGAACGCAGCTGCTGTTAAAATACTGTGCCACACCTGATCACACGCCAATACAGGAAATATGAGCGTCTGTTTCATAGGTCTCTTCGAATGTGATGTTCCTACCCTTGGAATAGTCACAGCCCATAACTGACATGTAGCCTTGATCTACCAGATACCCGACTGGCATTTGCCATCCTGCTGTTCGGCCCTTCCCGGTGTGGCAGCTCTTTTTCCCTGCCAAGTTGTTGATATTGATGCTTGAATGGACCTTTTTCACAACTGCCACAGCAAAGTAAGAGGCCCCGGTATCTGAAAGGGAAAATACATAATGAATACACAGTGAGGATTACCAAGTGAGACCAGATGACTGAAGGTATATAGGTACACCTGTGATTTCACACCTTTTACTGGTTTGGGATGAAAGTTATGCAGTATTATTATTATTAAAGCTTTGAAAACTCTCTCGGTGTACCGTCTTTCTTCGTAAATATGTGTAACCATGTATAATATGTATTTGCAACTGTATATTTTTATAACGTATTTATTTTAGAGATTTATTCTGTTATGTGTTCTACGGACGAATCAAAAAGAAGGGGCGGAGCAAACGCGGGCTGATGGGAAATGGGCTAAAGCTGAGTTACCGGTAGATCTGTCTGTTGTCGCAGCGGACAACAGTGGATATATCTATTTTTCCCACCCTTAACTTTGGAAATATACATTTTGTTTCCTTGGATTACTTTCAACGCGACCCGGACTTTACAAGTCTGCATCATACTTTAATTACGGGTATCATTTTCCATTTATGATGTTAACTGTGGTTATAAAATTGTGAATTATCTATGTTGTGCTGTTGAGATTGTCATGATTGTTTTTCTGTTATTAGTGTCAATAAATTTGTTCAAACCAAAAACAGTTGGGAAAGAGAAACGGATCTATTGACACTAACAAAGATATTATATAATGAAATTGTGAATATGCTTGATTGCTATTAAGTTTTTCGAGAAGGGTTGTTCAAACCTCACATTGTGTTTGCTGTTAAACGTCATATTGAAATATAATATTGTGAATGTGCTTAAATGCTGTTGAGATTGTCATGATTGTTTTCTGTTATTAGTGTCAATAAATTTGTTCAAACCCAAAAAAATGTTGTTACAATTGTGGACCTTACAGCCTGGCTTGGATTAAACTTGCAGTTGTGTTATAAGTTTTAACGCGGGCGCATGCAGTTAATACATGGGTGCGGCTTGTGTAAGTACAAAAGTGGTAAATCACCCAAAAAGTGGAAGTGCGGCTTATAATCGGGTGCGCTCTATAGTCCGGATTTTTTACGGTAGTGCTTCACTGATGATATTTTGCATTGAACAATCCGGAATATATAAATATATTAAAGGTGCTGTACGGAATTTCAAACTTTCATACTCGCTGATGCCATCTTCTGGCCTGTGTCATCATTGCAGCCCGTGTCAAGCTATTTATGTTGCGCTTGCAAGTACGTACATTTCTTAGATGTGCTAAAATATATCACCGTTTTAGGGGTTTGGGTTGGTGTTTGGACTGTGCTTGAAATAGGCATTTTCATACTTACTGTTTTCATGCTACACTAATATATATATATATAATAAATCAGTCTCTAAATAAAGAAACAAATGCATAGAATAAACACAAAGTAAAAAATTGGATTTTAGTGCTCACGTGATCAAAAAGCATGCATGGATTGGGGTGGTTGCAATAGAATGGTACAACTCTTGCAGTTGGAAAATGAACAAAGAATGTGGATTATTTATTTGCACCCAACATTTTCTGTTGATAACACAAAAGGTGTTTAAATGTCTTTTCAGACAATAACCGTTCATTGATTTATTTTTCTATTATACTTTATCATTATATTATATTACATTATATATTATATTTATTATTTATTATTTTCATTGTTATACTACCTATTATTGTTACTGATCATTTAAGTGTACCATTTTGAAAATTACCGTAAATTCCGGACTATAAGCCGCTACTTTTTTCCCAAACTTTCAGCCCTGCGGCTTATTCAGTGATGCGGCCAATTTATTGATGCGGCGCTCGAGTACAAAAGGTAAGATTTAAACTGCAACTTCTTAACTTGTGCACAAATTAAATTAGCGTAGACATATCCTCGTCATGCAAATTGCAAAAAGAAAGGCACATGGCGCAACTTTCAAGCTAAACGCAGTCGAGCAGTCCGATATAGGACTTACTTTCCAAGCGGGATGCTAGCGTTTTTTTTAGTAGAGGAGCGTCGGACCACGTCCATATGACAAAGCCTCATTCCCATATTGAAGGAAGACGACATTGGTGACGTCAGTTGTATGGAGGAAGATGGTGACGCCAGTTATATGGAGGAAGATGAGGACGGTTTGCCGTGCCTACTATTAGTATGGTATATTTTTTTAAAAGACCTGTTTACTGTTTTGCGAGCGTGTTGCTAGTAGCGTGTTGCTACCTGTCACAGTCACGGTTTGGGATGAAAGTTATATTATTATTATTAAAGCTTTGAAAACTCTCTCGGTGTACCGTCTTTCTTTGTAAATAGGTGTAACCATGTACAATATGTATTTGCAACTGTATATTTTTGTAATGTATTTATTTTAGAAACTTATTCTGATATGTTTTGTACGAGCAAATGAGAAAGAAGGGGCGGGGCAAACGCGGGCTGACGGGAAGTGGAGTAAAGGTGAGACGTGTTTGTGGACGCGGCCGACAATAGCGGATATACATTTTTCCCACCCTTACCTTTGGAAATATACACTTTTTTCCTTGGATTACTTTCAACGGGCACCCGGACTCTGCAGGTCTGCATTAAATGTTAAGTACCGGTATCTTTTTCCGTTCAATTTGCTGGCTGTGTTCCTTAGACTGTATCGGGTAAGTGTTAATTTTGTGTTTTTATTGCGTTTATTTCAATGTGGGCGCATGCGGCTAATATACAGGTGCGGCTTGTCTATCTACAAAATTGGATTTCCTCCCGAAATGTAGTGGGTGCGGCTTATAATCAGGTACGCTCTATAGTCCGGTGCGCTCTATAGTCCCGAATTTACGGTATATGAACTTATGTAAAGTAAATCATTTAATGTGGGTTATTCTTTTTTTCTTTACACCATAAGAATTCTATGATTAAAAAAGTGGGAAATGATAAGTAAATTATTCATTTTCTTTTTACAATTAGAATCCTGAAAATACATTTTCTGATGATGCACGTTATTTGGACTATTAATGTGCACTGTTGCTCGTTATTTTGACTACTATGTGCTTTCTACATCATCGCCACTAGTGGCCAATCGAGTTGTTGATCTTTGATTTCTACATCCGTGATCTGCTTTTTTTTAACCTAGGAGATTTAATAGAAAGAAAATGCTCGTGGGTGAACCTTTCAGAAGTGGTTGGAATTTCTTATATCAGGGTTCGATACAGTACTCTCCTGTTTTCCTTGCAACTGAAAATCCATTGATGTTTTCACTTTTCATTTTGAGTGTCTACTAAACTATAAACTTATCATCATATTTCTACTGCACAATAGTAGCTTTCAACAGAGGTAATCTTACGATCGGCCTTCGTTTCACTGGCTGCCATCTTGAATGAGGCAGTCTTGCCCAATTTGTAGATGTCCGAGGCAGACATGGACAAAGAATCGGCTTCATTTCCCTTGAAAGACGTAACAGGAAGGGAAAGTTAATAACGGCTACAATAAAGCAAACAACAACAACAACCCAGTTTTGAATCTGGTGTTCTGAAATTCCTTTCTACCCATCGAGACGTATTACCAATACCCAGCGTGCATGGGCAGGTTTTCGCCCTCCCTAACATACGTGCTTTTGAAAGCAGTAATATATTCAGTTATAAGCAGGTAGTACTTCCAATTTACATTTTTATTTAGCTTATTTGACTTTTTCACTGCTTCAAAGTACGTTTCGGCAGGTAGGACGTCTCAAGAAGAACAACTTATCTCTAATGCTCACAAAATACACAATGACCCAAAGGATTTCAAAACAACAAGTTACATGGGCCACAACTCGTCTAAACACTGTATTTTGATATTGCTTTTTAGAATTTCAGTAAGTAAGCAAAATCCACTCAAAATCCGGTCTCTGGGGGCAGCCATTTTGAAAGTTGGTGTTGAAGAATGACCATTGATTTTGCAACCAATTACGGTGCAGCTGCATTGTCGAGCAGAGTTTCGTTTGGCTGAAGTCGCTGAAGCTTGAGCAACATCTATGTGATCAATCTTTCAAACCAACTTTCAAAATGGCCGTCTTCAGCGATGGATGGAACCATTGGATATTACCTTGTTGATTAAGCCTTTCAGAAATTAGATTTGAGCTGAACAGCTAGGTTGCCGTGACTTTGCCTGGCCCGTTCCTATCTAAAAGAACTTTTGCACACATTCACAATGGACAAAAAACCTGAACTAGATGAGTTTTAGTGAGAAAATATTTCTCATGGTAACAGATTGTACCATTCATATCAAATTTGACAATAATACATAGTTATACACAGGGTTGGTAGGGTTACTTTAACTTGATTACTTTCAATTACTTTTGAATTACTGAAACCATTTTATGACTCACAACACGTGGTCGGCTTTCTCTCCTGGTTTTGATCTCTTTGATCTCCGGCAAAACTAACATAAAATGCGACAGAAACAAAATGAAAATAAATACAAACAGCTTGCCAACATCATTTTTGCCGTTCCATGTATTCCGTTACTCCCCAAGCCTGCAAAAAACTTAGTAATTATATTCATATTTAGTTTCTTTTGTCTTTTATTAGCATATTTGGTATTGGAGTAATCCAAAAGTAATTGAAAGTAATCCAGTTAAAGTAACCCTACCCAACCCTGGTTATACATAATGATCAGAGTACATCTTAATGCGCTGCTAGAAGTCAAATGGACTGATCAATTTCATTGCAGTGGAGGGTTTCCGACGCTGCGTTGTTCAAATTTTTGTTTTGTTTACCTTTTTTTATTGTTTATGTAGTGTTTTCATCATATTTTGGCTTATTCTGTCCCATATTAAGGAAAAGAGAGTTTTAAAAATGCTATAATTTTTGCAGGTTTCTGGGTGGAATTTGGGAGTGTTTAAGCCCCCTAAGAAAGGGTCTGCTTACGCCAATGTTCACGACCACAACTAGTAATACGCACGTAGGCTTTATACAGAGTACCGTATTTTCCGCACTATAAGGCGCACTTAAAAGCCTTTATTTTTTTCAAAAGCTGACCATGCGCCTTATAATACAATGCGCCTTATTTATGGATCAACATTAAGTTTTCCAACTAACTTGCAGCCGCCGACTCGATTTTCCCCCGAACGCCAAGTAGTACGCGGTGGATGGTGGGATTTATTTACCGGCGTTTCATTGGCTAACCAATGTGTCAATCATCAGTTGAATCGATCACTATTGGCTAAAGTTATTCGGATGTCAAGAGGCGGATTCTTCTTATCATTTACAGACTGCCATTGGCTCAAACGGCAAACAAAGCCTGCAATTGGCCGAAAAAGATGTGTCAATCATCAGTTGAATCGATCACTATTGGCTAAAGTTATTCGGAGGTCAAGAGGCGGATCCTTTTTATAATGTACAGGCTGCCATTGGCTTAAACAGCGAAACAAAGCCTGCGATTGGCCGAAAAAGATGAATGCGTATAGCATGTGGCCGATGGCATAGAGAAAGCATTTTTTTCTATTCTGTATTTGTAAATATTGTATTCTCCTGGATTTACTACCCTCACGGATATAAGAGGACATTGCCTGCACATTATTATGAACACAATGACTTCGGTGAGCTATTCCCGGTTTTATATTGTCTTGTTTCAGACTGAACTCGATGTTTCTGTGATAAGCGGTGCAGATAATGGATGGAATGGAGTGTCTATTTTTAAATTAAACTCAATTCCAAGTGTTTATTGTCATATGCACAGTAAAGTTGCGAGCGAAAAAGAAAATAGATACGAAGGAATGGTTATCATTTCTTGAATCCCAAGACTTTAACCTTCCGAATGATGGAACGATGCATTTGAGTGACATCTTACGGACACCGCATTCGCACGTGTTCTCGACACGTATTTGCGTCTTTACAAGCTTTCGGAATGTTAAGGGGGTAAGAAGTTGGACTGAACTATCTGACTGTTTTGTCCACGTTCCCATTGTAGCGCCTTATAATCCGGTGCGTCTTATATATGTCAAAAATAGGACCAAAAACTATTTTTTCGGGGTGCGCCCTATAACCCGGTGCGCCTTATAGTGCAGAAAATACGGTACTATAATTAGCCATGTTCTATGATAGCCTAATTGGAATGCATGTTTATTGTAAAGTGTGGTTTACTGCTGTAACCAGGGCACAATTGTGACTGGTTTCATTGGATTTCCCTATGTAAACCACCACAAGTATTATTTACGTGATTAGTCATGGTCCTTGTGTTGAAATTCTAATTTATACCCTATAAAAGTTTTTATTGCGCTAGTAATGTTTTTTTTTAAATTTATAACAAATATTTTTTGTTTATTTTTGCATTATTACAATTTTCTTACGTCAATTTTTAAGTTTTACGGCAAATGTGTATCGGCTCCAAATATCGGCCTCCGATAATTAACATTAATATCGGCCCTGAAAAACCCATATCGGTCAATCCTCACTAAACATTGTATTTTACACATTTTTTAAAGGTATGTCACGGTGTTTCCAAGAGTGGCCTTTTGGCGACAAACAGTTTTCAGCTCAAAAACATCTGCAATTGTGTATTTTAGACATTGTGAGAGAGTTGTAATTGTTTGACTTCTCTTTCAAAAGTCAATCCCTAATTGCGCTCACTTGGATCCTGGGTTGCATTTACGTACGTTTATTTTAGCTCTGATTATAATACACCAAGTAAAATTGTATACAATTTCGTTGAGAATTTAATTGGCTAAACAATGTGTCAATTTACACTTGAATGGGTCACTATTGGCTTAAGATTTTTGAAGCCGAAGTAGGTCATGTTATTTGGTCCTTATACATTGTGTCTGCCAGGAATAAGAGAGGGCGAAAGAGAGTGAGAGACAGCCAGATATATCCACCCACCCCTTTCAGAAGCTAAAAATGACAGAGGCAAACAGGAAGCGCAGTGTGAATTTTAATAATCTCAAATAATTTGCTTGTGTGTGAGTGTGTTGGGGAGGGGTTAAGTACTTTAAAAAATATATATTTTTCGTCATCTAGTATTCTGTTTTCACTATATTGTCTATACAGTATACAGTATATTATATGATTTTTTTTTTAACTAGAAAAAAGGATGGTACCAGGTGATATATGTGTGGTAAAGTGGTCTGCTACTGTGGCAACACCGCAATCTTGCACAGACACAAAAAAAAGTTCACCGTGCAGAGAGTAACAGTTTGCATCCAAAAATATTACCGTAAATCCGGTGTCACTATGGCAACAAAGCCGAAACGGTTTCTTTGTTAGATTAGAGGGCCAAAGCCTAGCAATAAGGGACAATTCATTTGCCTTACAATTTTCAAACTATTATGCAATTGAAGGTATTTTAGATGTGTTGTTGACATTGTTTTCAATGATTCTTATTTTCGTTACATCTCTGGTGTTTTGGTTTGTCTCTCTTGACGTTGTGATATAAATATTTACATTTAGTTTTTTATACAGTTGATCTTTGCATCGTAGTTATTTAATGTCCTACTTGAAGCTTGCGCACGCAGTCCTCCACTGAGGCTCCGCTGATGCAGCTGAGCGACGGCCGGATGGAGACTTGAGCAAAAGCTTGGGACATTCCCTCACATTTTTCTTGCTCGGCTTTGGAGATGGTGCACCACCTGATGATGTTCTGACCGCACGCTCAACACACAAATAGAAGACATTTTACTCCATGTTTTTTCACTTGTTAGCCACGCAACATAATGTACAAGTAAAGGGGAAGAGCCACTAAACAGAACTCTGTCTCAGTAATTGTGCTTCCCGACCCGTTTCAAGACAGTTTCGTTCTGTTTCATGACAAAGCTGGCATAACTATGTCTGCAACCGGAAACGAACCCGAGTACTGGCGGTGAGAGCGCTGACACCCAACTCCTTGACCATCAGTGATAGAGATGACAGATGATGACATACAAAAAGGCCTTAGAGCTTATTTCATTGTACACACTTTTGACTCGCAGTGCAAGAAACACTTAAATTGTGAATGTATTTAATTGCTGTTAAAAGTGTCGATAAAAACTCATATTGTTGGGATATGATATAATGAAATTGTGTGTTTAATTGCTGTTAAAAATGTGGGAAAGAATTGTTCAAACGTCATATTGTCAGATATAACGAAATTCTCATCTCATCTCATTAGCTGCACTGCTTATCCTCAGTAGGGTCGCGGGGGTGCTGGAGCCCATCCCAGCAATCATCGGGCAGTGGGCAGGGGACACCCTGAACTGGTTGCCAGCCAATCTGTCATGTCCTGCACAATCGTCATGGCACCCAGCTGGTCCCGCCCCTTGACACCGGCTGAGACAGATTGACTTGATTGCGTGTGGGATACTTAAGCGCTCCTTTTGGGACTGCCCGTCGCCAGACCATTGCTTAACTTGAGGAAAAACCTGTTCATGCCCGTTTGTTCTGAGTAAATGCCTAGTTTGTGAATTTGATTGCCTTTAAGCCTGTTTTGTGAGTATTACCTAGTTTGAATTTTTGATTGCCTTTAAGCCTGTTTTGTTTTGTCTTTGGTCCCTGCGTGTTGGACAACTTTTATTTTCTAAATTAAAGTAACAGATCGTACACGCAAATGAGTTCACACTTCCTGCCTCCTGGTCAATTCCGTGACACAATAGCGGATAACGAAATTGTGAATATGCTTAATTGCTGTTAAGATTGTTGAGAAAAATTGTTCAAACCTCACATTGTTTATTTGCTGTTAATAGTGTCAATAAAATTGTTCAAACCCCAAAAATCTTAATTGCATAGCGTATTCTTATTCTTTAAAATTTATTCTGAGGTTTAAAATTATCTCCACTTTCTCACCCACGAATGTTAAAGAATGGTGACAACAAATTACCGGTACTGTATTTTAACCAAATATTACACAAGCTTATGCGTACAAATTAAACTGCAACGTTAACCAGCTCAGTAGCCTAGATGGTAAGGCGCCCGCTTTGATACTGGGAGGTTCGGGTTCGCGCCCCGGCCGAGTCATTCCTAAGACTTAAAAAGTGGTCGGCGGCGCCCTCTGTTGGCTGCGGCTGCATCGGCTCGCTACAACGGGTCAGGTGCAATCGACATTTCGTTCTGTGTACATTGTTACACAGAATGACAATACAAGGAAATTATTATTATTATTATTATTATTATTATTAACCCAAGGTCAGCAACAGGTGATTCTGGAGTTCTTTGGTGCTCCATATATACATATTATATAATTATATATATATATATATATATATATATATATATATATATATACATACAGTACATGTTCCTTTCTATGAAATGCTTTCATTTTTTTTAGGCCAAAAGGGCTCTTTCAACATTTTGGGTTACTTTAACTCAGAATGCACTATGCAAATCAATGTTTTTGACTTTATGAAAATAATGTGATACTGAGTAAAGCTCTAATGCCTTTTCATATGTAATATGTACTACTCGTGGTCTAGTGGTAGTGTCAGCGCTCTCAGCTCGCCACTACCCGGGCTAGAATCTTGTTGCATACTATGTTCCAAACATCAATCTTTTTCTTCATATATGCTGTAAATGTATGAAGACCCCAACAGATATGCACGATTGCACATGGTAGTTCCTATTGTATATTAAATTTCATGCTCCTCATAATTCAGGGCGCCTTATGTATGAAAAAATATATAACAAAATACTATTTGTTCATGGTGCGCCTGATAATCCGGTGCGCCCGATAGGCTGGAAATAGTGGTTTAAAATCTCAAATACCTTTGTACTTATTTAATACTCAAGTGAATGCAGTTTTAATGCAGTTTTACACCCGAACCATTTCACCGTGCTATAAAACTCAAAACAGTCCTCTAGCAGCCGGAGAGAGTATTTAGCATTTATTTTTAAAAATCATGACTTTTGATAAAGGTAACCGAGAGACTTGCTTCTTTTCTTACTCACATATTTATGGTAGGCTGGATTAATCGTCCCATTTTGAGTCAATACAGTCAACAAAAAGTAGTTACACTTTCACAGAAAGACATCTGTCATATTATACAGTAGCAGTAGCAGTAGCTCAGGAGGTAGAGCCTCGTCTTGGGATCAAGGGATCCCAGTTCGAATCCCGGCTCGTCTGTGTTACATGTCGAAGTGTCCTTGGGTAAGACACTGAACCCCTAAAACCCCCAATAAGCAGGTTAGCGCCTTACATGGCTTCAAGGCCGCGATTGGGAAATGTGGAGCACATTGTAAAGCGCTTTGGGAAGTCATTGACTTGAAAAGCGCTATATAAATGCAGATCATTTCATTTCATTTCATATACTCATTTATCCCTTACCAGTGTGCAGAATGAACAGGACAGCTGCTACAGTGTTCCACATAGTCACACCGAAGTGCTTCTTTCCTTTTGCGTCTCAAGTCTTCTCTGCTGACTCTTAGGTCCAAGTGCAAGTTTTATCTCCTTGATCCAGGTCAATGTCCTTTAATCTGTGTTCAGCAATGATTTGGCAATAACTTGACCGAGTTCACGCTGTGCATAAAATGGAGGAATTTCCAATAAAATGACTCTTAAGTAAGATTCAAAACCGTCTTGAAGAGAAATCACAAGTGTACAAGAAACGTGCCACCTCCACACACCTCTTGGCTGCAGACCACAGTGGGAACAGAGAAGTCTTTTACTCTCCTCACCTTGATTTTCCTCTCTGAGGCTGTGGGGCTTTTCCACTAGCGACACATAAATGGGCAGACTGTGAGTGCATGGAAACCTATCGGTGGCTCACTTGCTACACTACTTGTAGGTGTCTCCCTTATGATCGTAGGGGAACCACTTCCTGTGGTGTCTCTTGGGCAAGTACAGCCTGGTGGCGCCCATCCCTCTCCAGGCCATCACAGGAATACTACGAAACTAAATATCGAAAGCAGTGCTAAAAAATAAATGGACTGAACCGTTCCAAGGCTGTGGAGTACTTTTGATTATATTTTTGTTTTGTTTTACTTTATGAAAAAAAAATCAAACATTTTATCATATTTAAGCCTATCCTGTATTTAGTAGGAGAAAGAAAGTTTTCGAATGCTACAATTTCTGGGGGTGCTTGGGTTAAATTTGGGGTTTCTTGAGCACCCCCAAAATGGACTGGTTACACCCATGTACTAATGTATTGTACAACAAATGATTTACTGTTTCCTTGTGTTGATTATGAATTTACGTTATTTTTCATGTCATGCCCCAAAAAAGCCACAAACAAAAAAAATCCATAATGATAGGGGGCAGTAATGCACCAAACCGCCGTTAAACTAAGAGAAGACAAGAATAGAATAGAATAGAATAGAATAGACCGTTATTGTCATTGTTACGAAATGGGTTAACATATTGTGACAACGAAATTGGGCATGACACTCCAGTTTCACACATTCACAGTGAGGTAAAAAAAAAACAAGAAGATAAAGGAACAGAGAAGATAAGGTTATAAAACAAGGAGGATAGCAGCACGGCGGCGCAGTGGTTAGCGCTTGTGCGGCACAGTTCATGTCATGGGAACCTCCTGCGTGGGTTCAAATCCAGCTCCAGACTTCCTGTGCGGAGTTTGTATGTTCTCCCCGTGCTTGCGTGGGTTTCCTCCGGGCACTCCGGTTTCCTCCCACATTCCAAAGACATGCATTTCAGGTGAATTGGCCGGTCCAAATTGTCCCTAGGTGTGAATGAGCGAGTGAGTTGTCTGTCCCCGTGTGCCCTGCGATTGGCTGGCAACCAGTTCAGGGTGTCCCCTGCCCACTGCCCGGAGATGGCTGGGATGGGCTCCAGCCCCCCCGTGACCCTAATGAGGATAAGCGGTACGGCTAATGAGATGAGATGAGACAAGGAGGATAAGGTTATAGTTATAATTTACACAAAATTTACACAAGAAATGTCGGCATGTAGGATATTACATACAGTTTGGTATCGTAAGGGTTTGTGCAATATGCATTTGGTGCAAAAATAGTCATCATAGTGCAAAAATAGTCAACATATGCATTTTGTGCAATAGTCATCATAGTGCAAAAAAAAATAGTCAACATTGTGCAAGGTGAGCAGTAAACATAGTGCAGTCAACATTGTGCATGAAACATAGGCATGACTACCATTTTACGTTCGTATGAGGTAGTGTTTTTGCAAGAGTTTTTCAGTTTTTTTGTGCGGTGTGTGTTTAGGGTGGTAATGGCTCTGGCAAAGAAACTGTCTCTGAGTGTTTATTTTTGTTTTGTGTGACCTGTAGCGCTTGCCGCAAGGCAGCAGGTCGAAGAGGTGGTGGCCGGGGTGAGAAAAGTCCTTGATGATGTTTTCTGCTCTGCTGAGGTAGCGAGGGCAGGCAATGTCCTTCAGACTGGGCAGAGAGCAACCGACGATTTTCTGGGCTGTTTTGATGACTCTCTGGAGTGTTTTCCTGTCTGCCGCTGTGCACCCAGCATACCACACCCTAATGCAGTACGTCAGAATGCTCTCCACTGTGGCTTTGTAAAAGGACACCTGCAGCTGCTGTTTTAGATGTTTTTTCCTGAGCACTCTCAGGAAATGCAGTCGCTGCTGGGCCTTCCCTACCACCGCTTTGGTGTTTGCAGACCAGGAGAGGTCGTCGGAGATGTGCACACCCAGAAATTTGAGTGGGCTCTCTCTACACAGTCTCCTTTTATGATGAGTGGTGCTGGATTCCTGCCATTCCTTCTGAAGTCCAGTATCAGTTCTTTTGTTTTTGTGGTGTTTAGTATGAGGTGGTTTTCCGAACACCACGTTGACAGTGACTCCAACAAGAAAAAGAAGAAGACTTTCCCGCGAGGAGCAACAGCTTAACGGGCGTTAACTATATGTATCTTCACTATACTGTATAAGAGCTTATTCTTAAAGCCCCAACGTGTAATATTTTGGCACTGTGTTGTCTGGTCTGAGCAACGGCCAGTGCCACAGACAGGGTTGGGTAGGGTTACTTTAACTGGATTACTTTCAATTACTTTTGGATTACTCCAATACCAAATATGCTAATAAAAGACAAAAGAAACTAAATATGAATAAAATGAGTAAATTTTGTGCAGGCTTGGGGAGTAACGGAATACATGGAACGGCAAAAATGATGTTGGCAAGCTCTTTGGATTTATTTTCATTTTGTTTCTGTCGCATTTTATGTTCGTTTTGCCGGAGATCAAAGAGATCAAAGCCAGGAGAGAAAGCTTACCAGGTGTTGTGAGTCATAATTTTATTCATATTTAGTTTAGTTTGATAGTCAATGTATTTTACCTAATATTCATATCAATGAATGAAAACACTACACTATTTGGTAGTATTTGTTACAAAGAATATGAATTGATAAAGACCGAGCTGTAATTATAGAAAAAAATCTTCATAATTGGAAAACAAATTCGGTACAGTTACTAGGTTTTGTGTAAAAAGTACTAGTAAGTCATTTACTCCTCACAATGTTTTCTGTACATAGCAAGATTCTTGTGGGCATCCAGGGTTTAATTAAATGTTGGATTTTCAGAAAACATAATTACCGTAAATTCCGGACTATAAGCCGCTACTTTTTTCCCAAACGTTCAACCCTGCGGCTTATTCAGTCAAGTGGCCAATTTATGTATGTTTTTCTAACGGCCACTAGCGTGTTTTGGAATAAGGGAGTGTGGGACGACGTCTATATGACAAATTTATTTGTTGTTGCTAGTAACGTGTTGCTACCTGTCACAGTCACGGTTTGGGATGAAAGTTATATTATTATTATTAAAGCTTTGAAAACTCTCTCGGTGTACCGTCTTTCTTTTTAAATATGTGTAACCATGTATAATATGTATTTGCAAATGTGTATTTTTGTAATGTATTTATTTTAGAAACTTATTGTGATATGTTTTGCACGAGCAAATGAGAAAGAAGGGGCGGGGCAAACGCGGGCTGACGGGAAGTGGAGTAAAGGTGAGACGTGTTTGTGGACGCGGCCGACAATAGTGGTTATATATTTTTCCCACCCTTACCTTTGGAAATATACACTTTTTTCCTTGGATTACTTTCAACGGGCACCCGGAATCTGCAGGTCTGCATCAAACCTTAAGTACCGGTATCATTTTCCTTTCATTTTGCCGGCTGTGGTATTTGGACTGTGTACTTTATATTCAGTTACAATCGCGGGACTTGAAGTCGGGTTTGGGTTACTTTCGTGATTGTGTTACATGATTTAACGTGGGCGCATGCGGCTTATATACAAGTGCGGCTTGTGAAAGTACAAAAGCGGTTATCCTCTTAAATGTGGTGGGTGCGGCTTATAATCAGGTGCGCTATAGTCAGGAATTTACGGTAAACTTTTAACATGCAGTAAAATTCCTTCCTCTATAGTAAAATTCCTTTCTGTATTACCGTTTACTTATCGCGGATCTGCTACTCTGTGGATTTTCATTATGCATTGTGTTCTTTATTCTTGTTGGCTAGACAGGCAGAGATGATTTCCATTTCCCAAAAAGTTGGACCTCTCCACCCGCTAAACTTGCTCTGGAGCCGCATGTGGGTATTTGGTGCGCCCTAGTGGCCCCCCTTGCGCATTTTGACTGGTAGGTGAATGCAGCTTTCCTAATTGTCCATGATGATGGCGGAAAAGTACCATCTAAAGTATAGTGGAGCATGTCCTTATTTTGTTGTGCATTAAAACGGCAAGATTGTTTTTTAATATTATAATTTGACAATGTAAAAGATATTCTGAATAGAAAACGTTTAGAAAGTACAGTACTTTCATTTGTTAAACAAATACCTGAGCCAGTTAAATTGGGTTTGTGCATGAGTGATAAATCAATAAATGAAGGTTTCTACATCGCGGGTTTTGACTATCGTGCAACATTTTTGAAACACAATCCCGCAAAGGATTACTAGACTTAATCTATAAAAAATAAGTGAATGAAACGAACTTTTAGATTTCTCATGATTATAAATGATCGTAAACACCATGGTGTGTATTTGTGCCACTTGTCTCTCTCAGTCAACCCTCTGTCAGGCGGGACGGAAGGAAAACAGATCACTTGCACTCGTTTCTTGGTTTTTATTGGAAGGAAGGAAAGACAAGACGTGATTCTTCGATCCGTTGTTTGACGGATTAATAAGCTTGACAGGCGGGCGAAGGCTTGGCGGGAATGGTCGCGGACAGGCGGAATCGTCGTGTCGTTGGTCGGGCTGGAGAAGAAGGGCGTCGTCGTGTTCGGAAATGTGATCAGGAATCAGACGGGCAGGGCAGGTCGTAGGCAAATTCGGAAACGGGTCGGCAACGGAGATCAAGTAGAAGAAAACAAGAGGCAGGCAAAGAGTCGGAGGTACGGGCTTTCTGAGCAGATGGCAACAGGTAGCATAGTACAATCAGACAGCTTGTTTCCGGAAGCTGAGGATTTAAATGGACAGGATGCGCCAATCAGCTGTCCTGAATGAACACAGGTGTTCCAGATCCGGGTGATTGTGACACCCTCCTCCTGTGCTAAAGCGCATGCTCGGCTGTTTATCCCACCCCACCTGCACTGTAATTAGACGGCTGAGTAAAATGTGACATTTACCAGCGTTGCGTTTCCATGTAGAAAACCTGCCCAGTGACTTGTTGCTCTGCTGGCGTTTTCAACAGAATCATCTTAGAGTCAAATAATACACACAAAAATGTGCTATATACGGTAACTTTTTTGCCCCTTTTAACTTTTTAATTAAGGCGTGGGATGGCTAAAACTATCACTCTGAGGGCTGCCATTTCAAGACCCCTGCAATACAGTATTTGTTACAGAGAAAAGTAGTTGTTCCAGGAACATGTTCGTGTGCAGTTCCTCCTTTGGTGACTTTATTGCAGATCTGTACTGTGTGCTACATTTATTGGGGCTATAACACAATCAAGAAATCACAGGTAGGAGGTGACTCAACTATGACTCATTCAACCTTATTAAGGTTTATGTACCTTTTTTAGATAAAGCTGACTTGATTTTTTTTTTGGAAAGGGACACAGTCAATGTTCTCTGTAATTTTCCACGGGTCTGAGCGTTCACACAAAGTCAGTGAGCAACGCTTGAAACAACAGTGAGCAACCATAATCCCAAGTGTGGTAACTAATCCATTATCAAACATGGCCAAAACTTGACATCACATTACATTTTGCTGAGTTTCCGGCCATGCAAAACAAAAAAAAATCACTTTTGAATGAATTGACTAATGTATTTTTGCAAAGGTTGTGCAGCATACAAACGTCATTTGTTTTTACAACAATTCTTTCACAAGATTTCCATTTCCTTTTTTTTCTGGTATCTTTTGTCGCATAATACTAACATTTTTGGGGGCTTATTTAGTCGGTTGCAAGATATAGAACTGTATTTAATCACATTTTTTTTTGTGGAAGTACAATGTTGGCAACAAGATTCACTTGATATCATTGGAAATTATTTGAATGCAATACAAACTTTTTCTTCTTTTTTCCGTGTTTTTTTCCAACTTTTTTAAAAATTCCTTTAAAAAAGTCTCATTGTGTTTATTTTTTCTGAGCTGTTACTACATTTTTCCTTCTTTTTTTCTTCTTTTTGTTTCTTTTTTTCTCAGCTTTTCACGACTTTTTCATTTTGGTATTTTTTTTCTTTTTTGTTCTAATCCCCCCTTCTTTAAAGTCATTTTGTCACGAGGCGAGGTGGAGGGAAGGGGTGACCGGACCAGAACGGAGGCAGGAGGTAGGAAGGGAGAACTCAATTGCGTAACGATCCAAAAACTTTTATTCACAAAAATAAAAGTTGTCCAAAACTCTGGGACATGACAAAACAAACAGTTGATTCTTCCAACTCAACTAAACAGGACAAAGCATAACAGAACGGACAAAGTTTTAAACTAAAACAGGACAAGGCATAACAGACCGGGAATGTGTATATATAATGAGCCAGCGCCCGCCAAACCCACAACCCAGCCTTAAGTAGCAGACCAGCAATCAGCTGATCTGCTTCAGCTTGAGTTCGGGGGCGTGGCATACTGGTCGTCATGGCGACCGTGACACATTTTGTGCATAGCTTTACATAATATTTGGTCATGTTGGGATTAAAGAAGTAAAAACAACCTGAAGAGCCGTTTAGGACCCTTTTAGTGAGCCGAGCTGAAGAAGCCGGTTCTCGACAAACTGACTTGAATGCTACTGACTTTACTTTTCAACTTCATTCGACATTGACTTCCAAATACCGCATTTAGAACACAACGTCAGGGGAACCCGTGTATTTTTACCTTCATGCACTGTAACTTTGACTTAAGTCGCTTCTTAATTAGTAATTTCGAGCCCTCATTTTTGTGCGCTGGCTAAATTTTCTTGTGCGCGGAAAAGCTCTGGGTAGTGCGCAATTGCGCACACACGCAGCTTAGAGGGAACACTGGACACAATGTAATATTTGACAACTAGATGTTGCTATATTGTGTAGCTCAATTGAAAATGAGTGTTGCAAAAAAAAAAAAACAAGGAAGAAAACAAACTACGGAGACTCAAAGTGACCAAACCACGCCAATTTTTCTTCTCATTGTTTGGCCCAGGAGCAGTACGGCAGCGCAGTGGTTAGCGCGTGCGCGGCACAGTTCTGAGGTCATGAGATCGAACCTTCCTGAGTGGAGTTTGCATGTTCTCCCTGTGCTTGCGTGGGTTTCCTCCGGGCACTCCGGTTTCCTCCCACATTCGAAAAACATGCATGTCAGGTTGATTGGCCGGTCCAAATTGTCCTTAGGTGTGAATGAGCGAGTGAGTTGTCTGTCTCTGTGTGCCCTGTGACTGATTGGCAACCAGTTCAGGGTCTCCCCTGCCCACTGCCCGAAGATAGCTGGGATGGGCTCCAGCGCCCCCGCGACCCTACTGAGAATAAGTGGTGCAGATGATGGATCGATGGATGGATGTTTGGCACAGCTTTCCACAAGGCTTTTGGTATTAGGAGGTAACTGTAGCAGCAAGATAGTGGATAGTGTGGCCTGCTTATGCATAAAACATTTATTAACCTATGATTATATTAAAAAAAAATCATAGTTTATACGATAGTTCCAGATTTTTGCTCATTCTTCAAATAATTAATGTTTTATTAATGGATAACATTTTTTGATACCACAGGGAGGCGCTAAATAATATACAATATCCCTTTAAGGTATATGAGTGATGCTGGAATCATAATTCCATTCCTGCAGGAGATTTTACTGGAGCAAATGCAACGTTGTGCCCCTAGGGAGCTCATTGGCAGCCTGCAGGATATTTAATCTGTATTCTTTTAATTTTTTAAATCAGGTATTTGGTATAATGTAAGTTGTTAAGAGGAAAAGTAATAATAATGTTGAATCTCGCTAAAGCACACAAAAAAAACGATATTATGGCAAATTTAAAAAAAAAATCATTTGAACTATCAAAAACTATCTAGAGAACAGGAGAGGTTTTCTTTACTTTTATTCTATTGCATTACAGGACTGTATTAGATATCATGAATTATTCTTTATTTTCTTTGTATTAAACTTTTCCTCATGCTGAGGATTTTAAGTTTTTCCTTGCCCCAGAGCAGGTTTCAGATTAGGGCATGGTGTGATTGTGGCCTGGGCAGCCCTTCAAAACATTTTGTCATTAAGGGCGTCACAAATATGTAATATGGCTAGGAAAGCGAGCTTTGTTGTGGGCAAAGAGCTGGACAGCCTAACAACAGTAGCTGAGAGACGGGCACTGGAAAAGCTGCGGTCAATCATGGACAATTCATCACATCCACTACACAGCATTATGTCCAGACAGAAGAGCAGTTTCAGCGACAGACTGCTGTCACTGTCTTGTACTACGGACAGACTGAAGAGATCTTTTCTTCCTCATGCCATGAGGCTCTTTAACTCTACCCGGCAGAGTAAAAGCCCACATTAAACCACACCACCTACATTGCATATTACCGAATCTTATTGCAATATGTATTCTGCACTATTTAGATATTCTATATAACACGCTACAGTGGGCATTTGCACGTCACACTGGGTATTTGTATATTGTATTCTTTTTGTTTTATTATTGTATTGTTCTCAGCTCAGGGATGCTGCTGGAAATGTGAATTTCCCTTCGGGGATGAATAAAGTATCTATCTATCTATCTAATAAACATGTAACAAATGTGTGACTTGAGGCGAGAGGAGTTAAAAAGGTTAAATTAGGATCTTTAATTGAATTGGTCAATTGATCATTTTTTCAAATAATTTATTGACCACCCTAAATTGCTACATGACATACGCTTAAACATTATATCTCAAAATACAATAAGAGGAAGTAGATAGATAGATAGAGAGTTGAGAGTTCCGCTATTGTAGTCCTGCCATGTTGCCACCAAAGTAAATCACTGAATTATTAAAAAAAAAGATATATGATACTCAATCTTTTAAGTTCAAAAGAATATAAATCTTATTGATGTGTTCACATTTTTAAGACATTTGAAATTTGGATATAAGACATTTTAATGCTAATTAAGGCCTTGTTTTTAGAATATTGAATTCAATGCCTTTTAAGACTTTTCAAGGATCCACGGGAATCCTGTATTCCATCTTCATGTGTAACGGGTGTAATAATAACTTTTGTTTTATTGAAATTCCTGCTGAAATGTGTATAGTTTTTGGTAAGTGTTACTGCAATGATGAGTCCAACAGTGCCTGCTGGTATGGGGTAGGGTTTGATTTGGCTTTTGACATGTGACTGGAAGGCGGGGTTTTGTTGGCAGTCTACAGAGCGAGCTGCCAACGGTGAGACACATCTTTTGGTGCTGTTTGGAGTTATTTTCGTTTTGTTTCTGTTGTGCTAAAATGTTAATTCCTCTTATAGAGATCAAAGAGATCAAAGCCAGCAGAGAAGCTAATGTGACTAATTTCATCTGCAGGTAAATTGTATCCGTTTTTATACTCATTATTGTTATTATTTCTATTTTCTCATGTATATAAAAAGGATGATGTTGGTTAAAATTCAGACCAAAGAAAAATATGTTGAATTCATTGTAAGCGTTTAAAAAAACCCACTTTACGATCTCTTGTTAAAAGTATCTTATTAAAATGGATGTAAAAATTTATTGTGATATTCTAAAATGTATTTTATGTAAATTGAAAAGAAAGCTCTTTGATATGCTTTGGGCAGTCTACAGAGCGAGCTGCTAACGAGATCAAAGAGATCAAAGCCAGCAGAGAAGCTAATGTTGTGACTCATTTCATCTGCAGAAACTGTGATAAAAACCTCATCATCCAGTCCAGCGTGAATGTGGATCTTTGGTGGGACAGGTACTCCGCGGTTACACATGGACATTTAATAGTTATCTTCGTGCCAAACTGGGCCAGCACATACTATAGCAGTTAAAGTGTTTAAGTTTCAACATGAGAACTTGCTGATAAGGAAGTGATCCACTCCCATTTAGTTCAGTGTCTTGAGTCGTTGCGTTAGTGATCAAAGCAGAGTGCAAATAGTATCACAATTTACCAGAGTAAAACCGGACATTATACATAAACCAGCTCGGTGGCCTTGGGGGTATGGCGCCCGCCCCGAGACTGGGAGGTTGTGGTTCAAGCCTCGGCCGAGTCATACCTAAGACTTAAACATTGGTACCCGTTGCCTCCCTGCTTGGCGTTCAGCATTAGGGGTTGGAATTGGGGGGTTTGGTCAACTAATGACTCCCAACACCTCAGTTGGGTTGAGCGAGGGGGCTGGGAATCCCCTCCTGTGAATTAATCTCCCAAAAAGAGTCAGAAATGACTCTAGCCACCTCCCACGAGGGGGATATGGCTGTGGTATATATATATATATAAACCGGGCATTCAGATTTCTGGTGTAGATTTTGGGAAGTGTGTTGTGAGCAGGTTAAATGATGGCTTCATTCCACGTATAGTTCTTAGTTTTTTTGAGAACATCTGTCAAACACCCACTCTGGATGGTGCAGAAACACTGATTAGTACAGGAAACAGTGATCCTTTCTCCGGGCAGTGTTCAGTATGAAGGAGGTGCAACATTCATGGTCCAAGATGCAGGTAATTGATCAATGTTCTAGTAAGAGAGGAGTTATAGATGGGAAACCAGAGTGCAGGATTGTGACAACATCAGATCTTCGTGGCTGCTGTGTGTGGCCTTATTTGACTCAAGTAGAATCTATCTTGAGTTTTAGTATATTGTTCTTCCAGTCACAAAATCAACATGAAAAGTGTGGTAATCAAAACAAACACAACTCTTTATAGACATTTATTTTTGTACCAAAATAGGCAGTTAGTGCAGGGATAAATATCAACATACAGCATATAGATAGATCATTCTGTAAAATAAGTTCTTTGCATACATGCTCAACTCTGACATTGGTGTAAACTCCTGGTTAAAACAAAAAGCCAGAATCAAGAAAAAGGGTACGGTGGTGTAAAGCAATCAACATATTATCTGCATGTAAATCAGCTCCGATTACTGTGAAACATGTCAAACAATTTAGCGATCCAAACTCATGACTTACAGAACCGGCTTCTATGTCAGTCTCTAGACCAGAGGTGGGCAACCAGGTGTTCTGAAATTCCTTTCTATCCGCACAATACTGATTGCGATTTGTGCCTTTGAAAGCGGCCGGCTGTACAGACTACAGACTATTACAGACTACAGGCTATTGTTACACCATCCTCTGATCTCAAACGTACATGTGGCAAGGAAAAACTGAAAACTTCAGCATGAGGAAATTAAGAAACCTTGAGAAGGGATCGCATATGAGGTACCGCTTCTGTTTAAGATCCCTATGGCGTCTGTGCCTCTTCAGTGACTGTTACTTCAGAAGAAGCAAAAAGTAACCATCCAAATAATTGGTCAAGTTAACTCATGTTAACATGTATATATCTTAATCACAAGAAGTATCAAAGGGCTGTACAGACTATTACAGACTACAGGCTATTGTTACACCATCCTCTGATCTCAAACGTACATGTGGGCAAGGAAAAACTGAATGAGTTTACCCTTCCTGCCTCCTGCTTCCGATCTGGTCCGGTCCCGTGACAAGTCGGAGGAGTTGTTTACCGGTTTTTGTTTTCATTTAGTCGTATTTGACTCTTTAACTTCTTCAAACTACAGTTTTTTGACGCACCTTTTAGGCCTAGCGTGTTTTTCTGTGGTAGCTTTCCAACACATGTTTGGTGACTATTGTAATCATGCATTGTACGTATGCGTGCCAACCCTTGTTTGATTTCATCAGTAAAAGCAACTATTCTGAGTTAGTGTTTACTATTCTGAGTACAGTAATGCTAATTGTGATTCACCCTGGTCAATCCTGGAAGGGGGATTACCACATGTGAGGTCCTTTCTCAAGGTTTCTCTTTTTTCCTCACACCAAGGTTTTTGAGTTGTTCCTTGCCCGCATGCTGGTTTAAGATCAGGTAATTGTGTCATTGTAATCCTGTGCAGTCCTTTGAGACATTTTCGTATATAAATAAATGTGACTTGACTTGAGTTTCAGTGTTGCTGGTTTATTTGATTATTAAGAAAACAAAATTGCCGCTGTCAGGTCAGCCTATGCTAGGGCGCCTCCAAAGGGTGGGGCAACTCGGCAGGACACCAGGTTACCAATCTCTGCTCTAGGCTCTGTTCAGCTTCGGGGTGGAAAGGTTTGAGGGTAGGTGCATATGAACAGTCGACGAGTTCCGTTGGGGGCTTTTTTTTCTAGAAACATCTCGTTCTTTCGACTCTTGAACGTGATATAAGACAGTCGCGATATTAGTTTCCCTTCATTTGCGACGGTTAGCGCTCCTACCACTAAAGTACAAAGAAACAATATGAAGGAGCTACAACGTTATCTTGCTAGTTCAGCATGTTAGATCCCCTGAGAATTCCTCTTGTAAACAAATAATAAAACGACATCAACTTTGAAAGGAATTAGCTCTTTGTGACACCATCATGGTGTATGCCACCATTTCTTGGAGGATTGATATGCATCAATATTACTTGGAAGGACACTGTCAGGTTATATTACTTATAGGGAGAGTGGTTTAAGACCAAGTACAAAGACATTTAATGTACCAAGGGGACAGTCATTTAAGCTAAGTTTCAGGTGCTCTTTCATTTAACGTATTTTTCGGACTATAAGTTGCCTTTTTTTAATATTTCGGCCAAGGCTGCGACTTAATACAGTAGACACATTAAAACATTATTATGTCATTGAGTTTTCCGGTACTGTATATGACTTCACATGTTATTTTCACACTAAAACACAAGAGGGCGCTCTAGGCCTGTGGTGATCATTCCAACCTTACCCTGTTATCTTGATTGACATTTTTCGAAAAAAGCCGTCTTATTGTCTACCTCCCCAGTCAAAGGAGTTGTTTACCGGTAAAAGTAACACCGAGGATGCATTTTTCATTGGTTTTTGTAATCTGGAGTAAAGCTGATAGTTCGGTAAGCGTGTTCTTTATGCAGGAGTTTTATCTTAATATGTTACGTCGTTACTGAGGTAGATATGCTAGTACAGGGATGGCGAACACGTGGCTCTAGGGCCGCATGCGGCTCTTGGCCAATAAGAATGCGGCTCTTTGCCTCATCATATTTTCTATGTACAGTGGAACCTCAGTTTTCGGACGCCTCTCAGTTCGAACAAATCAGTTCTCGACCAAAAATTTCGAGAAATTTTTGCTTCGCTTTTCGTTCAAAAAATTGGAGTTCGAACGCCGGTACGCTAGGGGCGATGCTGAGCGGCGTACGGGTGTAGATTGCCCCCACCCCTCGTGAAGAACTGTTGTCACGTGAGCGCGCACTTCTTTTTGCTTTCGTTTTTAATATCGGTGAACGGAGTGTTTTAACCCCTAATTATGCCTCGGAAGAAGGTCGGTGCAAGCAGCAAAGTTGCTACAGGTGAAAAAAGAAAAGTAGTGCGTACAACTATTGCATTTAAGAAAGAAATAATAGAAAAATATGAAGAAAATGTGCGAGTTTCCCCTCTTTCGAGGGAATAGAGCATGGCTTCTGCAGACCACCACAAAGGTAAGAAATCCTATTCATAAATCTTTTCTTTATCCTTTAACCGCTCACCACTTGTTGTGGAGACCCGGGTGCTAAATGACGTGTAAACGACCTGATTTTTTTATTTTTACACGTTCATGTTAGCGTAATCTTTCGTACGGAAGATTACGCTAACGCGAACGTACGAATAGCCTGGGTTAGCTTCATGTGGTTCGCGCCCCGGCCGAGTCATTCCTAAGACTTAAAAAGTGGTCGGCGGCGCCCTCTGTTGGCTGCGGCTGCATCGGCTCGCTACAACGGGTCAGGTGCAATCGACATTTCGTTCTGTGTACATTGTTACACAGAATGACAATACAAGGAAATTATTATTATTATTATTATTATGTTTACGTTCGTGGTAAACATTCAGGTTGTTGGAACGGATTAAAACGATTTTACATTACTTTTAATGGGAAAAACGATTTTCGGTGATCGACCAAATCGGTTTTCGAACAGGGTTCTGGAACGGATTATGGTCGAGAACCGAGGTTCCACTGTACTGCGGCTCTTTGCCTTGTTTCATGTTTAATTTTTTTGTGTGTATTGAGGCTGGACACTTTCCTTAAAATCAACACAAGAACAATACTTGTTGTATTGTAAGGAGAGGAGTGTATTATGGGAAATAGAGTTTTTAATTGTGTGTGTTTGTGTGTGTCTGTCTGTCATGGCAGGTCAGTGCGTGGTGTGGCTCTTTGATTCTCACAGTTAAAAATTTCGTCTCTTTGTGTCAAACTTGTTCGCCACTCCTGTGCTTGTACATTCTCTCTATTTGATTTTAATTTTCAAATGCCCTTTAAGATGACATGTAGGTTTTTAGTGTTGGATTTTGGAAAAATGCGACTTAATACTCCCGTTGCGACTTATGAATGTGATTCCCTTCTTAATTATGCATTTTTTTGGCTGGTGCGACTTATACCCCAGAGCAACTTATAGTCCGGAAAATACGGTAGTTTTTGAAGTCTGGAAACTTGCGTTTTAGCCAGATAAAATTGCGCATAAGCTAAAAAATAAAATGGACCCGAGTAACCCTTTAGAGCAGGGGTGGGCAAAAATTTTGAGTGGCTGGTTAAAAAATTCAGCAAAAGGGCTAAGAGGGAAAAAATTATCTATATATTTTTGTATCTACCGATAGTCTTAAATCTGATACCGCAACAATAAATAAAGGAAAAAATAATACAGGCCTATCCAATTTTTCTCATCTGCATTTATGAATAAATCTCCATGAAGACATGCACACGTTAAATTGAGTCTTCTATGGGTTTATGAATAGACCATGTTATCAAATTGTTTTTGAAATTCTCAGACTTGCAAATTATCATAATTTATGTCTTTCTAGGCACTAAATTCTAAATTACGCATTAACAAACTCAAAAAACCAAAGGGTCGTTCGTCGCCACCATTTCAAAAAGACACGTTATCATTTATTTTTGGTCGTCTATTAATTAACAATTTTAGGGTACATTGTGTATTATTTAGCGCCTCTTAGTGGTAAAAATCATAAACATGCATTTTTAAGTTACTCGTAGGTCAAAAAATGTGTATTCATTTGACATCACATGAGGCTCTATGCCATTTTTTCTGTAATTTTGGTAGTTTACCTTTTCTATTAAGACGATAATAGTAGAAAGAGGTTGATTTTTATCAGTTATTCTTCTGTCGATCTCTCAATGTCTCCCTATTCCTCTATTCATATGAATTCCTTATCTGTCTCTGCACTTAAAGGGACAGAGTTGATGAAAAAAAACTTATTTTGAGACCAATTTGTGACATTTTTACAAAAGAACTTTGCTTGCACCTTGTTATGAAACCATTATTTTGGACAAAAATGATGGTCAAAATGAACCTTAACACTCTTAAGTAACTTCGGGAGGGAGACACATTTCAAGTGGTCTATTTCTTTTAATACATTATTAATATATTATTTTTATTTAAATAGATTTTATCGAACCATCTAACGTCACACAGTGAAATAAAATGTGTAGAATTATTTTTTGTCTGGAGAGCAGGTCTAGCTCTCTCTAAAAAAACTATAAATATATTACTTTTATGGCTCCTTGAGTCAAAAAGGTTCCTGACCCCTGATTTAGGGGATGGCTTTTAGAGCAGCATTGTGAGGGGGGTTTTGTAGAGTCCTTTACTGTTCTTCTTGCAAGTATAAAATGTATTGATCTCTTCTCTCCTTATTTTGACTGTTTACTAAACAATCAATTAGTAGGGCTTAGGGAAGGGCCTTAAAACAGGTTGAAATTTGGAATTGTCCTCTAAAGTTGATATCTTCTCTCCTTATTTTGATTGTCATTTATAAACTTTTCGATTAGTATGTTTTCTACCATGGCCTTTCTATCCAACATGCCAGGGAACATTTAAACCCACAATTCCTATTTCAATTAGAGGCAATCTGGTAGGAAAGTAAAGGGATGAGAGTGAAAGGTAGAATAGTCAGAGATTGTTACAAAGACAGCAATTCAAATCTAAAGTGGAGCCAAGCCGTGAAACAGGACAGAGACAATGGAAAAGAGGATAGGTTTTGTTCCCATAAACATGCTCTTAAAGCTACAGCGTGCAAAGTCCGCATCTCAGTTACAGTATGACGACAAACCCATTTGTGAATGCATTAACCTCTGTTAATATGAAAACAACAACAACAATACCGACAAGAATTGAACAATATTTAAAATCAATAAATCGGCTGACGGGTGCATTGATTTGGACTACGTCTTCAAACATTAAGGAACTTGGGTGTAGGAAGATCCACTCACTAATGGGCTGCTGGAAACACTGTTAACTTGATCCCAGAGCAGTCTCAGCCTCACCCAGTATTTAGAAAGCTTATTTAGGTGTATGTATGTGTAAGGGAAACATGGAAAATCTGCACGTGTGGAGAAGAGTGAGGAAAACAAGCCTTATTGTGCTGCTGAGTTGGTGTATAAAAACGTGTAGAGTGAACCACATTTGCTCAAAGGCGATCCTTGGTCGGTATCCAGATATAAGGACCTGACTGCTCTTCGATGATCTGTTTCACTTGCGAATACACTTCCTCTAGAGTTGTGCCGTGGACGAAAGCTGTTGTGGAAAACAAACATCAACGGTTATTATCTAGGTAGCCTAAAAACATGCGATTGTCACCATTTACTTTGTACATTCCTCAAAGAAATGGGATTTTAGGACTGCGAACATGCAACGGCTCACACCGTCCTACCTGCCACATCAGCTCACAGTATTTGAAATTTTAGTTACATGAGCGTTATCGTTAAGCTCATTACCGTGCAGTGTCACAGTAATGCAGATAACTAAGTGTGCTATACACGTGTTACGCAGGCTGCTAGTGACTCACTTAAAAATTTAGGTGTCACATTTGACCCCGATCTGTCCTTTCAAACACATGTGAAGAAAATTACTAGAACCGCTTTCTTCCATCTTCGTAACATTGCTAAAATTCGTCCTATACTGTCTCAGTCGGATGCAGAGATTATAATTCACGCGTTTGTTACCTCCCGTCTCGATTACTGTAATGCACTACTCTCTGGTCTCCCGAAGTCCAGAATCAAGAGTCTTCAGCTGGTACAAAATGCCGCAGCGAGGCTTTTAACTAGGACAAAAAAGTCCGATCACATCACCCCAATTTTGGCTAACCTGCATTGGCTCCCTGTTAGCCTAAGATGTGATTTCAAGGTTCTCTTATTATTAAACAAAATCATACATGGACTTTCCCCCTCATATCTTTCAGATCTGATTTCCCCCTATGTTCCGGCCCGAAGCCTTCGTTCTGAGAGCGCCGGTCTTCTGGTGATCCCAAGAGCCAAGAAGTGTTCCGCTGGTTCGAGAGCGTTCTCCATCCGGGCACCGGTACTGTGGAATGCTCTTCCCCCTGAGATCCGATCTGCAACCTCAGTGGAAATGTTTAAATCTAAGCTTAAAACTCACTTCTACTCTATAGCATATAAATAACCTAAACTGCTCTTGTGTAATAACCTGTGAAGCCCTTTGAGACTCTTTGTGATTAAGGGCTATACAAATAAAAATGACTTGACTTGACACCGTATTTATTTGTGTATGGGGGTTTTGGGGTTTTTAAGGGTTATTGTTCTATCTTCGTTATTCATTATCCATTATCCGTTATCGGTCAGTTCATAATACGCTACAAAGCCTAGGAGCCGGGACACTTACTCTCAGCCAAAAGGCCAAGCTAAGGTCCTAGCCCTAAAGCCTTGCTGCGATCATTGCGAATGCACCGGGCCGATGCGTGGCCAGAATTTTCTGGCCGTGAAGCAGATGTTATGGCAAAGCTCCTAGACGAGGCCACCAAAGCACCTACAAGCCGTACTGATGCCCAAAACACGTGTGATGGTCCAGCAAAAACGCCAGACTGGGTGCGACTCATTTTATGACAGCCCATTTGTACAGAAAAACTAAAATGTAACTTTTTTTAATTGTATGAGTTGCTTTTTCTTTCTAGGTTTTTTTTTCCCCCAGCATTTTTTTCATCCCAGCATTTCCAGTCATGGGAAATGTAATTTCACTGTACTTTTTGGTACCTGTTTTGATTCTAATGTTATTGTAAGGGTATTTTACATGTCAGCTGGCTTTACAGATTTTTTTTTTTTTTTTTTTTTTTTTTTAATGCAATGATTAATCAGTCGAAAAATATTGCTGACCACAATCGCAAAACTTTGAATGCAATGGAAATCGACCTGGGTCGAGGCGCGCACCTGATCCTAAAAATAGACCCACAGATATACTGTCGATAACATAAGAAAAGGCATTAAATCAAATTAAAAAACAAGTTCATTTGTAAAGCACTTTTTAGGCTAAAAAATGCCCCTCAAAGTGCTGTATAACATGTAACATGTAAACATTTAGCATACAAGAAGACAGGTTTGATCTCATTATCACGGTATTTCTAGTCACAGTACTAGAGATGAATGTTAGAGAATAGTGAAAACAGAAAGTCATCCTGACGTATATAGGGACAACTAGAGAAACAACTCTTTGGTGTATCTGACGAGGAATCAGATTTTGAAGGACATTAAATACACTATAAAAATTTTGCTGGTATTGTGTAGTCAACGTTTGTCACTTACAATGCTTAGTTTGAGCTGAGTAAAAGTAAATAAAAAAAAATTGTCCTGATTTTAAATTAAAAAATAGGTGTGCGCTTTATACATGAGTGTGCATTAGACATGAATACATTCAGTACTGAAAGCCACAATTCATTGAAATGCAACTGATTTTTTTGTTTATCAGGGTGTAACGGACATTTATTAATTGTGCTTTCGTTTAGGGGGGTGATGGCCCTTGGGAGGAAGCTGTCTCTGCGGCTGTTTGTCCTAGTTTTGAGGGACCTTTAGCGCCTACCAGAGGAAAAAAGGTCAAAGAGATGGTGGCCTGGGATGGAAATGGTCTTTTGTGTCCAGTTCCAAACCCGGTTGGCGCCTTCTGGGGAAGGTGACGTACCAGATCGTGACACATCAATGCTTCTTACTCAAAGAAGTGTGATTTTACAATTCCAACTGATTTTTTATCCGTCAGGTTGTAAAAGATATCTTGTAAAATTGGTTTTTAATCCCCTCATAGGAACCAATTTACGAGGTCGAAATGTGGCTGACTTGTACACTGTGTGCTTCTCATTTAAGAGGTCCACAGTTCAATCTGCAGCATATGTTTTTCCATCACATGACCACTTACAAATATAAATGGGCATGATGTGCCATAGTTCGTTTTACGAGCGCTGACTGGACCATTGAGTTCACGAAGTTTATTTGTGACGCCCTTAATCACAAAGAGTCTCAAAGGGCTGCACAGACCACAGATTATTGCAAACCACAGACTATTATTGCACCATCCCCTGATCTAAAACCTACATGAGGCCAAGGAAAAACTCAAAAACCTCAACATTAGGAAAATGAAGAAACCTTGAGAAGGGACATTCATTTTGTTTCTTAAGATTTTGCCTCAAATTGAATTACAGTAGTTCGGGGTTTGTACACTGACTTTTTAAGGACTTTCAAAGCCAATTTTTTCTGTACCATTAGTGCGAATCAATCAATAGCCCAGTTCAGGGTTCATACACCTTTTTCATGGCCAAATCCAAGCACTTTTTAAAGACTTTCAAAGCCAAATTTTCAATTTCTCCAGTCCCTAGTGTTTGCGTGAGCATTTATCAAAACGTATGATTTTTAGATCTTGAGTAAATCGCAAATATATTTGTGGATCTGAACTATTAGTGTGTAAAATAGTTTTGAGACGTATCTCTTCCCATATACAGTAGCTGCAGGGTAAAAATGAGGGTAATATGTATCTTACATTTTCAGTTGCAGGAAGTTCTTCCCATTAACTTACCACGATTAAGTTTAATTTTGCATGGCCCATGATAAATGCCCATTATTGATACATAATCCTTACACCAATACATATTTCCATAGTGCCCTGTTTAAGGTGTATCATAAAGCTATCCTCTTGGGTGCGACAAGTAGTTGGCGATGACGCTTTACAGGACAATGCCGTATATATAAACTTATGCCAGATGCCGTTCACCACAAAGGAAGGAAGAATTGCAATAGCAAAGCAAAAGCCACCAGGGAAAAAAGTCGGCCTCATTTTAAGCAGACTTGTTAAAAAACATGGCAACAGTTTCAAGCATTTATAATCACTTCACCCAAAATTCAATCACTTTTTAATCCTTGAAAATACAACCTTGAAAGTTCAAGCCTTTTCGAGGATTTCATACACTCGTAGGAACCCTACCTGTTATTTGATGTCACTGAATATATTGCCAATATATTTGTGGATATGAACAATACGTGTGTACATTTTTTTGAGGCAAATCTCTCTCCATCTCGGTGTTGGGTAAAATTGGGTAGTTGCAGAAAGATACAATTAACCACTGGAAATGGCTACCTTAACTCTTAGGCATGATGCATAGAGGGCAATGACGCTTCATAGGACAAACCCAAATAACTAATGCCAAATTCTGTTAATCACGGGTAAGACGAAACGGAATGGCATAGCGGAGCCACAAGAGTGCAGTGTCAGTGCCATTTTCAAGCAGACTCATTTTATGTTTCTTCAATTTATGCTTGGTCTATTGTTATCGGGTTAGTGTTTGGGTACTTGTGGCCGACACTAGTGGCTGAAAACCGGGCTTGTGTTGGGGGACTTGTGGGCATAAAACCGGGCTAGTGTTTGGGGACTTAGAGGAAAAAAAAACGGGCTAGTGTTTGGGGACTTGTGGCCGACACTAGTGGCTGAAAACCGGGCTTGTGTTTGGGGACTTGTGGGCATAAAACCGGGCTAGTGTTTGGGGACTTGTGGTCCCCAAAATGCAATTTAGTCCGTTACCACAGCAACCACCAGTGGCAGCGACAGCAAAAGACGACTTTTCACATCTGTGTTGCAATCTGGCATGATTCTCCACAATATGGTTTTGCTGTCATCTAGAAATAAATATAGGTCTCACATTTTACGTGATGGGCCTTCATTCGCATTTTCTTTTGGCGCTGTAGAAAATATGTGCTCGTCTTTGTCAACGCTATGTGACTCAGTGGTAAAATCAAGTGATGTAAACAACTTGTAGTAAAGCTGAAACCAGTGCAGCTGAGAACGGCTTCAGGTATGCGAGCGGACGGTGCCATTAATGTTCTGTGGCCAAAGGTGACGATGCCAAATTCAAATACATAAACAATGCTTTCTATATACACAAGGGCACTTTGCTCGCAAAATAACATTTCATTGCAAGAACGTTGAATTTATGCATGAACAATCCATGAACTTTGCAAGAGCTTTTCAGCCCCCCATGTTTCCGGTAATGTGATCAGATGATTCGGGTTGTTATCCTGGTCGCGCACGTGCACAAAACGTCTTCCCTCTTTGCCCCATTAATGACAAAGGAAATCGAGCTTTGAATCGTTAAACTGTCTGTACTTATATCTTGCACGGCATATGGGCCGCCGATACACTGCCATACCATGTCACATCGTGGACATAAGAAACAAAACTAGGCATGAGGTGTGTTGACAAAGATCTGATCAAAGCCACCCCTGCTATCTAGTGGTGATTTATAATACTGAAATACTTTGCAGGGGCTTGATGCTTACTGATCAGCAGCGTCTAGAATAGTTTAAAAAAAGAAAAATATGTATTATTTTATGTTTTGTTAATACTTCTAAGAAACTTATTTATATCTTTTGGCACTGAATTTCCCAAAGACAGAATTTTTTCCTGCCATATTAATGACTTGGACCACTGAAGCCACTGGGACCCAAACCAGGATTCCTTCAGTGTTCATTTTACCTCTGAAAAGTGATGAGTCCCGGGGACTCGCATGCTCAAAAATCCATGGGTCCCAACAGAGATCTATGGGTCCCCAAAATTTAGTGTGCTCCATGCCCTTACAAACTGTCGTATTTTCCCTTACAAAATACAAAATAATCTTTTGTTTATTTATGTAGTTTAACATGTTATATTGTACATGTGTTTCCTTATATCATATATATTGTTAATGAGCATTTTGTTGTGAGACACTGAGTTGCTCGACATGAATGAGGTTTATTATAAAAACAGTTTAAAA